>NC_054387.1:24499265-24858015 GCF_017654675.1 Xenopus laevis
AGATGGTCAAATCACGTATATCGCAACATCGTTCTAGTATTAATTTGGGCAATACCACATAACCTGTTTCAAAACATTTTGTTGATTTGGGACACACGGCAGATCAGTTTAAATTTATGGTCTTGGAAGTAGTACCGCCTATGAGAAGAGGGGGGGGATAGAGAATTGAAACTTAAAAGAAGAGAGGTATGGTGGATTAATATGCTCAAATCTTTATATCCTCGGGGTTTGAATCGTGATTATGACCTGTTTTTGTTTCTATAGATATATGTATATGATTATGCTCTGTACCTATATATATGCAAATTTTGAGGTCATTTCCTGTCTATTGCCTATATAATGTGATACCTGTGAGATGCTGAGAGAATTTTTTGGCTTGACAAAGGGCACATGTGCTGCCCGAAACGTTGCCTTGAGTGATGTTCTGATCTTTTAATACACTTTTTGCAATTGACGAGTGCTGCTTCTTCTTTACATACTATACACACACACACATATATATATATATATATATATATATATATATATATATATATATATATATATATACATACACACACATACACACAGCAAGTAAGATCCGCACTCTCAGGAAGTTTTATTGATGCATACGAGACTAACGTTTCGGCCTCCTCCGAGACCTTTCTCAAAGTGTCTAATTGTTTGTAAGAAAGCCATATATACAAAAGTTGGCGGGAAGGTAGACAAATTGAAAGTTATGTATTAACATCATCACCGAAAAGTAACAACCATTTACATATCACTCGTTAAAAACATGTAAGTATAAAAATGCATAGCACTTATATAATTTATAAATTATTACAGAAATTAAAATCTGTACGTTTAAACACTGCATCCATTCTACTATTAAAATCTACTATTAAAATCACGATACTCTGTTCCATTAAGTTAATCTTGTTATTTCCTACTTTCTTATCAAAGCGATGAACAATGTTGCAAAAATTTCAAAAGTTTGAGTAAAGATAATAGGCCTGCTCTGAAGCTGCTTCCATCGCATGTGGTAACTCTAACTAAACCAGTGTCAAAACTATCACACACACACATATATATATATATAAATAAAATAC
Source organism: Xenopus laevis (assembly GCF_017654675.1). Taxonomy (NCBI): domain Eukaryota; kingdom Metazoa; phylum Chordata; class Amphibia; order Anura; family Pipidae; genus Xenopus; species Xenopus laevis. The sequence goes on from NC_054387.1 coordinate 24,500,354, forward strand.
ACAAAAGCCATGAATATCTTAAATAATATCCTTATTCACCGTTTATCCTTATAAACGGTGAGTTCTGATGTCATTTCTGTCACATGACTCACTGAAACGTGTGTATTATAATAAATAAAGTACCCCCAGTTGAAAAATATTAGAAGTTACCTCGGAGTTCCATGACCTGTATATGGTCATGAAACTCCTCGGTAACTATAATTTCCTTATATTTTACAAGAGGGGTCTCTCTCTCTCTCTCTCTCTCTCTCTCTCGGCTGATACAACAGCCTTTCTCAAAGTGAAAATGTGTCAAACGAAAATAAATACACAGTGTGGCGGGAACAAAATCACGATCAAAAAGGGAAACACCGGGGGCAGAGGAAATGACGTGTCAGTGACAACATAGGTGAAGTTAAACATATACGTAAAGGCACAAGCAAATGTATGGGAACCAGAAAAAAGTAAGACAAAAATAAAAAATCAAAGAGGGCTGCAGTAATAACCTCAGGTGAAAATAGAAATAAATGTTAATTAACGCGCACAGAATGCAGAATCGCGCTACCCTATGTAAGCATTCATAAAGAGTACTCGGTAAGACGCAAAAGTAATGTTACAAGGTGTATAACATAACATGTCTAGCAAAAGTTATGTTAAAAGGTGTCTAATGAGAATGGACACCGTGTCCGGAATGTATACATTGTTAACGGCTCGTATGTCACAAGAAATAGAGACATGAATCATGCGGAGGAAACATCTGAATGTAAAGAAGAAGCCAATGTGAATCAATGTATGTACTGGAACACCAATTAATGGTGCTTGGACCGTGAACCGAAAGGTTTGCGGAGGGACAGTTGCAGATATAAAGAGTGCTATAATAAGGCAAGAAAGGAAGAGAAAAAGATGGAAAAGATTACTATAGGAAATAGAAAAATAAGGAACGTAGACCCAATGAAGTTCGAGATTACAATAAAAAATGTGTATCATAGGACTAGCAAAAATAAATTTAAAAGGGCTGAAAAAATGAAAAGATGATAAATAAAAATGAAGAAGAAAAGAAGAAAGAAAAATGAAACAATGAAACATAGAAATAAAAACTAACCATATATAATGTCCAGTGTCGATTAGAGTGTCAATTAGAGTGTCATAGCCACTGGACCGAGCTCCCGTATAAGGAGGCTTAAATATCCCGTAGATCAAAAGCCACTGATCAATTAAATGTGACATCCACATCGCTGAAGAAGGATGGTCCAAAAAAGGCAGAAAACCGTTCTTAATTGGCAATCAAATTGGGATCCGATGGCAAGTGGGTCAGGGGTAGGGACGCTCGCGGACACTGCCAAATCCGGAGCTGGCAACTACCTCGCCTCTAACTGTAGGTAATGTCAGTCGCCTACATCGGTGCCTTAAACATCATAATTATATTCAATAAGCATACACGGCGGAACTGTACAATTACTCACGATGATGATAGAATAGCTGTGAAGTGGACTAGTGATGTCAAGTCATCCTCGATCCATTATATCGACCCGCTTTCGGTGATCCAGTCGAGATAGACCACAGGCTGTAATGGTGAGTACAGTGGGGTATGGATACAGTGACTTAATTGTCCAATGTTGTGCTACTGGGGTAGCTTAGTACAATCAGTAGTGCTGTTAGGTCCGGATATGTGTCCACGAAATAAATCAAGTAAAAATTCCACCTCACGAGGTGTGTGTTCTGGACTTGGCGTGGGGAAGTAGAGGTCAATCGATGCTCCGCTTATTGGGCCGGACGAGTCTGAAAGATCAACTGAATAGATGACTAACGTTTAAACTTAAATGGTAGACAAACTTAGGGACAAATATGTAAGCTTAAAGTTGAACAATGAGGATAAAAAATGGGCAGATACTGAGAAAACAAAAATTATCTATAAAAGAAAAATAAATATAAAAATAAAAAATAGGAAAAAAGAATGGGAAAATAAAAATAAAAATACAAAATAAAAATAAATATAAAAATATGCCAAATGATAAATAAAAAGAAAAAAATAGAAAAAATGGGTCTGAAAAATGGAAAAGAATGAGGGAATACAGCATGGAGACAGACAGCGGAAGTCTGTTAACTGATGGGACAAGTTACAAACGGCTCAGAACAAAAGCTTGAATTAAGAACATAGTAGAAAAGTTGGGGTGAGAGCATAGTGAAAGATAATAACACATCTTTTGTAGAATTAACAGACAGTGCAGGAGAAAACAATCAATGTGTTCCCAGAACAGATGTGGCCAAGGAATACAGGAGCAACCACTTATAGTAAGAAGATTACTTAGGAGTCAGATCTGTGAAAAAATATATAATTAGACAATAACTACTTCTACTAGACTTCAAATGAATTACTTGTGGATGAAAGGAGCATTGGAAATAAGTTCATTCAGTCCATGCGGGCAAATGGTATTCAGTCTATGGATCCATCTTAATTCTCATTGGAGCAACATCTTCTCACGATTGCCACCCCGGATCGGTAGGGGTACGTGGTCAATCAGCATACAACGTAGACTTGCCAGTGTGTGTCTATGAAGCAGAAAATGAGCAGCGACCGGTGTGTCTGCTTTCCCTGCTGTAAGCGCTGTTCTGATAGCAGATCGATGGTTAGCCATCCATTCACGAAACGTAGTTATCGTCTTATCTACATAAAACATTTGATGAAATAGATAAGGAACTTGGAAGTGCATGTCAATTTGTGGTTGATGACAATAGGTTTGCCTGAATGGCGGTGATTGAATGTGGAGCTAGTGATGAGATGGTTACAGGTGGTGCAAGAAGGACATGGAAAGCAGCCTTTCTTATCGGTATTAAGCCATGTAGAGGTGGTACCTTGTTGGTAACAATGGTTCGGATCAGTCTTTACTAGCATGTCCCTCAGGTTTCTTCCTCTCCTAAATGCAATACGGGGTCTGGTCCAAAAGATGGGTGGGAGTGTTGTATCTCTTTCAAGTACTGTCCAGTGTTCTTGTATAGCTCGTGTAAGAGGTTTCACTTCTGGAGTGTAAGTGGTTAAAAAAAACAAGGGTCTCTTTTTCTCTATCCTTCTGTGTGTTGATAGATCGATGGAGGAGGTCATGTTGTGTGTGCAATAATGCCCTTTCTTTACAGGACAGTAGCTCATGCAGATAGTAACCTCTCTGGGATAATCTCGATATCAAGTCGTCAAGTTGTACACGTAGTTGCGTCGGATCAGAATTGACCCTCACCATACGTACCATCTGTGAGTAAGGGACACTTTTTTTGATGTGTGGTGGATGGCAGGAGGTATGATGTAATAGGGTATTCCGATCCGTTGGTTTCCTGTATGTGGTGGTGTTGAACCCATTGTCAGTCAGTGTGACAGACAAATCTAGAAATGAAATATGTTTATCGTCAATGGTGGCCGTGAATCGTATGGTCGTTGGCAAAGAATTAAGTTCGTTGATCATAGCAGATCGAAGCCATACTCGTCCCACTTATCTGTAAATAGTAGGAGAGTTCAAACTTAAAATAGTTGCAAGTCAGACATAGCCGAAGGAGTTCTAACAAAAATTCAATCGGAGGTCTACCTGGATCAGGATGTTTCAACAGGAAATCCTTGATGTTTTCAATCCCCTCGTCTGTTGGAATGACAGTATACAGAGATGACACGTCCATGGTAGCAAGTTTCGTCTCACTTGGAACTGGTAATGCCGAGTGTAGTTTAATCAGGAAATCACCTGAATCCTGGATGTACGTGGATGTCTTCCTCATAATTGGTTGTAAAAAGTGGTCAACAAAGATGGCTAAGGGCTGTAGGAGTGATTCCCTTGCACGGACGATGGGACGGCCAGGAGGTGCTGTCAAACCTTTGTGTATCTTGGGGAGAGTATATATAATAGGACAAATGGGGAATTCTTGTGTCAAAAAATCTCTAGTATCTTCAGTCAGAATGCCCATGGTATAACCGGCTTGTATAGCCGAGTCTACTTGGCGTTTGAATAAGGAGGTAGGGTCACTGGGGAGTTGTTTGTAAACAGTTTATCTAGTATAGGTCAATCTAAAAACAACTGGACTTGCTGAGTAATCAATGAAGACGTTTCACTACTCATCCGAGCAGCTTCTTCAGTTCAACTGACTGGTGTGGGAAGTTCTCGGCATATAAACTCTTCCACTAATCCATTTACAATGGCACATTGTAACTCTTCAAAGAGGTGACATCTGAAGAAATTCACAGAGGTGTTGATTTTGTGTAGTTGTGATAGGATTATCCAATGTGTCATGCAACTCCTAGATACAGGTGTTACTTGTGAGAGTTGCATGAATGGATGTGTGAAGTGTTCTGAATCCGCCGGGGTACAGATGTTAGAACAGCATTGTATGTAGCAGATAGGTGGTGTCGAAGGCCCCCACCTCTGTTCAGAGATGGTCCCTCCACCTTGACATGAATCGCCTCTTTCACGCCTCGTTCAAACCAGCGGTCTTCAAGATTTGGACCTTGTTGTCTTCAAAGGAGTGTCCCCTGTCTTTTAAGTGTAGAAAGACAGCTGAGTTTTGCCTTGTAGAGTTCTCCCTCCTGTGCTGAGCCATTCGCTTGGAGAGCAGTTGTTTTGTTTCCCCAATGTATAGATCTGTGCATTCCTCGCTACACTGGACTCCGTATACCACATTGCTTTGTTTTTCTTTTGGTGTTGGATCCTTTGGGTGTACTAGTTTTTGTCTCAGTGTGTTGCTAGGTTTGAAAAACACAGGGACATGGTGTTTGTTGAAAATCCTCCTGAGTTTCTCTGACACTCCAGCTACATATGGGATGACTATGTTTCGCCTACTATGTGTCTCCGGGCGGTTATTTCTATTGGTGTTCCTGTTGGGCTTGGTTGCTGCTGTTTTGACAAAGGCCCAGTCTGGGTAGCCACACGCTCCTCTGAGATGTTTTTGCTCTTTGTCTTTGGACTCTGTATCAGTTGCCATACGTTCCGCCCGGTGGTGCAGGGTTCGAATGACACCCAGTTTGTGTTCCAGTGGATGGTGGGAATCAAACAACAGATATTGATCCGTATGAGTGGGTTTCCTGTATATTTCCGTCTTCAAGTTACCCCCCTCTTGGAGACATATCAAACAGTCCAAAAAAGCAAGTTTGTTCTCGTGGACATCTTCCCTTGTGAACTTGATGTTATTGTCCACTGAGTTAATGTGTTCTGTAAAGGCCGTTAATATGCCGAGAACTTCCCACACCAGTCAGTTGAACTGAAGAAGCTGCTCGGATGAGTAGTGATTACTCAGCAAGTCCAGTTGTTTTTAAGATTGACCTATACTAGATATACTATGACCTGGATGAATGAAAATCTTCATAGTCATTTTGTAAACAGTTATGTCAGATAATTGTCGTATGATTTCGATGCGATAATCGTTGTAGTCCTGTATAACAACGGCACCCCCTTGTCAGCTGGTCTAATAACGATGTTAGGGTTCTTTGCTAGATTCCACACTGCTTCTCTTTCAGCTTTAGTCAAGTTCGAATTGGTGTGTTTAGTCGTCTTCAATTTATAGGTCTCATCGACCAACAGTCTGGTATAAGCTTCGATGGACTTGGGTGTGTTGGTTGCTCAAACCGACTCGGTTTTTTGAAAGCGGATGGGTGTCCACCTGTGTTTCTAAAGTGCTCCTTGAGTTTCAGCGATGTAAATCGATGTATATCTGTCATGATTTCCAAAGATTGTGTGTGATTAGTAGGGACGAAGGATAATCCCTAAGAAAGCAGGCACATTTCAGCTGGTGTTAGTGGGTAGGTGCTGAGGTTGAATACTACTTCCTCGGGGGTCTGTGTTGTCTTGTGGAACGGGAGCTTCCTGCCACCCCTTCTTTTGTGCGGGCGTCCCGATCTCTCGGATGGAAAAATGTGTATATATACATATATATATATATATATATCTATCTACATATATATACACATACGTACGTGTGTGCGTGTCCAAAGGAATGGTGCACTCCGTAGACAAAATTAAAACCTGGGTGCCAGCATGTACATACATATACATAATAAATATATAAATATATATATATATATATATATATATATATATATATATATATATATATATATATATATATATATATATATACACATATATACATATATACACACACACACACACATTTATATATACATATATAAAGGGAGAACGTCTGTTTACTGATTTGTTTGTGAAACCTACCGATCGGAACAATTTGTTGAGGTATGAGAGTGCGCATCCAAGAGCCAACGTCTCCTCTCTCCCTAGGTCACAGTTTTTACGGGTCAGAAGGATAGTAACTGAGGAAGAAAAATTGACCACGAGACTGGAAGAGATGACCTCTAAATTTGTTGAGAGAGGGTACCCCAGTGAGATGTTAAGTCAGGAAGTAACACGGGTTCAGGCGTTGGATCGTGGAGCAATTATTCAGGAGAAATCACAAGGGAAACGAGAAGGGAAGCGTATTCCTTTTGTACACACCTATCATCCTTGTGTGCGTAAGGTACATCGCATAATAGACACTGGCCATTGTTAAGGAGAGCATATCTGGACATTTCGGAGTTCTTTGAACCCCCACTTATGTCTTACAAGCGACCACGTAATCTAAGGGACAGGCTTGTCAAATCAGATTTGGGCACAGTGAAAGTGAGTCCACAGAGGCTTTTGGCTCCACTTAGGAATGGCATGCATCCATGTGGTAGGTGTAATCAGTGTTCTAGTGTAATACGCACCAATGTTTTTTCACATCCTTACACAGGAAAGAAGTTCGATATACAGGGCCACTTAACTTGTGATTCAGAGTATATCGTGTACATGCTGAAATGTCCGTGTGGGCTGGCTTATATTGGTGAAACCATACAACCGATCTGTGACAGGATCAGTCAGCATAAATCTACGATTCGAAAAGAGATGTTGAAATTGCCAGTTCCACTTCACTTTCATTGTCAGTTCCACTTCACTTTCATCAGCAGCAGCCCTGAGATTTTTGGTGATAAAGTCTGTTGCCCCCCCACGCCGGGGGAATTGTATGTGGAAAGCCTCAACAAACTTAACACGCCCATCAAACTCACACTGAACTACGGCTTACAGCAAATCAGTTTTTTAGATGTACAAGTATATAAATCTCATGGGAATCTACATACACAGATATATACCCAAGCTGCCGATAGAAACATGTTGCTACACTACACGCGTCTCCACCCGAGGCATCTCCTGAACTCACTCCCCAAGTCTCAGATGAGAAGGGTAGCTCGCATAGATAGTGATCTGAAACAAAAAGAGGAGGATCTAGAAATAACGGGTAAGAAGTTCCTTGATAAGGGTTACCTGCGCACGCTGATCAAAGAAAGCATACATTTTTCCAGGTCCCTAGACCAACTGTTAAAACATGGGGATGACCAGGTAGAAAAGGATAATACAGATGACGTGTATTATGTGAGTAAATTTAATCCGTACAGTGTTTAATACCAAGAGGTCAGTGCTTAAAACTGGGAGATAGTGGTTAACGATGAAAACCTTGGCGACAAAATCCCAAGCAGGCCCAGGTTCAGCTACTCGAGGAACACTCAAGTAACACATCTAATGGAACATCTTAGTCCCTCGGACCCAGTGGCCAAGTACACACAATCACCAGCTGTACACTTCCTGACACCACGTCCTGGTGTGCATAAATGCACCGGTTGTGTAGTATTCAACACCCTTATCTTGGGATCAGCGTTCAGGCACCCCAGAACGGATACGAAATACACTATTAAGCACAGGATGATATGTAATTAAATGCCCTTTACTGTGGTAAAACTGTGAGACCACTTAAAGAAAGAATCAATATGCATAGGGCAAGTATCAGGGCGGCATTGGACCCTGATAGGAAAGTAGAATCTAATAAACAGGACATTGCCCAGCACCCGGGTGCCAAGCATTGGCGCGAGGCTAGACACGATCCTTCACAATTCAAATGTATGCCTATTGATCACATACCTAAGCCCCCCAGGGGTGGTGATACAGATAAATTGCTGTTGAAACGGGAAGCTTTTTGGACTTATTAACTTGATTGTGTGGCTCCCAATGGGCTGAATGGGCAGTTGCTTTGTAATTTCGAAAAACGGTCCGCACACACCAATATTGCAGTGGAGTATTGTGCCCCTTTTATTAATGCCACCAACAATCAATAATCAACGTTTCGGGGCGTTGATTGTTGGTGGCATTAATAAAAGGGGCACAATCCCCGACTGCAATATTGGTGTGTGCGGACCGTTTTTCGAAATTACAAAGCAGTAAGGCGACCTGGCAAGGTCAACGGAAAACCAGCACCACTACGCAGAATAAGTGGAAGGAGGTGTGCGGTAATATAAAATTTCACTGAATGGGCAGTTACAACTGAACTGTTTTCTGATTAGTCCCCATATATAATGCCTTACCCTGGAGTGTAATACCCTTTCCTGAAGTATAAATTTACTGTTTGTTTATTTCACAGAGTCACAGTCAAATGAATGCTCTCTTTATCCCTGTAAGTAAATGTTACTTTTTCTGTTCTGTATGCAAAAGGAAGTATTTTTAAACAGTTTTTAAACACAGTGTTTCTTATATGATACATTGTTTTCTTTTTCATGCACATCAACCTTCAAACACTGCAAACACTGACACCCAGTGGTGTATCTGCAGAATTGCACACTTTTTTCAAAGGCAAATGGAAAGGAGAAAAAAAACTTTGAATTTGACACTTCTGATTGGACTTATGACGTCATCTGGGCGCCAGAATACACTAATGGGGGGGGGGTATTTAATCAACACATTGCTAATACACAATATCCTTGAGAAAGGTCCCCAGGTGGGACCGAAATGTCAGATTGATATGTAATTTTGTTCACAATAAAAGAAAACATTCTTCACCAACAAGACAGTGGGGCTCATTTATCAACACTGGGCAAATTTGCCCAGGGGCAGTAACCCAAGGCAACCAATCAGATTGCTGCATTCATTTGTCTACTTGCAGCTGACTTTAAAAAGCTAATCACTGATTGGTTGCTATAGGTAACTAACTGCCCATGGGCAGATTTGCCCAGTGTTGATAAATGAGCCCCACTGTGTGCTGATCCGCCTTATACCATTTATACACTATTTGATTGTGCACCGATGGAATAACCTCGTTCTGAGTGCTGGTACTGTGGGATAAAATATATATATACACACACACACATACATATATACATATATATATATATATATATATATATATATATATATATATACACACACACACACACACACACACACACACACACACACACACACAAAAGTCTGTTGGGACAGAAGCTGCATTTAATGAATATAAACTATAATAAATGTTGTAAAACAGAAATTCGGAAGGCAAAGAAAGGAAATGAAGAGTGCTTTGCAGCTGAGGCTAAAACTAACCCCAAAATGTTTTTTTAAGTATATTAATGTTAAAAAGATGCAGGTTGAGATTGTTGCTCCTTTAAATAATGGCTTAACAGATACAGAAACGGAGCTAAATCAGTTCTTTTCATCAGTGTATACAATAGAGAAGCCGAAGTTCCCAGGCTCACTTCATAGCTGCACTGATGGCTCAGCTCAATCTAGTCAGTGGCTGACTCAGGATGTGATTCATAAAGCTTTAATAAAAATTTATGTAAACAAGGTGTCACGGTCGGCACCCAACACGAGAACAAATGCCAGGTCTCGGCTCGTGCTTCACCTGTAGCATGACCGCCGTTGGCCTCGGGAGTAGCCCTCAGCTACTTGGATGTCACCAGGACTTAAACGAGAGGTGCAAGGCTAGAGGTTCTGGATAAGCAGAGGGGCACAACTGTTAGCAAAGTCTTTGGGCAGAAGGTCGTGGTACAAGGTGTAAGACAATCGTAGTTGGAACTGGCCAGGTCGAGACAGGCAGAAAGTGAGCTTAAACAAATCAGGCCGGGTCTGGGCAGGCAGCGTTCAAAGCAAGGTCAGGCAGGCAAGGGTCAAAACTGGGAGATCAATCTGAAGGATATAGCACAAGAGGTAGTCGAAATTCGGGCAATGGATCAGGATACAGAGGTCAGAATCTTCAGGGACAGATAATCAGAATCAAGCTCAGAGTTCAGAATAGCAAAAGCTAAGGCACCAGGAACAAACCTATAACGGGCAATGAGAACCAGTGGAATGGCCCTTTAAATATTTGAATTTTTGCGCCTATAAAGCAGGAGAGGCACGCCACGTGTGCTGTTAACGAAACGGCGCAGGAGGAAGAAGACACGACCAGGGTAAGCCTTTACATTACCCCCCCTCTAGGGGGGGCCACTGGACCCCCAGGTCTCTCAGGAAACTTCTGATGGAATAGTTTCCTGAGACGGTCAGCCCTGATGTCTCTTACTGAGATCCAAGAGTTTTCCTCGGGACCATAGCCCTTCCATTTAACCAAGTACTGGAGCTTACCTCGCACAAGGCGAGAATCGAGGAGCTCTTGGATTTCAAATTCAGACTGACCTTCAACCAACATTGGGGGAGGGACAATTGACAGACCCGTAAAGCTCGCTTTAGAAGAGACACATGAGAAGAATTTGAAATTTTAAAATTATCAGGCAGTTTGAGACGAACAGAAGAGGGGTTAATTATTTCAATGATGGGATATGGACCAATAAACCTGGGCCCCAACTTGAGAGAGGGGACTTTAAGCTTAATGTTCTTTGTAGACAACCAAAGAGTCTCCTACCTGATATTTGGGTGCCTCTCTACGAGACTTATCAGCTGCTTTTTTCTGAGCGGTTGTAGCTGCAGAAAGAGAGTCATGCACCCCAGACCAAACTTTTGCAAATTGTTGACAGAGGGTACAGGGGACAAATAACCAGAAAAAGAAAATGCTTTGGGATGTAAACCCTTCACAATAAAGAATGGGGATTCACCGGTAGAAGAATGAGTCACATTATTGTAAGAAAACTCTGCCCAGGGTAATAGTTCAGCCCACACATAACACCTTAGAAATTGCTCAAGGGATTGATTAACCCTTTCGGTTTGACCATTTGTTTGAGGGTGATATGCGGTAGAAAATGATAATTCAATACCAACCAAAGAGCAGAATGCTCGCCAAAATTTTGAAACGAATTGTACCCCACGGTCAGAAACAATATTGACTGGAAACCCATGCAAAAATGTTAGAAATTAATAATTCGGCTAGCTCATATTGCTAAACCTATACACCACCACCCAAATAACAGTTTTACCCTGAGAGGAAGTAAGATCAACAATAAAATCCATCGAAAGATGGGACCATGGTCTGTCAGGAATTGGGAGTGGCCTTAACAACCCCTGTGACAATTTTTTAGAGGATTTAGACCTCTGACAAATAGGACAAGAAATACATTTTCGGACGTCCTGCTTAAAGGAAGGCCACCAAACATTTTGAGACAAAAGGGACACAGTTTTAGCGATGCCAGGATGTCCCGCCATTTTAGAATTATGGGCTTCACCCAAAACCTGTTCCCTCAAATCTTCTGGAACAAATAATCTACCCAAGGGAGTTTCTACAGGAGCAGTTGACTGAACAGAGGATAAGAGTGTGGCACGGTCAGATCCCAGAGCAGCAACAATTAACTCACCGGGAATAATGGGAATGCACTCACTATTTTTCAGATGGATTGGACTCAAAACCTCTAGAGTGCATCCGCCTTTGTATTTTTAGTACCAGGCCTAAAAGTAAGAGAAAAATTTAATCGGGTGAAAAACAAGGCCCATCTAGCTTGCCTAAGAAGTCAGGATGACTAAGAATGGGGGCAGACACAAATTCTTTTTTCAGGGTTTCAAAGGCTTGGATCGCTTCGGGAGGCCACATACTCGGATCTGCACCTTTCTTTGTTAAATTTGTGATAGGGGCTACAATCAGGGAGAAGTTTTTAATAAATTGGTGGTAGTAGTTAGCGAACCCTAGGAAACTTTGGGTCGCCCGTAAAGAAAGAGGCTGGGCCCAGTCTAGTACCGCTTTAACCTTCCCAGGATCCATTTCTACACCCTAACCAGAAATATTAAACCCCAAAAATTGGACAGACAAAACCTTAAAAATGCATTTTTCAAGTTTAGCATAAAGGTTGTTTTTCCTTAGCCTGAATAACACTTCCTGAACGTGTTTACGGTGATCACACAGATTAGAAGAAAAGATCAGAATATCATCTAGATAGACCACTACGAATAACCCCAGCAGATCCCGGAAGATGCCATTGACAAACTCTTGGAATACTGCGGGGGCGTTACAAAGACCAAATGGCATTACCAGGTATTCGTAGTGGCCGTCCCTGGTGTTAAAAGCTGTCTTCCACTCATCCCCTTCCCTGATACGGATAAGGTTATAAGCACCTCTAAGATCAAGCTTGGAATACATTTTGGCATTTTTAACCTGATCAAAAAGTTCAGAAATGAGAGAAAGGGGTAACTGTTTTTATGGTGATCTTGTTTAGACCTCTGTAGTCTATACAGGAACGAAGACCACCATCTTTTTTACCAACAAAAAAGAAACCTGCCCCAGCAGGGGAACTAGAGGGTCGAATTAAACCCCTTTCTAGGTTTTCCTGGATATATTCTTTCATTGCCTGGGCTTCCGGCAAGGAGAGAGGGTAAGTTCGACCACGAGGAGGAGTAGACCCAGGAATAAGGTCGATTGGACAGTCATACTGTCTATGTGGGGGTAAAATCTCTGCGGCCTTCTTAGAGAACACCGGAAAATTTGCATAAGCTGCAGGAACCCCCTCAAGGGACGAGACTGCCACCACTGGAGGGATGCAAGAACCCTTACATTTAGAACCCCATTGCCAGAATTACTGGCAATTATAGGCCAGTAAGTTTGACATCTATGGTAGGCAAAGTATTTGAAGTCTTGTTAAAGGATCACATTCAAAATTTTGTCCTAGTGAACGACATTATGAGCAGCAATCAGAATGGCTTTATGAAGCATAGGTCATGTCAGACAAATCTGATCTGGTTTTTATGAAGAGGTAAGCAAGATGCTGGACAGTGTGGGGGGACATTAGATCTGGTCTATTTGGATTTTGCCAAAGCATTTGATAGCATGCCCCACAAATGACTGCTTTCTAAACTTTTCATCTATATATTGGTTAAAAAAAAAAAAGTTAAAAGGTTGAACTTGATGGACGTGTCTTTTTTCAACCTAACTTACAATGTTACTATGTAAGGCTACAAATGTATTGTTACTGCTAATTTTTATTACTCATCTTTATATAGTAAATGAAATAGTAACATAGTACATTAGGTTGAAAAAAAGACCCAAGTCCATTAAGTTCAACTTTAAGTCTGTATATAACCTGCCTAACTGCGAGTTGATCTAGAGGAAGTCAAAAGAAAAACCCATTTGAAACCTTACCAATTTACCTCAGAGGGGGAAAAATCCCTTCCTGGCTCCAAGATGGCAATTGGAGCAGTCCCTTGATCAAGATGTACTATATGTTGTCTTCCATAACCTTGCATTCCCTCACATGCTAAAAAGCCACCCAACCCCTTCTTAAAGCTATCTAATGTATCAGCCAAATTTTAGCGTAATTTGGACCCTAACAGATTGCTGGAATTACTGCTGAATAAAAAGCTAGAACGCAAAAAACACAAATAAAAAATGAAAGCCAATGGCAAATAGTCTGAGAATATCACACTCTGCATCATACAAAAAGTTAAACTCAAAGGTGAGCAACTCTTTTAATATTATCAGGAGTGGCATATACTATAGCTGCTCTGACCTCTGGTCAGGACAAAATGCCATTTGTGCCAGTATCCTCATGCAGACTGTTGGTAGAACACTGTTGGGTATTAAAATTCCCCTATGTGCATTTTTGGGACAAGAATTGCCTTCACTTGTTGTGTTGGGCAGTTTCAATTTAGATTAGTGGTCATGGCAAGTGGCATAGGTGGCTTCCTGCATTTCTCTGCTGCCTAAAATACACAATGTTCAAACCCTTGTACAGTAGGAGGCATATTTATCATGCTGTGTAAAAAACAGAATGAAGCATTACCGGTGATGTTGCTCAGATCAACCAATCATATTTTAACAGAAAACAAAAACAAATATCTGATTGGTTGTTATGAGCAACATACATAGAAAGTAAGGTTGAAAAAAGACACATGTCCATCGAGTTCAACGTTTTTTTTTTTTGATTAACTACCTGCCAGTTGATCCAGAGGAAGGCAAAAAAAAAAAAAACCATCTGAATTCCTTCCTGACTCCAAAATGGCAATCGGACTAGGCCCTGGATCAACTTGGACTATGAGCTATTGCCCATAACCCTGTATTCCCTTACTTCATCCAACCCCTTCTTAAAGCTATCTAATGTATCAGCCTGTACAACTGATTCAGGGAGAGAATTCCACATCTTCACAGCTCTCACTGTAAAAAACCTCTTCCGAATATCTAATCGGAATGGGTGACCTCGTGTCAGCTGGAACATCCTCAATTTGGCCAGTCTTTCCTCATAGCCAAGATTTTCAATACCTTTTACCAGCTTAGTTGCCCTTCTTTGTACCCTCTCTAATACAATAATGTCCTGTTTGAGTGATGAGACCAAAACTGCACGGCATATTCTAGATGGGGCCTTACAAGTGCTCTATACAGTGGAAGAATGACCCCCTCCTCCCTTGACTCTATGCCCCTTTTAATACAGCTCAAGACATTATTTGCCCTTGATGCTGCTGACTGGCATTGCTTGCTACAGCCAAGTTTATCATCTTCAAGGACTCCAAGGTCCTTTTCCATAATGGATTTGCCTAGTGCAGTCCCATTAAGGGTATAAGTGGCTTGGATATTTTTACATCCCAGGTGCATGACTTTACATTTATCAACATTGAATCTCATTTGCCATTTAGCTGCCCAGATTGCCAGTCTGTCAAGATCATGTTGCAAGGATGCCACATCCTGGATGGAATTAATTGGGCTGGATAATTTTGTATCATCTGTAAACACTGATACATTACTTACAATACCCTCCCCTAAGTCATTAATGAACAAGTAAAATAAAAGTGGACCCAATACTGAGCCCTGGGGGACCCCACTAAGAACCTTACTCCAAGTAGAGAAGTCCCATTAACAAGCACCCTCTGTACCCGATCCTGTAACCAGTTTCCTATCCACGTGCAAACAACTTCATTAAAAGCCCAACAGACCTTAGTTTAGAAAGCAGTTGTTTGTGGGGCACAGTATCAAACGCTTTGGGAAAATCCAAAAAATAGATCACATCTACTGCCCCCCCACTGTCCAGAATCTTACTTACCACATCATAAAATACAATCAAATTCGTCTGACATGACCTATCCTTCATAAAGCCATGCTGATTGTTGCTCATAATGCCATTCATTAGGACAAAATTTTGAATGTGATCCCTTAACAAGCCTTCAAATAATTTGCCCACCACAGATGTCAAGCTTACTGGCCTATAATTGGCAGTCTAAGATCGTAATCCTTTTTAAATATTGGAATAACATCAGCTTTTCTCCAATCCATAGGCACCATACAAGGTGAGAGTGAATCTGAGAAAATCATAAATAAGGGCTGGTCTAAAACTGAACTAAGCTCTCTTAGAACCCGGGGGTGTATGCCATCAGGCCCTGGAGCCTTGTTTACATTAATTTGTATTAAACTTTTTGAATCATATCCTGAGTCAGCCACTGACTAGATTGAGCTGAACCATTCGTGCAGTTATTAAGTGAGCCTGTGAACCCAGACTCCTCTATTGTATACACTGAAGAAAATAACTGATTTAACACATTTGCTTTTTCTGTATCTGTTACAACCATACTGGTACCATTATTTAATGGAGCAACACTCTCAACCTGCATCTTTTTACTATTAATATATTTAAAAAACTTTTTAGGGTTAGTTTTCACCTCCACTTCAATTAACTCTTCATTTCTTTTCTTAGCCTTCCGGATGCCTTTCTCTTCTTTCCCATTAACGTCTTTACTTCTGTATTAAACCACACAGGATGATTCTTAGAGCTTATACGTTTAGTCCTTAAGGTAATAAATTGAGAACAGTAATGATTTAATATCATTTTAAAGGACAACCATTTCTGTTCTGTGTTTTTAGCTGAAAACCTAATGCCCCAATCAATGCTCTGTAGGGCAGCCCTCAAGGCACTAAAATTAGCTTTTCCAAAATTCATTGTTTTTGAACGAATAATATTTCACTCTACTTTTTACACAGCATGATAAATATGTTTATGTGTATGGACCTAACACTAACTGGAAGTGCTGGAGAACACAAAATCTACAATCTGTGGCATCTAAGGAAAATTTTGTGAATACCCAAATGTTTTCCCCAAAATTAAGTCTTTGTTCTATTACACTTAGGAAGAACAAAAATTAAGCTTAAAGGGGTGGTTCAACTTTTAGGTAACTTTTAGTATGTGATAGAATTGCCAATTCTAAACAACTTTTCAATTGGTTTATTTAATTACTTATTTTTTATAGTTTTATCATTATTTGCCTTTTTCTTCGGACTCTTTGCAGCTTTCAAATGGGCGTCACTGACCCCTTCTAAATAGCAAATGCTCTGTAAAGCTACAAATGTATCATTATTGCTACTTTTTATTTCTCATCTCTCTATTTAGGCCCTCTCCTATTCATATTCATATCCCTGTCTCTTATTCAAATCAGTGCATGGTTGCTAGGGTAAATGCTTAAAATGCTAGGGTAAATGCTTAAAATGCAAATTGAAGAGCTACTGAATAAAAAGCTAAATAACACAAAATTCTTAAATAATAAAAAATGAAAAACAATTGCAAATTGTCTCAGAATATCCCTATCTACATCATACTAAAAGTTATCTCAAAATAGACCATGCCACCTGTCATAAGATTCCTATGCCGGCCCTGTCAACAGATGCTGAAAAGGCATTTGATAGGGTCAGCTGGGCCTTCCTACAGGAATCTCTAATTCAAATTGGCCTGGGTCAGAACGCTTTCAAGCGTATCATGGCTTTATACAATAATCCCCGAGCGAGATTAAAAATCAATGGGCAACTTTCAGAACCTGTAATTAAAAGCAACGGGACTCGCCAGGGGTGCCCCCTTTCCCCCCTATTATATGCCTTCGTCATGGAACATTTAGCTTTAGCAATTAGGCAAAATCCGAATGTTGTAGGTTTACCCATTAAGGGGATTAATCATAAATTGGCACTCTATGCTGATTATCTCTTAGCGTTTATTACACAACTACATACTTCTCTCCTATCTTTAATGCAGGAATTTAAAGATTGTTTTTTTTAGCAATTATAAGATAAATTTAGATAAGTCTGAGGCCCTCAATGTATCACTCCCACGCCAAACACAGATATCTTTACAGGCTAATTACCCTTTTAAAGTGGAAAAATGAATCCATAAAATATCTGTGAATCCAGATCCCATCAGATCTTTCCACGCTAAATCATATGGTTTTGCTGGGGCAGATACAGTCAGACCTCAAGCAGTGGCAACCTCTTACACTATCCTGGTTTGGTCGTATCAGCTTGATAAAAATTAATGTACTACCACGAATCTTATATCAGTTTCAAACAATTCCGATAGCACCCCCAAAACGTTTTTTCGATATCCTACATTCAGCTTTTGGTATTTTTATCTGGAATGGCTTAAAACCTAGAATAAGCAAACATTTTGTTTAAGCCAAAAGTGCATGGTGGATTAGGAATGCCTAACTTGAAAGATTATTTACAAGCCTCCATATTAAGTAGAATTTTAGAATGGTTTCATAACTCTGAAAATAAGAAATGGATCCTAATTGAACAGTATTTGGTGGATAGACCTCTGCAAGCACTATGGTGGTTATACCCAATACTTAGACGTCCCTCCTCCAGCTTGCCAAAAATTTGTAGAGAAATATTAATATGTGCTGACCGATATCTACGCCTGAACCAAAATATGATCTCCCGAGAAGGTCCCCTTACCCCAATAGTGGGGAACCCAGGTTTCCCTCTGGGAATGGCAAGTGCAGGATTTCTAGGTAGGGGGCATACTGTGAACTTTGTGTTTTTCCATGTACTAGAAAATAATAATTTATTGCCAATTTCTACACTATGCCCAGGGAATTCAGACTCCTTTTTGGCCAAGTTTATATATACTCAACTTAAACACTGGTCATGTTCCCCCCAAAATAAAAAAAATTAGACTTTCACCCTCTACCCCATTTGAGGAACTTTTTTGGCAAAAGCTCCACTGAAACACCTTATCTCCACACTTTATGAACTTATAGGTTCACCAGGCAAAACAGGCTTACCTAAATTTACCAAAAAATGGGAACTTGAATTACAGGTGGAGTTTACTGAGGATCAATGGAATACAAGTTTCTTATTAACGCATACGTTTTCAATTGCTTGTAGAACACAAGAGACAAATTATAAAATCCTCTCTAGATGGTATAAATGCCCAGAAATTCTGCATAAAATTTTTCCGATGGTGTCAGAGTTGTGTTGGAGATGTAACAAGACAGTTGGCACTCCATTATATATCTGGTGGCAATGCCATTTGCTCGTTCCTTTTTGGAAAAAGGTGTTTCAAGTTATTAAAAAATTAGAAGGTATTGATTTTCCATTTGAACCTGCTATTGGACTTTTGTCAATTGTACCCTGCCCTGTGGCTCCGTATAAGAGATCACTTACTGGATATTGTTTGGGGGCTGCCAGAGCGGTAATACCCCGCCATTGGAGATCAGCATCCACACCCACAATTACAGAATGGTACACAGAAATGGGTTCAATTATGCATGGAGGAACTTTTAGGTTTTGCACAGGGGTGACAAGAAAGCTTTGTGAGGGCTTGGTCCACTTGGGTAACATTTATGGAAACCATACCTCCGATATAAACCTGCCCGGACTAGGAGCTATGTCTTATACAATAATCTCATTGCTACCTGTATAGGTTCATTTTCTGTATAGTAACAGATATATGATTTAATTTGGAATTGGCTGAGCACACTTCTCTCTACTTTTCCTACTTTTACTTTGCATTTCCATCCTTTTTTTTTATTTTTTTTTATTTCTTCAATAGCTTTATATATGACTGAATCCCATAGAGATTATTTATCGCTATTTTTATCTCGGTGCTATTGTTAAACTTGTAAGAAATACATAGGCATGCAATATCTCATGGTTCGTAAGTCAGGATTGATTTTATCTAATGGACGCCTATATTAGTGATAATGTGTTTAAGTATACGACATGATTCAGATGTTCATTTTCTTTTACACAGTCAGTTAAACACACTATGTATATGAATTGTTGGATTTGTTGTACTTGCTATGTGAATATTTTTTTCTTTTCCTGTATAAGAAAATGCTTATTCCTTAAATAAAGAATATACAAAAAAGTTATCTCAAAGGTGAACTGAAAATTGAATTGAATTTACACATAATCACACAGTTTATTCAAATACACTCAGTAAGACTTGTTTTCTTATGAGATGATACAGTGGAAAACTACAAAAAAATGTAAATTTCTAATCCTAAAATGATCAAAGAAAAGTAAAGTTGAAATCTATATGGAGCCTGGCAGTAAGCAGCTATTTCTGGGTCATGCAAACAAATTGCAATTTGCGATCACTCATGCAGTTGTATTGCTAGTAGTTCCTCCTGAGAAAGCCCAACAAAACATCCAAGTAACGGTTTTTGGGAAACCTGAAAGGTACTACTCCACATACTGTACTATCTACCAAACAAAAAGACATTTGTTTTGGTCATTAATTCAAGAGGAAGAATTTAATTTACCAACTAGATTCCCACAGACTTTGATTCATGTACCGTATATACTCGAGTATAAGCCGAGTTTTTCAGCATCCAAAATGTGCTGAAAAAGTCTACCTCGGCTTATACTCGGGTCAGCGGGCAGTAGCTGAGATTGCAGTAACTTTTAATCATTCCTATACCAACAATTCACTTGGGAAGAGACTGCAATATCCCACAATGCCCTCTATTGGTTATATGAAAGAATAACAGTGCGCCCTCTGTTGGTTATATGAAAGAATAACAGTGACTGCAATATCACAGCGCCATCTGTTGGTTATATGAAAGAATAACAGTGACTGCAATATCACACAGCACCCTCTGTTGGTTATATGAAAGAATAACAGTGCACCCTCTGTTGGTTATATGAAAGAATAACAGTGACTGCAAAATCACACTTTGCCATCTGTTGGTTATATGAAAGAATAACACTGTGCCCTCTGTTGATTATATGAAAGATTAACAGTGACTGCAATATCACACAGTGCCCTCTGTTGGTTATATGAAAGATTAACAGTGACTGCAATATCACACAGCGCCCTCTGTTGGTTATATGAAAGATTAACAGTGACAGCAATATCACACAGGGCCCTCTGTTGGTAATATTAAAG
This sequence comes from Xenopus laevis, assembly GCF_017654675.1. Lineage (NCBI taxonomy): Eukaryota > Metazoa > Chordata > Amphibia > Anura > Pipidae > Xenopus > Xenopus laevis. The sequence continues at coordinate 24,520,695 of NC_054387.1, forward strand.
AATAACAGTGACTGCAATATCACACAGCGCCCTCTGTTGGTTATATTAAAGAATAACAGTGACTGCAATATCACACAGCGTCCTCTGTTGGTTATATGAAGGATTAACAGTGATGGCAATATCACACAGCGCCCTCTGTTGATTATACGAAAGATTAACAGTGATGGCAATATCACACAGCACCCTCTGCACATGGTAGTGGGACAGTGGGACAATGCACACAGTAATCCGTTTGGCAATTCTCTGTCACCATCAACTTTGCAAAGAAGTCCGGTTGATCGCTGGGGGGGTCGCTTTGGCAGAATGTGCGCTTTTGGGAGACAGGGCTGTAGTTGTGTCTAGGCTTATACTAGAGTCAATAAGTTTTCCCAGTTTTCGTAGGTAAAATTAGGTACCTCGGCTTATACTCGGGTCGGCTTATACTCGAGCATATACGGTAACCATACTCTAGCAGCATATACCAGCAGCAGTCTTGAGAAAGTCATAGCCAAAAATCACACTTGTGATTGCGATGCATTGAAGAACAATGCAAGTCATAACCATTAAGAGGTGACAATCTGCAGGGCACCCCAACAGTTATTCTAATCACTGACCTAGGCTGTGACCCCAGTTGATGCTTCAGTCCTGCAGACTGTGCCACCACCATTTAAGATGTCTTCCCATTTATCCTCTGCAACCGCTGGAGCAGTACAGACATTTATTTAATTGCATTCAAAATATATGTCCCATACATTTAGTTAGTAAATTTTATGGATTTAAGCCTGCATGTGCTATATAATATATGTAATTTACAGTATTAATATGTTATATACAAGTATTATCTCACCTCGAACAAATACTTTCAGTAGCTCTGCAAGAAGAAGCAATGCATCTGCACTGGCTGAGGGAAAAAGAAAATTAAAAATTACATTAAATAATGGTCCAAATAAACCACTTTATTCACTACATGTCCCAGTTAAATCTTCCAAATGTAATCCCTCAGCTCTGCTGAATAGTTAAAGGCATACTGTCACCAGAATTGAGTAATCACATGCCTCATGCTACACGCACAGCTTTGCCAAAAACCAGGCACAAGAGGACACACCAGACTGTACCCTCTGATGTTGGCCCAGATTATAATTAGCAGTCAGCATGATTTTTTGAAGGAAAGATCAAGCGAGAAATTTATTAGCTTTTTATGGCAAAAATAAGTTGGACAGTGAGATCTATTTGGAATTTGCCAACGTTTTGATAGACTGATAAATGACTGCTTTCTAAACTAACATCTGTTGATTTTGGTAATGTTGTTTTACATGAATATAACTGCATAAAGGATTGTGTGCAGAGGGTGGTTAACAATTGTGCATTCTCTATTTGGAATTGGGTCCTTAGTGAAGTCCAATGAAGGGCAACTAAGCTAGCTATGGGTAAGTAATGGAAAGTCTCAGTTAAGAGGGGCTGCCAAGTTGTCAATGTTTACATTGGGGGAAGAAGCATAGTATATATAGTATGCAATCAGACTTTATTCACTATAAATTTCTACTGTCATGTCTCAATTCTGCCTTCTCGAAGGCCAAGCAAGAGTACTACAGTACCCTTATAAACAATCACAAATCCAACCCACGACGCCTGTTTTCTTTATACACTTCTCCATCCCTCATCAACAGTATCGGTCAGCCTGACGCAATCTCCTCATGACTTTGCTGATTTCTTTAAAGATAAAGTAGAGTCCATCAGATCCCTACCTCTACTTATGCAAACCAGCTCCTCCTTCCAAGCTTCTCTTGTCCTCCCCACTCAAAACTTGCCCTCTTGACCCCATGCCTTCTTCTCTACTCAATCATGTGTTGCAGAGCTTACACCACCACTTACTCCCCTCTTCGATTCTTCTCTAGCTTCTGAAACCTCCCCTCCTCCTTTCAAAAGGGCCTGTGTAAAGCCTTGACCCATCCTGTCTGTCAACTTACGCCTGTCTCAACCACTTGCCTCAACTCCTAGAACGTATTGCATATTACTAATTTTCTACACAACCATGATCTGTTGTTTCCGGCCTGGTCACTCTTCTGAGACAACTTTGTGCAGAGTTACAAATGATCTTCAGGTTGCCAAAGGTCACTTTTCCATCCTCCTTGACCTATCATCTGCATTTGATACAGTTGACCACTCTACTGATGCAGATTCTGTATTAGCTGTGCATAAGTAACCAGGCTGCATCTTGGCTTTCTAACCAACCATTCATTGTCTTCTATTCTAACAATACCTCATCTCCAGTCCCACTTAATGTAGGGGTGCCGCAAGGCTCTGTACTTGGTCCGTTGTTGTCCTCTCTGTACACTCTATCTTTGGGAGATCTCACTCATTTGGCTTTATCATCTGTATGCAAATATATTTATCCACCCCTTCATTAACAGCTAAACAGATCAAATCTCTAACTGCCACCTAGCTACTGTATCTCCAACTTGATAAACCAGTGCCACCACAAACCCAACCTAACACAAACTGAACTAATCATATCTCCACCGAAGCTTGGTCCTACTCCCCTATTTACTATCTTGATTGATGGTATGCTCATTAACCCTGTCAACTCAGAACGCTGTCTGGGGGTAATCTTTGACTCCTCTCTCTCCTTCCCTGATCATATTAACCCCACTGTCAAAACTTTTTCTTACGCAACATTGTCAAAATGCGTCCCTTTCTTTCACCTGCTACAGCCAAGACGCCTCCTGGCCTCCTTTACTCCCATCTCATCACACTACAGTCTGTATTAAACTCTGCTGCCAGATTTTTCCTACTCTCACCCAAAAGGGTACAGGCCCCTCCTGAAGTCCTTATCATGGCTTCCTATAAAACAAAAAATTACTTACAAACTCCTCCTCACAACCCTCAAAGCCTTTCATTGCTCTGCACCGAACTACTTCTCATCTCATTTCTCTATATGTTCCTGGTCAAAACCTCCGCTCCTCTCAGAGCAACCACTTGGATGCACCCAAACTACTACTGTAGTTTTCCCACGTCAAACCCTTCTGTCTTGCTGCTCCTTATATTTAGAACGCCATTCAGAATTGTGTCTGTAAGTTACCCTTCCATTTAGACTGTAAGCTCTACGGGGTAGGGTCCTCTATCCTTTTGTCTCCTTGACACGGAGCACTTGATCTGTATTGTTATATTTATGTGAATTGTATTTATTCGTAATAATGCACTTATTGGTATTTATTATTGCAATGACACCTTGTTTGTTATTACAAATTTTTTGTTTTGCTGTACAGTGCTTTACCTTCAAGGAGCGCTATACAAATAAAGATATACAAAATATAAAAGTACAAAGTTGAAATTAGAAAGGCGTCAGAAAGGGTTTTTTATCTTTCCATTGGATCACCTAGCATTCACACCAAAAGACCAAATTCAATGGCTTTATACTTTTATTCACAACCTAAATAACTGTTATTAAAGGGGTGGGGCAACTTTTCAATTGATTTTCATTATTTATTTTTTATAGTTTTATAGTTATTTGCCATTTTCTTCTGAATCTTTGCAGCTTTCAAAAGGGCGTCACTGACTCCCTTTTAAAAAAACAAATGCTCTGCAAAGCTACAAATGTATTGATATACTGATCCTTCTATTTAGGCCCTCTCCTAATCATATTCCAGCCTCTTATGCACGGTTGCTAGGGTAATTTGGACCCTAGTTACCAGATTGGTTAAGATGCAAATTGAAGAGCTGCTGAATAAAAAGCTAAACAACTCAAAAAACTTAAATAATAAAAAATAAAAACCAATTGCAAATTGTCTTAGAATATCACTCTCTACATCATACTAAAAGTTATCTCAAAGGTGAACAACCCCTTTAAATGACTTGAGAATAAATTAATATTTGTTAGTTTATCTTAACAATAATTGGCTTATGGCACACAGGATGTATTCTATCCCAGCATTTATATAGTCATTGTAAAAGTACTCTAAACCTCGAACAGGAGCTTTTTATTTTAAATAACAAAAACTTTCTGCAAGCTCCTCCGCAGGATTTTTGAGCTTCTCTGCTGGCTGAATGACACTGGAATAAAAAATGTGTCATAAGGACTAAAGGGTTGGTTTACCTTCAAGTTAACTTTTAGTATCTTATAAATGGCTGATTCTAAGCAACTTTTTAATTATTTATTTTTATACTTTTTAAATTATTTGCCTTTTTTTTCTGACTGTTCCCAACTTTCATATGGGGTCACTGACCCATCTAAAAACAAATGCCTCGTACGGCTACACATTTGGTGTTATTGCTACTTTTATTACTCATCTTTCTATCCAGCCCTCTCCTATTCATATTCCAGTCTCTTATTCAAACAAATGCATGGTTGCTAGAGTAATTTGGACCCTAGCAACCAGATTGCTGAAAATGCAAACTGGAGAGCTGCTGAATAACTAGCTAAATAACCCAAAAACCACAAATTATAAAAAATTATAACGAATTGCAAAATGCCTTAGAATATTACTCTCTACACTATGCATAAAGTAAACACAAAGGTGAACAACCCTTTTAAATCTCTTGGGGGCAAATTCACAAACAGGCAAATTTTCGCCAGGGACCACTTTGCCACACTCCGCACAACTTTGACAGGCGCAAATTCATTACCACTATGCTAATTCACTAAAATTCAAAGTTGCGTCTCAGCAGCCGGTCGCAGGCGAATTTTTGCTAGCGCTAGCAACGGTCTCATTCACTACCATAGTGTCCTCTACGTCTGTTAGTGAATTTGCACTGTCCCTGCGGATGGGATTTCTGCCAAATTGACGCAAGTGTTGGCCACTTCATCCTTTAGTGAATCTGCCCTGTAGAGTAGAATGACTGTAGAATAAGTTTCTCTCGCTCATTGCTAGAATATGTTTTAAATTGGCTTACTGCTCTACATATCTTGTTATGTTATAAGCAAAGTTATCATGAATCTTACCTCTTACTTTTTCATTATTAAGGTGTTCATGAAGCAATTTGGATACCAATCCCTGTGAAGAGAACATTAAGAAAATAAAAATTCCTTTGCTTCTGCGAAAGATAAAAGATAATAGAGAAATAATTGATAACTGAGTAAATGTGTTTTTTTTTTTGGAGTATTTGTATAATGCTATACTTGGAGTATCCTCCAAATAGCATAATTTATAATTATACTGTTTTATAGAAAGCAATGAACATCACATAGAAATCTGGAATCTGAACTGCAGACTCCAAGGGGGAACTTGCAGCCCTGAGGGCGGCGGCAAAAGCGGGGGAGGAAAGGAGGCTCACAGAACAACCAGTGTAGTGGGGGGTGGTGAAGGGGCTGTGGAGGCTAATGAGGGCGGTAAGTTTGTGACAGTCAAGAGGGGAAGTAGGGGATGTAAGGGTAGGGGGGCTAGTCCACAGCTAGCCCAAAGCAATAAAACCACCATTTTGGGTGAAGATGCCGACTCTCAGAGCACCCGGAGGGGCAGCATCTCTAATAGAGGTGGGAGGGAGGCAGGGAGTGCAAGGAAGGTAAAGGCTGGTTTTAGTTATAAGGGATTTAATTATTAGAAAGGTGGATAGGGAAATCTGTTGCAAGGACCCTTCATGCCAAATGGTCTGCTGCTTGTCTGGTGCTAGGTTTTGGTATAAGTTGGAATGAGTGGACATTATATTGGGAGGGGTTGGGGAAGACTCAGTGGTCTTTGTACACATAGGTACCAATGACAAAGTTAGGAGCGGGGGGGAAATCCTCAAGAATGATTTAAAAGACTAGAGGAAAAGTCGAGGGCTTCCAAAGTAATTTTTGTGGAGAGATGACCTGTGCCACAAGAAACATTAATAATACACCAACAGGAACTTAGGGAGAATAATACGTGGCTGATAGACTGGTGTAGGGCTTTGGGTTCCTGAAGAACTGGGCTGATTTCTTATTTGGCTACAGGCTCTTTGCCAGAGATGGGCTAGAAAAAACAAAGCTTTAAAATTTTAAAGCGACAGACACCATCTTAGACAAGACATGGATGAAGGCTTGCCAACAACAGTACTGGGAAAAGTGTACCATGAGAAATTTTGGGAAGTCAAAAGCAAAATTATGCTGCTGGAAAATGTTTCCACACTAATATGTGAATTGTGTGAATAAACATGACACTGCTGTTGGTGTTAAACAAAAATGGGGCAAAGACTGTGCATTTCTTGGAGATGTGGATAAATCTGATGCATGTAAAATATTTCAGTGTCAAGGTGAAAATTGTGCAGCTAAAATGTGTGGTTTACAGCCCAAGGGAGTTAACACTAAAGCAAAAGTATTAAGTGAATCAATGGTTAAATAGAGTGAAAGCGGACAATGAAAGACAGAAGCTGCAGTGCCTTGCTGAAATGGTTCAGTGGTTAAAAGAAGGGACTTTTGGAAGGGGCGTGGTGGAGGCAATCAATATGGTTGCACGTTAAAGTTACTCCGTACCATCCGAGAAGAAACTTAAAGAAACTGGCAGCATAAACCAACCTTGTTAACTCCACAAGGTCTTTAAAACTCATAGGAAGCTCTGTCCAAACTAGATGGCATGCCATCAGAAGCCGTAAAAGGTAAATCTTTACTACAACGTGCTACCTCGGTTGTGGCCTACCTCAACCAGCCGTGCCCTGTGATGCCTCCACCTCCCACAGAGAAGTTCAGCAAGCCTCATCCGAGCATATATTCCATATGTAAGGGCATGGATTCTAACACTCAGTTGCTTGGGAAATGTAAACAGCTGCTATAGTGCGAACTGACCGCAACAGCAAAACCGATTACAGATGACCTCAAACTGGGACCTGTGAGCAAGCACAGACCTTGTAGAATGTAAAATTGACGAAATGGTCATGGTTTTAGATGCACATGAAAGGACATCCAAAAGATGCAGCAACAACTAAATGAAGCTATGCTCATGATTGAGGACAGTAACAACAGGCTATGACGCAATAATGTCAGGGTACGGGGCCTAACAATCAATAACTTATTTGCTCATAGACTTAACAGAACTATTTCTCAACCTGCTTCCAAATGCTAGCACAGAGATTGGAATTCAATCGCTTACACAGGGCCCAGCGACCATACAAATTGGGAGACCCACCCAGAGACATTATTATAAGGTTCCACTATCATCAAACGCAAGTTGCAGTATTGAGGGCCCCAAGGGATCAAGAATTACGTGGCCAAGCATACCACCTCTATCGTCAGTGAGGCTACCCATCACCAAGCGTCTCCAGCAGAACAAAATAAGATACAGATGGGCGTTTCACTTTCGGTTGTTTTTTTCCTATAACAACAAAGTGTACAACATGATGTGACTGGTGTGGCCGAAACATGGCTGAATGAGTCTCGACTGGGCAGTTAATATCAGCAGCTATACTTTGTTCCGGAGGGACAGAGGCAATAGAAATGGAGAAGGGGTATGTCTGTTTGTTAGGCAGGATTTAAAAGCTTATATTAAGGAGGAAGTTATTTTGGAAAATGAGGGGGCAGAAGACTTATGGGTAGAGTTCTTCACCAATTGTAAAGAGTCCAGCAAATTAATTGTAGGAGTATGCTATAGACCGCCTAATGTAAGTGAGGAGGAAGTAGGCTAAGCTCCGGATACAAATAGAAAAGGCTAATAGTTTGGTTAAAGTATTAATAATGGGGGATTTTAATTACCCAGATATTGGCTGGAGCAACAGTACTGCCAGATCAGTTAATGGCAACACGTTTATAAACATGTTGCATGACAATTTTATGGCACAGGTTGTTGAGGAGCCAACCAGAAAAATGCTATTCTGGATTTAGTGGCTCAAAATGACCCAGAACTTATAGCAAATGTGCAAGTCATTGAACCCCTGGGTAAAAGTGACCATAATGTTATATCATTTAATGTCTGGCGCAAAAAACAAATATATACTGGGGCAACAAAATCCATGAATTTTGCAAAAGCAAATTTTAGTGCCTTGAGGGCTGCCCTACAGAGCATTGATTGGGGCATTATGTTTTCAGCTAAAAACACAGAACAGAAATGGTTGTCATTTAAAATGATATTAAATCATTACTATTCTCAATTTATTCCCTTAAGAAGTAAATCATAACAACCAGAGGTGCGGGTTAATTAACATCAGCCACTGGAAACAAGTTTTATTAATGGTCATTGCAAGTAATAGGCCACACACCATGGGAAGGAGTGTCGATGCGCAGGAGAATTAAAATAGGCCCTGGCATTTCAGGTACACAGAGGCCCAATCAGTCCACATAGAGGCCCAAACAGCCCACTAAATACTGCCTTTCTATGGGACCTTATAGCAGCCCCTCTGGCATCTGCCAGAACCCACAGATTGCCAGTCCGGGACTGGTGGGTGGCCATGATGTATGGTGTGCAAGCGCAGAATGACCACTTTTCTGACATGCTTGTTATGCACATGCATGGGTATAATGAGCAAAAGCTGTGGCACAAATTCTCTTAGCCACAAATGACCACCTGTGCTGGGCTGATAGCTTCCATCTGGTGATGGGGGCCATTTAAAAAAAACTTTTTTCACCACCTGGGGGTGTCCTTTACGAAACGGGTGTCCTTTATGAAACAAACAGGTTCCTGAAGTATGAACCTAGTGACCCAATTAAGGAATTATCGAGGAGTCGTTAAGAAATTTAGGCGACATGTAGATCTTGAGAAAGCTATAGGTTTATGGAAGCATAGGTTAGATTTTGTCAGCAAGAGAGGCCGTGATTTATTGAGGGACGTTTACCGTACATTCCGGGACAGCGGGATAGATGGGGGTATATTTACCTTTAGAAACACTGGCTCGTCTTGATCCCGCTCCATCACACACTTTCTCCCGCTGAAGCCGAGCCACTCAAAACCCTACGCTCCTGTTGTTCAAGTCTCCGCCCCCTTAAAGTTCAGCGTAATCCTCTCGCTATCCCCTCCTCCCTTGTACTGGCCGAACCAATCCCAAACACTGCTGTATCTAGTAGGTTTGGCAATTGTCATAATGGCAGTTTGTGACGTTAAAGCTACGCTAGGAAAAAGGTTTGTTTCGCAAAGGAACGATCCCGGCATGCTTTTCTCTTCCTGGTTACGGGCTGGCGCTTGTATAACTAGTGTTGGCTGTATTAGGCTGTAATAGTGAAACGTCTTGGTGTGTTTGCAGGGACTGCGATTTCCGTCTGGTAAAGGGGACTTCTGTGACGCTATTTTAACCTACATACCAGACGCAGAACAGGGAAGGTGACGCGTGCAGGTATTCCAGGCTAGCTTGGTTCACGGATTCACTAGAGCTGTCAGGATCAAGATCTTAGCAGGTAATATAAGGAGCAATGCTCACAGGGAATTCTTAACGATGCGTATCAAACTTGAGCAGTTTAAAATATGGGGGCAAATTCACTAATGTGCGAAGCGCCTAACACTAGCGCAAATTCGCCAGCGTGACGTCATTTCGTTACTTCGCTGATTTACTAACGGGTACTGGCGTAAATTGGCTAGCGAAGTGGACCTACTCTAGCGCTACTTCGCACCCTTACGCCAGGCGAAGTTGCACTACGGCGAAGGGTCGTAACTATGCTAATTCGCTAACTTGCGCATTTTACTGAATGTTACCTCTTGCGCCAGACTTGTCTTCGCCACCGCAAACCAGGCGAAGTGCAATAGAGTAGATAGGGATTGCTTCAAAAAAAGTTTAAATTTTTTCTAAGTCCCAAAAAACACTGGCGTCTTTTCCTTTTTTTAAGGGTGATAGGCTGAAAAAGATGGTAAATTTTTGTTGAGGGTACCCTCCTTCCCCTCTACATTGCCTAACATATGGCACCTAAACTATACAGTGGGCACATGTGTAGGCAATGCTTGAATTGGGAACAAAAAGGTGAAGGGATGGTGTGTGTGGCATGTGAAGCCCCGCCCACAGGATAAAGACACGGGCAAAGGAAACGCGCAAACATTTTTTGAGAGACCACGCCCCTTCTGTGGCCACGCCCCCACTACATCAGGAATTAAATCAGGACTAAATCAGGATTTCATATATAAATACCCACAGAACTTATATCAGGGTGGCACAGAGGCAATTTTATGTATAAATACTACCAATACATAGATATTAAAAAAGTTTAATATCAGAAGTTGCAAAGGTATTCTTAAGTTTTGTGAGCAGTTACACAGGTATATGTTTGGGAGAATGATATTAGTAGCAGAAGAATTCAGCATTTTTTGAAAACTGTATTTTCCTATGTTTCTTCTATTTCTATGAAGATTTTAGTCCCTCCCTAATTTAGTCCCTCTTGCACTAGATGTGGTCAATGTATTATTTGCCAATTACAACAATCACGATGTAAAGAGATAAAAAGTCTGTATGTATATGGGTAGAAGAAAGGATTATGTGCAAAGAAAGTCAATTAGCATATTATTAGCAGGGCTCTACTACGGAACCGATGGCTAAAAAATGTCAGAATGAAGCAGCGCGCCTACCTCCAGGGCTGTAGTTTGTGCTGCCCTAGACACTCTGATGATGATGCCCCCCTACACCCCCCACACACACACACACACCCTCCCAGGTTGTTTTTAGCTATGAACCTACAGGGGCAAGCTGCAGTAGTAGGACATTTTTTTTTAAAAATAATACACGCACTCATAATGAGATGCCTTTTAGGAAATCCTTTTTATTCACACAGATAACAGCCACAAAAACTATGATTTGTGCACATTTGTGAGCAGAAACAGCTCTTTAATTATTTACATGTAGCTGAACACAATGACTGCAGAATTATAAACAGTGTAAAATATATAAACCTCCTGACCCTGTTAAGTTGTAGTTTGCAATATGTGTACCAAACAAGTCTCTAGTTTGACTAGCATTAGTACATATCAGATATCAGTGAATTAGAGAAGAGTCTACTAATCAATAGCAATTTTATGTTTAGTAAAGAAGATGGTCAAACAAGTCTCTACCTTAAATTGACTGATATTTACTAATGCCAGTACCCATGGGCAATACAATTAACTGCATCTTTTAATTTCCTTATTGAGCAGTGGCATTCCAACAGTTTACTGAGCAGTACTATCCCACAGCCACTGTCCCTTACCAGAGACTATAATCCAATGTTACAGGAGAAGGAAAGCTACGGAGGCATTTTATTGCCAATAGATTAGCTGCAATAGTGCAAGATAGAATTCTATATTTATTCTGTAGAATGTTTTACCATACCTGAGTAAAAAGCTCTAGAAACTCTTTGTTTGTTTAGGATAGGAGCTGCAGTATTAACATGGTGTGACATCACTTCCTGCCTGAGTCTCTCCCTGCTCTGGGCTCAGATTACAGTAGAAAAGGCAGGGGGGTGGGGAAGAGGAGCAAACTGAGCATGCTCTTGCCCAGGGCAATGAGGTTTAAGCTGAAGGCAGGAAGTCTGATACAGAAGCCCATGTGTACACAATAGAAGGAAAGAAATGCAGTGTTTCTTTTGACAGGGGACTCAGAGCAGCACTACTTTGGGGGTTTACTGGTATATTTAGATGGACCTTTCTGATAAGGTTTACTTAGTTTTAACCTTTCCTTCTCCTTTACTATAGGCACCATCTCTTCCTACTATACCTGCTATCCCACAGTCACACTCCCTTCCCAGAGACTATTATCCACACTGTTACTATAGGCACCATCTCTCCCTACTATACCTGCTATCCCACAGTCACACTCCCTTCCCAGAGACTATTATCCACTGTTACTATAGGCACCATCTCTCCCTACTATACCTGCTATCCCACAGTCTTCCTTGCATCTGGACCCAGTGTTTTATGCAAGTCTCTGAGCAATTTAATCCTGTAGGTTACTAATACCCTAAAGGAGAACTAAACCTTATAAATGAATAGGGCTAAAAATGCCATGTTTTATATACTGCACTTCTTGCACCAGCCTAAAGTTTCAGCTTGTCAATAGCAGCAATGATCCAGGACTTCAAACTTGTCACAGGAGGTCACCAACTTAGAAAGTGTCTGTGACACTCACATGCTCAGTGGGCTCTGAGCAGCTGTTGAAAAGCTAAGCTTTGGGGTCATCACTAATTATCCAGCAGAAAATGAGGTTCCCCTGTAATATAAGCTGATGCTACAGGACTGATTATTAAATTCTGATGCTAATTGCACCAGTTTCTGTGCTGCCATGTAGTAATTATCTGTATTAATTACTAATCAGCCTTATATTGTGTCATTTCTATTCTATGTGTACTGTATATTGTGAGTGGGTCCCTAAGCTCAGTAAGTGACAGCAGCACAGAGCATGTGCAGTGAATCAGCAGAAAAGAAGTTGGGGAGCTACTGGGGCATCTTTGGAGACACAGATCTTTACTGCTAAAGGGCTGTGGTTGCTTGGGCTGGTACAGAAGCACAAAACATAATGTACAACATTTCTAGCTAATTCTTTAGTTTACCTTTCATTGTCCTTTAATGATGGTAATCACTAATTACTGTTATGCCAAGGGTCACTATTGTACCATTCAATACGGAGGTTTACTGTGCCATATGATACTGGGGTTGTAGAAACAAATGGAACCTCTCCATAAATCAACCATTACATACCATTACTGGTCTTTATTGGAAGTAATCTCAGCTGTACTAAAGACCAAGCACTAGAAAATCCTGTAGAGATCATAGCAGTGCAGCAGTCTAGTTCCTGTTCCACCAGTAGGAGGCAGGCAATATGTGGTTAGTGTAGCTGTGAGAGAAAAAAAGCTTAACAAGCTATGACAGTATCATATCTTATATATAAAAAATATATTGCTTAATGATTCTCTGTTTCCACTTTAATATTTATTACTCCAGTTTCCGATTTCTCATGTCACCTTACAGTTTTCAATTCAGTGCTTTAGCAGCTTCCTTTAGCTGCTTGTGAGAGCTTGTAGTTAAGCAGCATCAGGAGGGCTTGCAGTGGCTTATGCCTGATTTACCAGGTCTAAAACTGGCAACATTTGCCCAAGCATAGCAACCCATGGTAATTAAACAGATGTTTGATTTTGAAAAGGTGACTGGTAAATGTGGCTTGCTGATTGGTTGGTATGGGTTATTAAAACTGCAACACATTTAGCACCTATAAACATTAACTCCCCTACCCTCCCTATTACACACAAGGGCAGTTTGGCTCATGCACCTCTGCAGTGCTATAGGGCTCTGTGCCCACTCAAACATAGTAATGAAGTTGTCACATTGTAAAACATAATATTCTTTCCACCCAGCACTAGTCACAATCCAACTCCAAGAAGATGTCTTCTAAATAAGCATTGCTTTCAGATGTCCACTGTGTCCAGAAATAATAATGTATTTATTTAAAACAGATTTAAAGAATTATTAGGAATTCTCCAAATAACATTGAGGGCTTTTCTCATTATTCTCTCTACATCCCCAAGTATGTTGTATGTTCACCTAATCTGCTCCCCTGCTGGGCTTTCTCTATTAGCGGACAGTGATTGGGAGACGGCGGGCCTGAACGAATCCCTGTAATGCCTTAAACTTGCCCTCATATAACAGTGACAGGATTGCGTGCAGCTCAGTAATGCACAGGTGCTGCGCTCGCTCAGTCTACAGCTGCGCTCGGTGCCCTCTCCTGCCAACATCAGCAGCTAACTGCACACACTAACGCTCCCTTCCAGTTATCTTTTATACAGCTACTGCTTAGCTGAACCTCAGGCGGATGCCAATTAACTGCTGTACCGTATGCATCACAGGAGTATTGTGCTCCTCCCATTAAGAGGATTAAAGAAAGGCAGTGAGGTATTGGTATGACAGAGACAGACAGGGAGCAGGGTGTGTTATGATTGTTGTTTCCAGCGCTTTTATAAAACGAGAGGCAGACAATACCTGTAGAGCGGAGCAGTGAGCCTGTTCCTGCACAGTCTGCGTCCTGACTGTGGTACATGCGGCGGGTAGGAAGGCTTAACCGACCCTCCTACCCACGTACTCGACGTTGCATTGTGGTTGTGGGCCGTCATCATGTGTGATGCGTCGCTGACGATGACAGCGTTGGCCAATACATGGGGGTGAGTGGTGATCGTGTACTTGGTTCCAGCCAATTGCGCCCAAATTTAGCCTAATAAGACTGGCCCTGCAGCGGTTACCGTAGTAGAGCCCATTGTAAAATGTAAAATGTGCCATCCCGCCTGAGGGGATGGAAATTACTCAAGAAAAAGAAGTAGCGGGATGCCATCCCCCCGCATCCCGCCCCAATTCCAGCACTGTGTGTAGGGCAATATAACACCTCTATTTTATTTTATGAAGCTTTCCCAGGCTTGTGTAGTGTAATGTATTTGCTGCTACATATACGTCCATTGTACTTTAACTTGGCGCCGTATGCAAATTAGGCATCGCTAGCGTAACTTTGCTTTCCTTGACGAATTAACGCTAGCGCATCTTCGCTACCATTCGCCTCCCTGAGCGCAACTTCGGATTTTAGTGAATTAGCGGCGTCTTGGCAAAACTTCGCCTGCCAAAGTGTGGCAAAGCCTTTCACTAGCGCAACTCCGCAGCTTACTGAATTTGCCCCAAGGTGTACATTGTTTGTCTAGAGAGAGACTGTTTTTTATTCGACAGCTGACAAATGGACAAGCTGACAAAAAAAATTCCTTATATTATATGCAGTTAGATATACAATCACTCCATGGACCCGGCGATTCTACAGTCACACAGCTGCATGAGGAAAGTGTCCCATATTTTACCTCCCAGTAGATGTGTGCTTTCAAAACCGCACGCTGGTTATGGCATAGGTGGACATTGTCTCAATGATGGTGTGTGTTGTTTGCAACAGGATTCTGGGAATTGTATTTTCCTGGTCCTTACACATGGCAGTGGGCAACTATGGGTTAATCCCCCCCTGCTGTGCAGATAGGCAGGAAATTGATAAAAGTTTAGCTTCCGCCCCTGGCCGCCATCTTTTTTTCCTCCTGCATCTCCCGCCAATAGGGTTGCCACCGGCTTTTACCGGCTGGTGGGGGGGCGGGAACAAAAGGGGCATTTCATGATGAAAAAGGGGGTGGAGCCAAGCAACATGCCACAAAAGGGGGCGGATCCAACTACATTGCCGTAAATTTGTACTATAGACTCCTGTGTCTCCCTGCAATGCAACCAGGATCTGCTGCCTCTGTAATTAGGCACCAGGAGCCAAGGGCCACTACGGCTTCCCCAAGCCTTCAAACAAAACATGCCCCATTCACTGAATAGACGGCATTTCTTTCTGTCAGAGGAAGGAATGAACATGCCACCAACTGGCAATGAACAATATTACGCAGCTCTCATATGTGTCATTCACTGTTGGTCTTTATGCTATTTGGGCCCGCTCCAAGCGCATCTCCCCAGCCAGACTCACCCGAGCCTCCTTCTCTAGCTGGCTGTGCAGACTGGAGCCCTTCAGTTTCTGGACAATGTTCACGATGCTCACTGACAGCTCATTCTCCTCCCCCTGCTTCATGGTACCGGCACCTTCCAAGTGCGACAATGAGACAAAGGGCGTCTCCTAGCAATAACCCGCGTGCGTGAAGCTAGAAAATCCGACCGGAAATTGTTGCCGCACACCTATAGTTCCGGCTTTATCCACATCTAGTAAAGGTCAATTGTCAGAGGTCCACTGAGGGAAAGGTTTAAACTTTACTCAGGGGCTGAAAGTGCTGGGCATGCAGGGCAGGAAAAGGTACGTTTTGCTCGGATTGGGGCGGGCCAAGGGCCTTTTTAAGCGGTATTACAGATTTACCGGCAGCTACATTAACTGTAAATTTGTCATACCAGCCCCTGCAGGTGTTTTACTGCCTAGGCCGGTAAAATACCGGCCGGGTTGCAACCCTACCCGCCGATGTGCCAGCAGACTGCCTCTCCTGCACCAGGGTACCCCTAAATCCTTTTATGAGTCCAAGGAGGAGCCCCATGCTCTGGCCAGTTCGTGCCTCTGGTGCAGTAAGTCGCAACTCCGGAAAGGCACATGCGCACTAAGAGGCCCATTGATTCTCCAGCTTCCAAAATGGTGACAATGCGCATGCGCTCAATCATTTGGGCGCCAGGAAAAGACACGATGGAAGCAAAGACGCTGACAAGCTTAAATCTGTGTTTTTTTTCCCCCAGGGCTGCCAGAATATGGTAAGACACATCCTGTAAAGATCACTCTGCCCAAGTATGTTTTGTTCTGCCTAAAGGTACAACTGTAAGTACTGGTTTTTCTTGCACGGCCCTACAATTATAAGGTGAGACTCTTTTTAACCCTTTCATACAGGGTAAATCGTGAGCTCCAGACGGTCTAATTCAGGCTCCAGGGTGTGAGTGTATACAACAGAGAGGCTTATGGGATGAACACACAAGACAACCTCCAGAAAGCTATCTGGAATAATTTTTTTCCCCTCTCTCTAT
Organism: Xenopus laevis; assembly: GCF_017654675.1. Lineage (NCBI taxonomy): Eukaryota > Metazoa > Chordata > Amphibia > Anura > Pipidae > Xenopus > Xenopus laevis. Next base: position 24,537,008 of record NC_054387.1, read on the forward strand.
TCTATAAATCTGTTCACAGGAGCTCACCTAGTACTGAAAGAAGAAGTAAATAAACAGGAGCTCACCTAGTACTGAAAGAAGAAGTAAATTAGCAAGAAAGCAATGTGTTTCTTGTAGGGAAACTGCGCTACCAGATAAAAGGCTTTGTAAAAATTGCCTATAGGAAGCAGCGCAACCGTCCTCACAGTTTTCAGAATTGATGGTCTGGTAGAAGGATTCCTTTAATAAAAACATGGAATCAATGGTGTCACTGGGTGACTTATAATGTCCTCAAAAACATACAAGGAACTACAGTTCCCATCTCCCCAACCCATGTTAGGGAAACGGTTACTAGCCCAACTAGAGAAGATTCTCTGGATTCAAGTTCAGAAGGCAAAATTGACTCAAATCAATCGGAACAAAATTACTCAGTATTTAATTTGGACATGGTGGAACCACTAATCAAAGCTCTGCGCAAGACATTTTTCACCGCAAAAATCAGATAAGATGTTCAAATCTAGCTCTAAAAAGAACCACCTTTTTTTTACACAACGTTATTAGTAAAGCTGTGGAAAAAGAATGGAACCCCCTGATTTTCTCTTTCCAGAAGATTTAAAGGAAAACTATACCCCCAAAATGAACACTTGAGCAACAGATAGTTCATATCATATTAAGTGGCATATTAAAGAATCTTACCAAACTGGAATATACATTTAAGTAAATATTGCCCTTTTACATCTCTTGCCTTGAGCCACCATTTCGTGATGGTCTCTGTGCTGCCTCAGAGATCACCTGACCAGAAATACTTCAACTCTAACTGTAACAGGAAGAAGTGTGGAAGCAAAAGACACAACTCTGTCTGTTAATTGGCTCATGTCACCTAACATGTATGGTTTGTTGGTATGTTTGTGAGTACAGTGAATCCTACGATCCCAGGGGGCGGCCCTTATTTTTTAAAATGGCAATTTTCTATTTATGATTACCCAATGGCACATACTACTAGAAAAGTATATTATTATGAAAATGGTTTATTTACATGAAGCAGGATTTTACATATGAGCTGTTTTATGCAATATCTTTTTATAGAGACCTACATTGTTTGGGGGGTATAGTTTTCCTTTAAGAGAATGTTCCCCTTTTCAGGAGACATTATCAAACGTTGGGACTTCGCTCCAAAGTTAGATGCTGCTATCACCAGGGTAGTGAGAAGAACAACACTTCCTGTGGATGAAGGAGTTTCCCTCTGGGATCCCTTGGAAAGAAGACAAGATATCGCATTAAAAAGGGCATATACATCAGCAGACGCCTCCTGCAAAACGGCGGTAGCTATTACCACAGTAACCAGAGCTAACAAAGTCTGGTTGATATGCTACAAGACATAAAGCTCGCTAATGTATTTGTAGCTGAAGCTTCAATGGATACCGTCAAACTTACAGACAAAAAATTGGCATCATCAATGGCATCATCAGTAGTGGCCAGAAGAGTTTTATGCAGACTCACAGTCTAAGCATAATCTATGCTCCCTTCCATTCAAAGGAAATCTTCTATTTGGGAAAGAATTAGATTTAATTATCTCCAAAGCCTCTGCAGGGAAGTCCTCCTTCCTACCTCAAAATTGGAGGGAAAGAAAGGGCCCAGGCTTTCAAGGCCCAAAAGCAGCAACCACTTTCAGAGAAGCAAAACAATATAATCCAAGATCATTCTCCAAACAATGGAGGCAGAAGAACCAGCCATTCCGTACCAAAAGGGCTGAACCTAAAACAGAGAAAAGACCCTGAAGGTTTGAGAGCCCCTTTGCTCAATATTGGAGGAAGACTTTCATCCCACAGAGCAGAGTGGGTTCGAGAAATCCAGGACAGCTGGGCCTGGATATTATATCCAGAGGATACCGCTTAGAGCTCATATCAAATCCAACAGAAGCCTTCACAACATCAGACAAACGAAGATCAATCAAAAAGATTGTAGCATTACAAAAGATAATCTCAGACCTTCTAGACAAAAGATTCATATTAAGAGTTCCCAAAAATTAACAATATCAAGGGTTATACTCTCATCTTTTCATGAGAAAGAAACCAAATGGAGAATATCAAGTAATTCTAAATCTCAAGCAACTCAACACACATCTCAATATCCCCACATTCAGAATGGAGAATATCAGATCGATTGCACAGTGCTTAAAGGAGAAGGAAAGGCAAAACTTACTTATGGTCCCCTTGTGTGGCCCTTCTATAGTCCTCCTCAATCGCTAGTTTTTTGTTTTTTTTTAATCATTTATATTTTATTTATAAATTGAGCTTGTTCGTTCTTATTGCTTAGGAGGAGACATGTGCCAAATTCCAGACTCCTAATTAACATGTCATTATGCATGCAGAGTAAAGCAGGAAAGTCAGTGTTCCCATCTGCAGCATCTATTTCATCATTATAATTTTAAAACCAATCACGAGTAAGTTAAACTTTACAGTATTACACTGTGCACCAAAATATATTGCGCTCCTGACTCTTGCAGCGCTCCTGACTCTTGCGGCGCTCCTGATCATTCACAGCTCACAGTGTTTCTGCACGCTCCTGCTCCCTCCCCTCTCTGCTAGCCGGCAGCCTCGAGTGATGTTATGGAGACTAGAGGCATGGATTCCAATTAGCTGGTGGGCGGGCTAGACTGGGTCAAGCAGAAGAACATGCAAATAGACCGGAGGCACTGAGGGAAGGGATATTAGAAACTGAGGCAGTGGGGAGAAAATGTTAGTGACGTCACCCAACCTGGAGACTCGGCTTGTGCAGGCAGTACATTTACATGTGAAAGAAAAGAGACAGCCTGGATTCACTCAGTAAGTGATAAAACAGAAAGCCTTTGATTTAAGCCAGCATGTTTATTAACCTTTCATTGTCCTTTAAACCAAGGAGACTGGCTAGCAAAAATAGACCTCAAAGTTGCCTACTTACATATACCAGTATGGCAAAAGCACAGGAAGTTTCACATCCTGAACCAACACTTCCAATACAGAGCTCTGCCTTTTGGACTGTCAACCACACCTCTAATATTCACAAAAGTACTGGCTCCAGTCATAGCAAACCTGAGACTGGAAAACATCCAAATATTCTCATACCTAGACAACATACTGATAAAAGCATAATCCAAAACACTACTAATTCATCAGGTGAAAGTAGTATCAAACTACCTTCAATTTAGGTTGGATTATCAATTGGGAGAAGAGTCACCCATCCCCAACACAAACATTACAATTTTTGGTAACAATCATCAACACAACAAACTTCAACATCAGCCTCCCAATTCACAAGGTCTCAAACCTCCATGATATTTTCTACCTCATCCAATCCCATTCAATCTCAGCAAGAACGTGCCAATAATTTCTAGGGAAGATGGAGCAACGGTGGACTGTGTGAAATGGGCGAGTTCAAGTTCCTAACAAAATGGGATCACAACTACAATCACCCAGAACAGATAATCTCAGACGAGACACTCTCATCCCTATCATGGTGGCTACAGAAGGAATCACTAACAGTCCCAATCAGCCTACATCAAAAGAACTGGATCACAATTACCACAGATGCCAGCAGACAAAGCTGGGGTGCTCGCCTGGAGATCCAAACGATCAGAAATATATGGTCAGCACAGGAATCATGCCACTCCTCCAATTGGAGAGAACTAAAAGCAATCCAATTGAGTCTCCTGAAATTTCAACACCAAATTCTGAACAAGTTCTGATAAAATCAGACAACTCCACTGCTGTCAGATGAGGTGGATGAAATCAGAAAATCTATTGCATCTGACCATGCTTATTTTCACATGGGCAGAAACACACATCAGGGAGTTGAAAGCAGAAAGCATACCGGGAAAGCAGAATGTGCTAGCAGACAGGCTGAGCAGAACTCTACCCCCAGCCGGGGAGTGGGAACTACACCCCAAGGCAGAAAATGGAGAAATGGGGTCCCCTCTCAATAGACCTCATGGCTACCAGAGCAAATAAGAAACTCCCCTTCTATGTGACATGGACAAGAGATCCAGAGGCCATTGCGACAGACACTTTCTCCATACAGTGGAAATTCAAGAGGGCTTACATCTTCCCTCCATTCCTGACCATACCTCGAATTTCTCCAAAAGATCAAGTACGACAAAGCCAAAATAGTGAAGGTGGGGCCTTGGTGGCCAAGGAGACCTTGGTTTTTGCAGGTCCTTCTACTGTCCTCATGCCCACCAATCAGCCTCCCAGCATGGCCAGACCTCTTATCAAGGGGAAAAAGAGCTTTACCCTCACTCAGAAATACTGGGGCTAACTGCTTGGCTCTTGAAAGGCTAAACCTACAATCTTGAATTTTCTTCCTGGAACCATGCCCCCTAGAGCTCGCACCTATCCCCTCTCTCCTGGGGAAACTATATCCAAGAAAATCTCCAGTGGGGATTTATTTGCCCTACCTTCCCGGGAGGGGCTGGGTTCTTCTTCTCGTGGAGAAGGTGGTCTGCGTCCCTGCATTGATTACCCTGGACTTAATAAAATTATGGTTAAGAACCGATATCTTTTGCCTCTGATCACTGAACTATTTGACCAACAGAAAGGGACTAAGATCTTCACTAAGTTGGATCTACGCAGGGCATACAACCTCATCGCATTCATGAAGGGGACGAATGTAAAACAGCATTCAACACTCGGGATGGGCACTATTAATACCTTGTGATGCCCTTTGACCTCTGCAATACCCCGCTGTCTTCCAGGAGTTCATGAACGTCATCTTCCGGGACCTTTGGGGAGATTCATGGTTGTGTACCTCGATAACATCTTAATCTTCTCCAGGGACTTGGAAAGTCATCCCTCCCAGGTAAAAGAGGTACTCTCTCTTCGCCAAGATAGAAAAATGTGTTTTCAAAGTGCCCAAGATCACTTTCCTCGGCTATATCATCTCCCCAGAAGGCTTTGAGATGGATCCTGCCAAAGTCTCCGCGATCCGGGAGTGGCCACTTTCTTTGAGCACCAAGTCTATACAAAGATTCATCGGGTTTACGAATTACTACAGACAGTTCATCAAGGGGTTTTCCTCCCGCAATGCCCCTATCCTTACTCTTATCCGTAAAGGGGGTAAACCTAATGTCAGGATCTACCAACAGTATGTGGTTGGCAGGTAGGAGCCGAAATGCATGGTAACATGGCGACACCATGTTTGGTGTTAGAATAACCAGGAAATGGAAGTGTGCTCAGAATGAAGTTTAATGGTAAACTATAAACAATTGGTGCTGGTGAAACGGAAGACAAATAATAAGAAGTAAAATGAGAACTATAACAAACCAAAGGTTGGGGCAAGCTGATGCAAGTCCGTGTACACAGGCAAGAGTTCATAGGCGGGCGGCAGGCGATACAAGTCCTAGGAACAGGCAAGAGATCAGTGGCAGGCGGCAAACAATGCAAGTCCGTGAAACAGGCGAAGGGTCAAACCAGGAGATCAGATCAAGGATGTAGCAGGTACAAGGAATAAACAGGTCAAGTCAGGAATCAGGGACTGGATAATTTCAGGAACACTGGCACAAGGCGACTAGAACACAGAAATAAATCAATGATCCAGCAATGGCTGGCAGAAAGGTAATGGCTTATATAGAGCCTTGATGATAAGATCACCGACACCTGGCTTCAATGAGATTAGGGGTGGAGACATGGAATAGCAGTAATCTACACTGACAGTTCGAGGTGTGAGCTCCAACTGCCTCCAGTGGCTCAGCATGAGAATGCACTGTCCAGTCAACCTGCAGACCAGGGATTCAATCCCCAATAGTCCTGACATTACCCCCCCTTCAAGTATCACCCTCCGGGTGATACTAAAGTCAAAAAAATTTTTAACAGGGAGAAAACCGCCAAGATCAGGAGTCGGGGTAGAGAAGCTGCCAGGGACAGGAACCAACACTGAAGTACTACCTGGAGCCACATCTGGAACCGGAGAACCACCAGGATCAGGAGTGCCACTAAACTCAAGAGCCCATGCAGGCAAGTCACCAGGGTTGAGGGCCAGAACTGAAGAGTTGCCAAGGACAGAGGTTGAAGAGCTGCCAGTGTCAGAAACCAGATCGGAGGAGTCTAGAGTCAAAACGGAAACATTGCTATAGTTTTGAGTCAATACAGAAACCTTGGCTGAGTCAGAAGCCAGGACAGGAACCTTGGCTGGGTCAGAAACTAAATCGGTGGAGTCGCCAGGGTCAGAAACCGGATCAGAGGAGTCGCCAGGGTCAGGAGCCAGATCAGAGGAATCGCCAGGGTCAGGAGCCAGATCAGAGGAGTCGCCAGGGTCAGGAGCCACATCGGAGGAGTCGTCAGGGTCAGGAGTCAGATTAGAGGAGTCGCCAGGGTCGGAAGTCAGATCAGAGGAGTCGCCAGGGTCAGGAGCCACATCGGAGGAGTCGCCAGGGTCAGGAGCCAGATTAGAGGAGTCAGCCAAGGCACCCATTACAGGTGGCGGACCAGCAGAGGCACCCATTACAGGTGGCGGACCAGCAGAGGCACCCATTACAGGTGGCGGACCAGCAGAGGCACCCATTACAGGTGGCGGACCAGCAGAGGCACCCATTACAGGTGGCGGACCAGCAGAGGCACCCATTACAGGTGGCGGACCAGCAGAGGCACCCATTACAGGTGGCGGACCAGTAGAGGCACCCATTACAGGTGGCGGACCAGCAAAGGCACCCATTACAGGTGGCGGACCAGCAAAGGCACCCATTACAGGTGGCGGACCAGCAGAGGCACCCATTACAGATGATGGCTTGCCCAGGACAACAGAAAGACCATCATGAACAGCAACAAGACTGGTAGACTCTGGAGCACCAGAACTATCAGATCTCGTAGTAGGTACGACAGGTCTAGAAATGGATTTGTCCTTGGGCCCAGAGGCCACAGTACACAGGTCCTCACAGACTGAAGCCGGCAAGGCTGCTGGCTCGGAGGCTGGAAGCGGTAAGGCTGCTGGCTCAGAGGCTGGAAGCGGCAAGGCTGCTGGCTCGGAGGCTGGAAGCGGCAAGGCTGCTGGCTCGGAGGCTGGAAGCGGCAAGGCTGCTGGCTCGGAGGCTGGAAGCTGAAGTACTGGCACAGGAGCTGCAGACGGAACCACTGGCACTGGAGCTGCAGACGGGACCACTGGCACAGGAGCTGCAGACGGGACCACTGGCACAGGAGCTGCAGACGGGACCACTGGCACAGGAGCTGCAGACGGGACCACTGGCACAGGAGCTGCAGACGGGACCACTGGCACAGGAGCTGCAGACGGGACCACTGGCACAGGAGCTGCAGACGGGACCACTGGCACAGGAGCTACAGACGGGACCACTGGCACAGGAACCAGGAGTGGCTGGGAAGTCGGCATAGAAGCAGGAGACTGGACCGCTGGTACTGGAGCCTGAGACTGGACTGCGGGCACACAGGCTGGAACAGGCTGGACGAGAGCAGGTAGAGGCCCAATTCGTGGGAAAGCTGGGGAAGGACCAAGCCGCCGGACCGGAACCAGAAAAATCTGTTGAATATCAGCTGGCCCTGGAGCAGGAACTGAAGGTTGAACAGTGGGCCTAGGGGCAGGAGGCACAGGTATTGATGGTAACTGGGTGATTGAACGGCCCTTGAACTTAGTAGTAAATGCAGTTTGTATTTCATCCCCATCTGAGTCCAGATCTTCCCATTCTTCATCAGAAATATTTTCTAAATTGCCTCCATCAGAGAAAACATCAGAACAGGAGGATTGCAAAGTAATTTCAGATGTAGAAAAAGTTGGAAATGAAGAAGTTGAGGAGGCAATTGTAGTAGATTTGAAAATATCAGGCGATACTGGCCAGAGATCCCCTGTAGAATATGCCTTTAACAAAGTGAGAAACAGAATGGGATCCTGCAGAAAAAAAGCCTCTTCATCTATGCAAGACTCAGCCCACTCTAAGACTTTACCTCCCAAAAGAAATAATATAATTAGCCTGCTTTTCATGCACTCAGGTGCTTGCTTGAAAAAAGAGACAGTCGCAAACATTTTACATACAAGAAGAAATTCATCAAACGTGTCCTTTTCCCCTTCATACTTTTTCACTGAGGCAAGCCACTTGGCAGAGAGTTGTAGTTCAGCAGTATCTGAAACAGCACAGCAGTTACCATCAGGCTCCTTGTAATTAGGCTGGATCATTCTGTCAGGATCTACCAACAGTGTGTGGTTGGCAGGTAGGAGCCGAAATGCATGGTAACATGGCGACACCATGTTTGGTGTTAGAATAACCAGGAAATGGAAGTGTGCTCAGAATGAAGTTTAATGGTAAACTATAAACAATTGGTGCTGGTGAAACGGAAGACAAATAATAAGAAGTAAAATGAGAACTATAACAAACCAAAGGTTGGGGCAGGCTGATGCAAGTCCGTGTACACAGGCAAGAGTTCATAGGCGGGCGGCAGGCGATACAAGTCCTAGGAACAGGCAAGAGATCAGTGGCAGGCGGCAAACAATGCAAGTCCGTGAAACAGGCGAAGGGTCAAACCAGGAGATCAGATCAAGGATGTAGCAGGTACAAGGAATAAACAGGTCAGAGGAACAAGCAGGACAAGTCAGGAATCAGGGACTGGGTAATTTCAGGAACACTGGCACAAGGCGACTAGAACACAGAAATAAATCAATGATCCAGCAATGGCTGGCAGAAAGGTAATGGCTTATATAGAGCCTTGATGATAAGATCACCGACACCTGGCTTCAATGAGATTAGGGGTGGAGACATGGAATAGCAGTAATCTACACTGACAGTTCGAGGTGTGAGCTCCAACTGCCTCCAGTGGCTCAGCATGAGAATGCACTGTCCAGTCAACCTGCAGACCAGGGATTCAATCCCCAATAGTCCTGACACCTAACTCATGGCCTTCTTCAGCTATAGAAGCATTCCAAGTCCCTGAAGGATGCTTTCACCTCTGTCCTCTGACATTGTGATCCTGAGTTGCCGTTTTTCATTGAGGTGGACGCTTCCAAGGTTGGAGCCGGTGCTATTCTTTCCCAAAGACATTCTGCTGATTGGAAATTACATGTGCATACTTCTCCAAAAAATTCTCTCCAGCAGAGCAGAATTATGACGTTGGAAATCGTGAACTTCTGGCAGTAAAGCTAGCTCTCGAAGAGTGGCATCACCTCCTAAAAGGGTCCTCGATCCCGTTCACTATTTATACTGACCATAAAAACCTAGAATTTATTCAAACCCTTAAAAGACTGAATCCCCGACAGGCAAGATGGGCCCTCTTCTTTTCCCGATTCAACTTTGTCTTGACCTACTGTCCTGGTTCCAAGAATTGGAAAGCAGATGCATTATCTCACAGCATTACTCCAGTGGACCATCTCCCCGTAAATCAAGATCCTATTATACCTCCCACCAAGATTATTGCTTCCTTTTTTCTTCAGTTTGCTGAGCAAATCCTGTCTCTTCAGTCTTCTGCTCCTGCTGATACACCTATTGGGATGGCGTTTATGCCCTCTGAGCTTCGTCTGCCTATTATACAACAGACTCGTTGTTCTAAGCAGGCTGGACACCAGGTCCAGAAAAGACTCTACAACTTTTATGACATCTAGTCTGGTGGCCAACTATTGGCAAAGATATCAAGGACTTTGTCACTGCTTGAACGATTTGTTGCACTTCCAAGGCTAACCATACTCGACCCAGCAGTCTTTTACAACCTCTACCCATTCCCTCTCGTCCATGGAGATCGCTTCAGCAAAATGGCACACTTCATTCCTCTGCGGAAACTTCCCTCAGCGGTAGAACTATCCCAGCTCTTCATCCAATTTATTTTTCGGTTGCATGGCTTCCCGGCTGAGAGAGTCTCTGACAGGGGATCTCAATTCACAGCTAAGTTCTGGCTTTTCTTATGTAAAGACTTGGGTATCACTCTTCAGTTCTCTTCTGCCTACCATCCCGAAACCAATGGGGCAGTGGAGCGGGTGAATCAAGCATTAGAGCAATTCCTGAGGAATCACATTTCCCTCTGTCAAGATGATTGGTCTGATCTCCTCCCGTGGGCGGAATTCGCTCGTAATAATGCATGCCACACTTTCACTTTAAGGTCTCTGTTTATGACAGTGTTCGGACAGCATCCTCAAGCTTTTCCACAAGACTTTGTCGACGGTCATGCAGCTCATATGTCTGCTATTTGGGCCGCGACTAAAGTGAATTTGGAGAAAAGTGCTCTGGTGCATAAGACTTTCGCTGATCGCAGACGGAGATCCTCCCCTCCATACAAGGTCGGAGACAAGGTGTGGTTGTCCACTAGGAACATTCGTTTGAAGATTCCTTCTCCCAAGTTGGGTCCAAGGTTTGTTGGCCCTTTCCCCATTTCAGAGATGGTTAATCCTGTGGCGATCCAACTATCACTTCCCCCTGAGATGCGAATACCTAATGTGCTTCATGTCTCCGTGGTGAAACCAGCAATTTCCAATAGCTTTCCTTCTGGTCAGTCTCCTCCTCCAGCTAGCTCCATGGATGGTCAACAGTATGAAGTGGAAAAGATCTTAGATTCCAGACTTTCCAGGGGTTCTCTCCAGTTCCTCATCAAGTGGAAAGTCTTTGGTCCTGAAGAATGCTCTTGGGAGAAACGCTCTGATGTACATGCTCCTCATAGTAACATAGTAAGTAAGGTTGAAAAAAGACACACGTCCATCATGTTCAACCGTTTTTTTTTAATCTGCCTAACTGCCAGGTGATCCAGAGGAAGGCAAAAAAAACCCATCTGAAGCCTCACCAATTTGCCTCAGAGGGGGAAAAAATTCCTTCCTGACTCCAAAATTGCAATCGGACTTGTCCCTGGATCAACTTGTACTATGAGCTATCTCCCATAACCCTGTATTCCCTCACTTGCTAAAAAGCTATCCAACCCCTTCATGTATCAGCCTGTACAACTGATTCAGGGAGAGAATTCCACATCTTCACAGCTCTCACTGTAAAAAAAAAAAACCCTTCCGAATATTTAGGTGGAACCTCTTTTCTTCTAATTGGAATGGGTGACCTTGTGTCAGCTGGAAAGACCTACTGGTAAAGCATTAGAGATTATTAGAATATAATTAGAGATTATTATATGATCCCCTTATATATTTATGCATAGTTATCATATCACCCCTTAAGCGCCTCTTCTCCAGCATGAACATCCCCAATTTGGCAAGTCTTTCCTCATAGCTAAGATTTTTCATACCTTTCACCAGCTTAGTTGCCCTTCTCTGTACCCTCTCTAATACAATAATGCCCTGTTTGAGTGATGGAGACCAAAACTGTACGGCATATCCTCGATTGAGAAGAGAATTTTACAATCAGTTTTCCCAGAAGCCAAGGCTTGGTGGTCCAGTGGCCCCCTGGACTTTTGACCCTGCCTGAACTTTGACATTGATACATTTTGCCTGCCTTTTGACTTTCTGCCTGGATTTCAACTTCGCTTCATTCCTGAAACATTGACTGTACCTTGAACTTGGACTTTAACCCTAAAGCTTCCTCCTTGGTTCTGACTACTCCCGCTGGGAGCCAATAGGCCCCCCTGACACCTGGTTACTGAGACTGTGTACAAATACAGGCTTGAACTGGTAGTTAGGGGGGACTTGGACAAATCTTATATTTTAAAACTTTTAAGCTCTAATAAACTGGGTAGGTACATGGGCCACAGAAAATTTTTAGGGTGGGGCAAGTAGCTAAAAGCATCACAAGCAAAATGTCAACAAATATTTTCATGGCAAAGACACAAATCTAGGAATGGAATTGTTAATACACTTCAACGAGAGAACAATAGGTCAGCTAACATTTTAAATAGCCTGATGGTGAAAAAAATGCAGTGCAGAGAAAATAATGAGTCATAACTCTGAGCCAATGTGGCCATCTTTATCCACTTTACAAGCAAATCATGCCTTGGGCACACACATATTTGCAGGTGAATCAGTGCACAGGGGGGAGCAGGGGGTGCAACTGGGCTAGGCCCGCCCCCCGGCAGATCGCGCGCGCTGCAGCCGGCTGGACTCGGCTGCAGCCGCAGAGAAAAATCACACGAACGAGGGTGGGGGCGGGCCCGGCTGCACAGCCCGCACCAGGGCCCGCCCTCACCTAGTTCGGTTACTGTCCGTGCATCCGGGGCTAGATTTCAGCGGCCGGCTCCGCCCCTACCAACTTGCCGCCCTTACCAACTTGCCACCCTAAGCGCAGGCCTTTGTGGCCTACCACAAATCCGGGCCTGAGTGCATCAGATGCAATGGTCAGTAACCATAGTTTTTCTTACTTACTTGCACAAGTGACTAACTAATGAGAAACAACTGATCTGCTGGAACCCACTCACTTTTGCCTCTTCATTGACAGGCACAGTTTGGCCTGATTGCATACACACAAAGCAGATTTTGGATTGAATGCATTTGTGCTGAAACCCATTCTGTGTATATTTACCCAGGCTGAAACAGTGCCCTCTCATTGCACAGACATCAGTAAGTGGGTTGAAGCCTATAAACTAGGGATGCACCGAATCCACTTTTTTGGATTCGGCTGAACCCCTGAATCCTTCGTGAAAGATTAGACCGAATCCGAACCCTCATTTGCATATGCAAATCAGCAGGGGGAGAGAAAAATAGAGCCACACACTTCCTTCCATGTTTTTTGACGAAAAGTCACATGATTTTAAGGATTCAGATTTGGTTCGGCCAGGCTCAAGGATTTGGCCGAATCCTGCTGAAAATGGCTGAATCCTGGCCGAATACCGAACCGAATCCTGGATTCGGTGCATCCCTACTATAAAAATCATGTGTGGCACTAGCATGAGATGGACACGCATGTGAAAAGAAAACCTGCATTACCCTTTACACACTTGTGGTGCTGGGAGCTCCAGTAGTGGTGCAGGCCCAGGCAGTGGGTGATGTTTTTGTTTGAGAAGGTTAATTACAGCTATAAACTCAATTACTTATTTCATAGTGAAATGACACTTCATGCAAGCACATACAGTGCAGTGCCAATCTGATACGTAATGCCCCAGAATAGATTTTCAGTGCCAATGTCATGTAAATTGTCTCCATATGGTAATAGGGCCAGCTCTGTGTATAATAGACCCAAATACCTCATAGTGTAAACATGGTCTGAATTCAATAAAGAATCCCCCAGAACACAGTGCAGAATAATTTTTATAACAAACCAGAAAACACACCAGAATTAATATAGTGCCAATAACAATGGTGCCAGTTCCATTAATAATGCCCCATGAAGACAAGGCTGGATAGATACACAGTGCCAGTTGTAAAGCTGATAGCTCAGATCACGTGAGAGAATAAATAGGGTGCGGGTCCTGCCAGCAGTGTACATGGGCTTTACTCAATCAGGGACTCCGGCAGATGCACACACACTCATACACACACATATATAGGCTTCTAATCTACAGTATGATTTTTTCCTATGGACCCCAGCTGTAAATTATATCCTTATAAATGGCGCATTTCAGTACACGCCTAAATACACGCCGTTTATTTAGGAAAGCACTTCTGCTGCTGCTGTCTCACTGCACTTCTTCCTCCACTCTTGCCCCCTGACTGCCAGGCTCAGATCTTACATAGCACACACAGCACGGGACGCTTCAGTCTCATGTCTCCCTTCCCCCCACCCCGCTTATCCATGTCTGCTCCGTCTATGTCCCTCATCCTATGATGCCTTACCGCTCTCCCTTTACACTTCGCATTATCTCTCTCACACCCCCTGTTTCAAGTTTCACTACCTGCCTCTCCATTCTCACTCTTTCTAGGCCCCCTCTCCCCCTCACATGGTCGCTCTCTGTTCTTGCCCCCCCCTCCTTTCCACCGTCCCTCCCAGTTTTTGCATAACCTCTCAACTCTTGCATCCCCCTCCCACCTTCTATCTCCAGTCCTGCTTTTCACACCTGCCTGATTTATTTCTGGGCCATGGTTTCCATATATTGTTTGGGCAGGCCCATTAGTGAGCCACAGCTGAAAAACTGCTGACTAGGTCTGAAAATTGGCAGCTTAAATCTGCTATGGTATGGCTTTCTTTAGTTCTAGACGTGCACGTTTAGAGACGTGCAACCAAACTGGTTAGAGGGATGGAAGACTTAAATTATGATTGTAGACTGTTAACGGTTTTGGGTTGTTTTCTCTGTAAGAAAGACGCTTGTGAGGGCACATGATTACTCTTTACAAGTGCATTAGAGGACATTCTAGTCGAATAGCAGAGGACCTTTTTACCCATAAAGAGGATCACCGCACTAGAGGCCATCCCTGAAGGTGCGTAGCAGCGTAGGTGGTTCTTCACAGTGATGTGGAATACCCTTCCAGGTGTTGTTGTGATGGCTAATTCTGTTAAAGTGGACCTGTCACATACACATAAAAAATTGTATAAACTGTATAACAAAAGTTATTAAATATGGAACCCATATTGTTTTTTTCATTAGGTGTTTAAATATCTGAGCTGTCAATCAAATATTACCTGCCCCGCCTCTATGCCTGAGGCATAGAGGTGGGGCAGTCAATTACTTTCACTTTCCTTTTAGCACTTCCTACATGTCGCTGCTCTCCCCACATTTCCCCTCCCTCCTTACACTCTTATTGTGTATGGGCATCAGGCCCCCCCCCATTCTGGCGCACAAGATTTTTGGGTGATACACAACAACAGTGTCCACAAAATGGCTCCTGCCTGTGTGCTGTGATTGTGTAATTACAAGACTGAAGGAATCAAAATTTAAATAATAAATGTAGTGTAAGTAAGTTTTATTATGTTCAACTAACATGATAAAAAAAGATTTGGAATTATTTCTTAGGGTGACAGGTCCCCTTTAATGCTTTTAAGAGTGGCTTGGAGGCTTGGATGATTTCTTGACAAGCTCAAGCATAATATCTGAGTCTATTGTAATATTAAAATCTGTGTGTATGTGTGTATATATATATATATATAGTGAATAAAGTACCCCCTCTTGTAAAATATAAGGATATTATAAGTTACCGAGGAGTTTCATGACCATATAAAAACATGAGGCCGAAGGCCGAGTGTTTTTATACAGGTCATGGAACTCCGAGGTAACTTCTAATATCCTCATATTTTGCAACTGGGGGTACTTTATTTATTATAATACACAAATTTCAATGAGTCATGTGACTGAAATGACATCAGAACTCACCGTTTATAACTGATGACATCAGAACTCACCGTTTATAAGGATATAATTTACAGGATATTCATGGCTTTTGTGTATTATATATATATATATATATATATATCAGTATATATAATTTATATGAGAGATGAAGGAGTCAGTGTATGTATGGATGCTGGGTTTCATTTGGAGGGGTTGACCGATATAATTATGTAACTACATATTTATGTATAACTTTGATTGTAAAGCACTCTTAAGGAGCCACGGCTCTGTACAATGCACAAAATACAATTTAGAAAAGTACACACCGGGAGTACAAGTCCAATAATGAATACAATAAATACACAGTACACAGAACTTATATAATGACACAGATTTTAAGTGCTATGTGGTAAGCGACATAGTAGGAAAGAAGTCCCTGCCCAGTAGTACAATCCCGCGCAATCACACAATTTCTGTAAATACTGTTTTGTGTAAAATTCTTGCCTGGCTTGTACAGATTTTGGGTATGAATTGGTCTATGATATTATGGGTCTTTATACAGCTTGAGCTTAATATGACCCAGTTCTGTTTTGGAGATATAACACACATATATTGTAGGTTAGACATTGTGGACTGCTCAGGGTTTCTTTGGCTACTTTTTAGTGTCAGATGCAGTGCATAAAATGCTTGATTCATAATTGACAAGAATTCATTTTATGATAATGAGTTTACATTTGTGTTTATTTATCATTTTTATTTTTGTACAGTATTAGGAATAACTGTAATCAGTAAACATTCAATAATTTAACTTGATAATAAGTGGTGTAGTAGTTTGAAGGTCTCTGCTAAGTGTGCGTGTGTTTTTAACTTGACAGCTTTTAGGTACGAAGCCACTTGGATTTGTGTTTTAAATGCGTCATGACTCAGGATTAACTGAAGAAACTGTGTTATCTAAAGTCATTTTAACTCATTTAATGCATTTAACCTTTTCATTAACATACCAAAGCACCATTGTTCATAATGGTGAACACTTTAATTAGATGTGATGCTGTGACGCAATTTTCTGTGTTAACTTGGATAAGTGGGTTTAGTTATTCTGTGTCAACACACAAACCAAAGTGGCTTCATCTGTATGTATGACCTGCATAGGGTAAAGTTTATTTTAGCATGGTCCAAAATGGTTCTGGGCATAAAGTGAAACAGTAAACTGGGCACCCAAGGCAATTTAACCAATTTAACCTGCTCTGATTTAAAAAATGACATTTGAAATGGCTGAAATGACTTTGGGACATTAATTTCAATGTGTATTACAAATGGAGGCGTTCTTACGTACAACAGAATTTACTGCACAAACATAAACTAATAGCCTTGCTTAGTTTAAAGAAAAGTGATTTCCATTAAAGGGCACCTATCACAGCCAATATCAAACACATATTAACAATCTGACCAGTACAACCTAAACATGTTTAATCAAACTACATGTAGTTTTTTGGGAAAAAAAACGCAGGTTTTAAAAAAAAACCTTACTTTGTCAAATGGGTTCTTTCGCTGAGGGAGTCCATATAGTGACTATAACAGTGACTATAACATACAAAGTTCCAGAGCATGCTCAGATTGTAGCACTGGCCCGAGTATTCTACCCAGAATGCCTTGTTTTCGTAAACTACTCCACTAGAAGAATCACAAGATTTCCCTATATTGTCCCCTGCTGGTGATGTCATTATGCAAATGAATGGCACACACTAACTTCCAGACAGAGGGCAGCACTACTGAACAGCAGCTAACAGACGTTGGGTTGTTAGCAACCAAGGAATTTCAACTGAGCATGTGTGAGATTTCAGAGCTGTGAAGATATAGGTAGGAGGAGCCAGTGAATTCCAAGATGCCTGCCTCAGCTAGAACTGCATCGGAGATAGGGGAGATTTTGCAGAAGGTATAGTGAGCTGATGATTTACATTCTACAAATAATTCTAACTGTTTTAAAAATCTCACTTTCACATAGGGGCAGATTTACTAAAGGTCAAAGTGAATTTTCGAAGTTGAAAACTTCAAATTTTGAACTGTTTTGTTGGGTACTTCGACCATCGAATAGGCCTAAATTCGACATTGAGTCGAAAAAGTTTGACTTCGACACTTCGCCATCTTAAACCTGACGAATTGCTAGCCTATGGGGACCGGACCTCCTACAACCCATAGCCAACATTTGGCTAAGTCTTTATAAGTCGAAGGAAAATCGTTTGATCGATCGATTAAATCGTTCGAAGCATTCGATTCGAAGGATTTCATTGTGCGATCAAACGATTTTCGTTCGACCGAATTTGGCCAAATTCAATTAAAAAATCTTTGACTTCGACATTCGAAGTCCAAGTAAACCAATTTGATGGTCGATTTTCAAAGTATTTTCCACTTCGAAATTCGACCCTTGATAAATCTTTACTTGGTAAAAAGAAGAATAAGTGGCCAAATCTGCTTCTGTATAGGCAGCAATCCTTGAAGACAGTTAAGATGAGCTAAATGCATGCTTCCGTATTGCAGAATATTTTAATAAATAGGGGAGAAACAGGGCTGCATTTAGTCATTTTGGGAGCAGAGAGTCATGGGCGATAAACATGGGCCACTATTAAACAGTTCTGCTTTTCACTTACTGACATCACCAGGTTATGCTAATGAGAGAGAACCAGTGGCTGTCCTAATTCTGCTAGATGTCCAGGAGAGGAAGTAAGAGAAAGGGGCAGGATCCAAAACATATTCTAAAAACTGTACTACCTTAACTTGATTTTTATAACATGTATAATCCCATGAATTCAGAGTAAAAAATCAAGATATATGTCCTCTTGTCATGTATACTAATCTATTATTATGACATCTTCTTCCAGAAGCTTATAAGAAGCCCACCTTCAAGTTGTTGGTATCAGAGTAGCAGCTTCACATGGGAATCTGCAAGATGGATGAATTCAAAAGATTGTATGTGTGTATGTGTCAAGAGAGGGGTTCCGAGCCTCAAGAATCTGTGCTCGGGCAGTTAAAGGAAATTAACAAATCGGCAAAAAGAGGGCACCTTGACCTCTCTACAAAGAGCATATCCCAGGATTCATGCCAGGTCCTTGGGATCCTCCTGCAGAATGATGTAACATTCACTCAGGTGCTCCTCAGTGACTGCATGATCAGTGAGGATGGTAAGTATCTGACTATCTTAAAGCAAATATAAACATCCAACACTCCAGAGGTCCTTTCCTCTAAGTGTTCATTCCAAGTAACTGGTGTAGTTTATAGGCAAATCCCTGTACATTTTCCAGGGGCATAATGCATAGAGTGTAGAGCATTTTCAGTCCAAGTGGAACTGGTAAAGCAGGGCAAAATTAAGTTGACCTTTGCATCTAAGGTTAAAGAAGTCATTTGACACATTTGGGTGTTATAATTTCCACAGTTAATTCATAGGGTTATCAAACCTTCAAGGTGCTGGGATGGGCCAGTGCAGGGAATGTGAAGCTATGGGTCCAACTGTATTATATGTCTATACAGTGTTACTTTGTACCTGCACTCACAGTCTCTGGAAGTACCATCGGCTGAACTATTGTAGAACTATTGTCCTGCTGGGTTAGTGGGGCATTTTTACAGCGAGTGGCTTGAATCTAGACATACCTTCAGCAGTCTGAGCAGCAATCTAACTGTGCCTCAGAAACTCCATTTGGGATATTTAGACCAAAAGTATGCATTTGCATCTAAAACATTTGTTTATTATGGCATTCTGAAAACAAACTCTCGTTGGAAGATAGATCATTTGTATCACTAACTTAAAGGGCATGTAAAGGCAAATATAAATAAAACTGTTTTTACTTTCTTTAATGAAAAAAAAACCTATGTCCAATATACTTCAATTAAAAAATATGTACCGTTTTTATAAGAAACCTGACTGTATGCAGTGAAATTCTCCCTTCATTTACTGCTGTGGATTGGAATTGACAGACAGTCCCTAACTGCTCTGCAGGCAAACAATCATACTTTTAGCCAGCAGGAGAACCCGCCTTCCCAGCCAGCACAACTCAAGCAGCTTTGTTTGTTTCCCTGTAGAGCAGTCGGCGACTGTGTAGAGATTTGTGTTGGATTTTATTTTTGCCTTTACATACCCTTTACTGTTTCCAACTCCAGCTACAGGGACAAAGATTATGGAGCCAGATTTCAACAGATAAACTGGGATTCTATTTGGATGATTATTTTACTGCAGCCACTGGTCCTGCAGAGTTTGAGAAAGTTTGTATTAAACAATACAAAAACTATAATCCACATTAGATACATGACAACACAGGACCCAGTGCAGTCTGTATATTCGGATTATTAATCAATCTTGCTGTATTGGCTTTTGGCAGATATTATTTGACTTGTGCTGTTTTGATAATTTATGATGATTCCTAAGCAGCCCAGACCACACTGAGCATGTGCGTAATCTTGGTCTTGCAAAGATGTTTAACAAAGTTACAACTGTGGCCAACTTTGAAAGCATAAATCATTTGTTTAATTAGGCTAGTAGTGCAGTAAGTTCATGTTTATGTTTCATATACAAATTACAGCATTTCTAGCCTTGTTCTATTTTAGACTGTACTTTTAAGAGCAAATTCTAGCAGATGTGAACACACATTTCATTTACCACTGTAGAATGGAATGTGTTTTTATAGGATAAATATTGTTTCTGTGATTTGTCTGGTGAGCTCTCAGTCAAATCTTCTTCTTGGCTATTGGAAAGTATGCAATAATGAAATAGAAATTACGTAACACTGGAGTAGTACAGAAACAATAACTCCTATGAAGGAGGCTTGTGAAGGGGTAATGTCTTCATTTGTTGGTTTGAACAATATGAACCCTAGTAATGCACTAATCTCCACTCAAGAATGGAATATGATTTTATGGCCATCAGTATTGATTTTGTGATGTGTCTTGCTCTCAGTCCAAGCGTTTTTTTCTTTAACATTACAGCTATATGAGAGGCCCATTTGTAAAAAGTTCAGGTACAAATAGATTAGTGAAATAAAAACTCATTAAAGGAAAACTATATCCCCAAAATGCACACTTAAGCAACAGATAGTTCATATTATATTAAGTGGCATATTAAAGAATCTTACCAAACTGGAATATATATTTAAGTAAATATTGCCCTTTTACATCTCTTGCCTTGAGCCACCATTTCGTGATGGTGTCTGTGCTGTCTCAGAGATCACCTGACCAGAAATACTTCAACTCTAACTGTAAAAGGAGGAAGCGTGGAAGCAAAAGACACAACTCTGTCTGTTAATTGGCTCATGTGACCTAAAATGTATGGTTTGGTGGTATGTTTGTGAGTACAGTGAATCCTACGATCCCAGGGGGCGGCCCTTATTTTTTAAAATGGCAATTTTCTATTTATGGCACACACTAATAGAAAAGTATATTATTATGATAATGGTTTATTTACATGAAGCAGGATTTTACATATGAGCTGTTTTATGCAATATCTTTTTATAGAGACCTACATTGTTTGGGGGGTATAGTTTTCCTTTAATGAGAAGCATCTCAATACTACTATTTCTATCCATGCTTCTGCTATTTTGAGATTGTACTTCCATATCAAGATAAGGGATAGGGATATACCCATTCTTGCATATCCTGACAGCACACAAAAATAAGCCATATTTGGAAAATATTTGTTACTTGAAAACAGGTGGTACTAATATGATACTGTAAAAAAACTGCAACATTAGAGTATCCCCTTTAATCCTAAGATCACTGTACCAATGTTCTATTTTGTGTTGCAGGTTTGAAAGCCCTTCTTCAGGGCTTGCACTCCAATTCAGTAATAAAGCACTTGGACCTAAAGGTGAGTATCAGTCATGTCCCCTCTTGGCAGCAGTTTTTTATATGTAGATGAAAATCTGACATTTCTGTCTGCACAGGGTAACAACCTGCGAGCTGAGGGAAGCGAGGCTTTGGGAAAGTTTCTGAGACACACAGCTTCTCTGACAAGGTTTGTGAATGTGTGAAGTAGCCAGATGTCCAGTTTGCTGTCTTTATCTTTTCTGCTTCACTTTCATTTTAGAATATCATGTTCCTATTAAAACACTTTAGAAAGCAATCATTGTCATGTGAAAAAAGGTTCCTTTTAAAAAATAAATTACATCTTTTAAAAGGATATTGTGAGAGTACCTGGTGGTCTAGTGGTGCGACGGTGGTGCCAGCTGCTGCCTCTCCTTTCTCACCAATGCACAATAGACACACGCTCTCGCTGCTTCTGGGAGTTCTGACATCATTGCGCTCAACACAAAATTCAAATATTTAAAGGGCCAGCTGCCAATTGTTCTTTGCCCAATGTAGGTCTATTTCTATAGTTCCTGGGGTGTTTATATTGTCTTATCTTTGTCCTTGACCCTTGCCTGTACCTGACTTTGCTGTTCTGCTGCCTATACTGACCCCTGCCTGTTACTGACCATTCTTTGGATCCTGATTTTGTACCACACTACTCTTTGGTGTTGACTACGACATGTGACCTCGACTACACTTCTGCTTCCTGTTTGGTATTGACCTGGCTTGTTCGATGACTATGCTACCTGCTCCCTTCTGTAAATGTTCAGTTTCCTTGCCTGCCCAGAACTCTCTCCTTGGTCCTCTCATGTTAAGACCTGGTGGCTTCCAAGTAGTGGAGGGCTCCTCCCGAAGCGAAAAGGGGTTGTTATAGGCAGAAGAGTGAGCCGGGACCTTGGTGTTAGTTCTGGGTTTGGGATACTCTACATACCAGCTATATGAATGTTCTACAGCATTTGAATCTGCCCTTAAGGAACAAGAAATTAAAGTTTTATCTTCTCCTCAGTCTTACTTTAGAATGGAATAATTTGGGGACTTGGGAGAATGGATTTTCTTTCTTCAGTGATGGACTTGCCTCAAACCAAACTTTGAAGAAACTTGATCTCCGAAACAACCAGATAAACCACAAAGGGGCAGAAGAGCTGTCTATGGCATTAAAGCACAATTCTACATTACAAGAGTTAGGTATGATTTGCAAAGACTTTGTATGTATGTGTTTATATATATATATATATATATATATATATATGTGTGTGTGTATGTATGTATATATATATATATATATATATATATATATATATATATATATATATATATATATATATATATATATATATATATATATATATATATATATATATATATATAATTTACCACAGTACCCCAACATATAGCCCCCTGGGAAAACCTGTTTTGCACAACTGAACTGTAACTCTAATTAAAAAAGACACTTTTAGTTACAAAGTTTGTGCAAAGTATGCATAAGCTGACGCGCCCCATCAAGACATTAAAAGTTACCTATAGGTCACGTTGATCATTTTTTGCGGAGAGGTCTGTAAAATGTTTAGTTGACCTGACTTTTGCCAACCTGACTGACCCATCTCAGCCTGTCAGTTAAAGTTTCTAATGCTAATTGACTCCTGCTGCACAAATATGGCAGCCCCCTCATAGATGAGCATAGGGAGTCAGATGGGTAATGTAAAAGCTTTGAGCAAATACTTTATGGCAAAATTATAAGTAGCAAACAAAGCCAATACTATGAAGATGTAAAAATGATTTAATTTCTGGTACCAGTATCGCTTTTATATATCTGTGGATGTTTTTGTCAGACCTTCGCTGGAATAACATTGGTTTACTTGGAGGGAGGGCTATACAAAGCTGCTTTGAAAGCAACAAAACACTTGTAAAGTTGGAGTTATCTGGGAACAACATCTCAAGTGATGTTCTGAAGGCCATCGGTAAGTGACATTTAACTTGACATCTAACCTTAACTTGATATCTTCCATGCTTTTTTTTTTTTTAAAAGAGAACTAAAACCCCTTTCTAATTAAAACTCCTACCTCCATAGCCCCCCCGCACAGGTGTTCACACAAGTAAATGCCCCTAAGCTGGTAATTACTCCTCATTGCAGAGTTAGAACAGCGGAGCTCACAGACGCCATCTTGCGTCACTTCGGGAATATGTTGCTAACTCTGAAGTTTCCCAAAGCGCTGTAGATGGCCCTTGTGAGCTCCGCTACGCTGACTCTGCAATGAGGGGTAATTACCAGCTTAGGGGCATTTAATTGTGTGAACACCTGTGCGGGGGGGGGAGCAGGGAGGGAATTAGACAACTTGTTATCTACAAAAACCCCTAGATCCTTCTCATTTAAGGAAACTCCCAACACACTGCCATTTAGTGTATAACTTGCATTTATATTATTTTTTGCCAAAGTGCATAACCTTGCATTTATCAACATTGAACCTCATTTTTCAGTTTGCTGCCCAGTTTCCCAACTTAGACAAATCACTCTGCAAAGTGGCAGCATCCTGTATGGAACCTATAGATCTGCACAATTTAGTATCAACTGCAAAAATAGAAACCATATTTTCAGTGCCCACCTCCAGGTCATTAATAAACAAGTTGAAAAGCAAGGGACCTAGTACAGAGCCCTGTGGTTCTCCACTAACAACACTGGTCCAATTAGAAAATGTTCCATCACTCATTGTAGTCTATCTTTTAACTTGCCTTATAGCTTTTTTGCATGATCTATTGGCCTCCTTATACCTTATAAATGATTCGGCTGTCCCAGGTAACTTGAAAGCTTTAAAAGCATGTCTTTTCTTACATCAATACCAACAATTCTATTGAACAAAAAAGGTTTTGCTTTGCAACATTCCTTGCTTACAAGGGGAATATACTGACATGTATATTTACCTTAAACTTGTGAAAAATACTGCACTCACAGGACTTAAAAAAACTATAATTTATTTAACACAAAAAGGGACAGACTTTCTAAAAGTGTTTGTTTGCTATTC
The DNA here is from genome assembly GCF_017654675.1 of Xenopus laevis. NCBI lineage: Eukaryota > Metazoa > Chordata > Amphibia > Anura > Pipidae > Xenopus > Xenopus laevis. The sequence continues at coordinate 24,560,919 of NC_054387.1, forward strand.
AGTGTATATTTAATAAGCAGCATTTTACAGACTTCCCTTTTTTGTTCTGTGTTTAACCCTGTGAACATTTCCCACTAAATATGTTGCATGGATGCACTTATACTGTCAAAGTTTGCAAGTCTGAAATTTACTGTTTTCGTTACTCCCTTATAGAATTGCTTCTGCAACAGAATCTCAAATGGTTATTTCTTTAGTGCATGGCTTTACTTCAGGCTTTGCATACAAACACCCTTTTTAATCCAACTGTCCATCCTAAAAAGGGTGTAACCATTTAAATTCACAGTCCAGTCACTTGTTTCTTCCGACCAGGTCTCCGTGATACCAATTATATCATGATAAACATGCAATTAATTCTAGGTCTCCCATTTTACCTGACAAACTTTGTGCATTTGCCAGCATACATCAGAGGTTACTACTTTTACTTTTAAAATTTGAATTACTTAGCACCCTTTCCCCTAGCACCGAACACCACCTTCCATTGAGGTGCAAACCTTCACAACTGTATAGGTTGTACTATTAGGATCAAATTGGGAGCAGAATCAGTAAACATTACTGGTATGCATGCCGGAGACCTCTAGTGACCAAACAGAGGTAAATCCATAAACTCAATAATTTCAACAAGGCATGCTAGTATGTAAAAAATATACTTTATTTACATCAATAGTTAAAAAACATGAAAAATATCCCCTCTGACGCGTTTCATGCTTACCCAGCACTTAGTCATAGGCAGGATTCTGCCTATGACTTAGAGGGGATATTTTTCATGTTTTTTAACTATTGATGTAAATAAAGTATATTTTTTTACTTACTAGCATGCCTTGGAGAAATTATTGAGTTTATGTATAGGTTGTACCCCAAGGAAAAATCAGCCCTGTGCTCTAGGCATCCAAACCCTTCCTTCTTAAACCAAGACTTGAGCCACGCATTTCATGTCTTCATAAACTTGCATGTGGCATGTGCAAAAGTTCAGAAAAAATTACATTGGAAGACCTTTCCTTGATCTTAGAGCCTAGATCCCTGAAATCACTCTTTAAGGTCTTCCATCTATCATTTATTTTGTCATTAGTACCGATATGCACTAAGACAGTTGGGTCATGCCGAGCCCCACCCAATAATTTGTCTACCCGATCAACCACATGCCGAACCCTGGCACCAGGTAGACCGCAAACTGTTCAGTTGTAGCGATCCGGACGACAGATTAACATATCCACTTTCCTAATAATTGAATCCCCTACAACCTCAATCTGTTTAGGCCTGACTCTGCTCTCCTCCCCACCACTACTAGAGAAACTGGTTTCCGGCTGATAGATCAGCCCCATCTAGAATTGCCAATCCAGAGTTCACACTCCCATCTTCTTCACACAATCTGGCAAATTTGTAGAGATGTATAAACTCCAGATTAGCCTCCATTTTCCTTTTGCCCACCTTAGATTTTCTAACTGTCACCCAGCTAGCTGCCTCAACATCCTGCTGCTGTTCTGTTGCTCCCAAAACGATCTGAGCCCGCTAGGTCCTGCTCAGTGAGCAAGAGACTTTCAAGATTGTCAATTGACCACAGTGTTGCAATTACCACAGAGGTAAGCATTTTGGATCTTTTGTTCCAAATCTGCATACATATGGCAGAATGTGCACTGGGTCAGACCTTCAATCTTGCTAGCACTCATTATCCCAGTTACAGATCAAAACAGGAATAAAAAAATTAGGGTTTAGAACAAACTTTTGACCTAGTTTGAACCTCCTTTAGTTTGAAACTCCTGTGGTTGTAACTCCACTTACAGATCCTCCACTAGAAGAGCAAACAGTCAAGAGCAGCTAAACACTAGAGCAAGCTCCACTGGAGTTCCAGGGGTTCTATTTATACAGTCTGTTCAGGTGAAACTAATCAAACCCCACACCCTTCAACTGAGGGAAAATAACTGCAAAGTAAAGCAGGTTGTGACAAATTTGCTGTAAGCACAATAGCACACCAAACTTTGCTATTTATAACCCAAAACAGAAAAAAACTATACAAAATAAACAACAGTATTTAAATATAAAACCTTACATTAAAATAGCAGTTAATAAATACTTATCCTTTTCAGTTGATTTGTTTGCTTTTACTTGCTTTTTCAAGTGACCAGCCTGTTTGTAGCTTTTTATTCAGCAGCTCTCCAGTTTGCAATTTCAGCAATCTGGTTGCTAGTGTCTAAATTATCCTAGCAACTACGCATTGCTTTGTAACATACATAGTAACATATGTTAGAAACAAGTTAGGTTGAAAAAAGACACGTCCATCAAGTCTTTTTTTTAACCTGCCTAACTGCCAGTTGATCCAGAGGAAGGCAAAAAACCCCATCTGAAGCCTCTCCAATTTGCCTCAGAGGGGGGGAAAAAATTCCTTCCTGACTTGAAAATGGCCTAGACCCTGGATCAATTTGTACTATGAGCTATTTTCCATAACCCTGTATTCCCTCCCTTGGAAAAAGCCATCCAACCCCTTCTTAAAGCTATCTAATGTATCAGTCAGTTCAACTGATTCAGGGAGATAATTCTACATCTTCACAGCTCTCACTGTAAAAAAAACCCTTCTGAATATTTAGGCAGACCCTCTTTTCTTCTAAACGGAATAGGTGACCTTGTGTCAGCTGGAAAGACCTACTGGTAAATAAAGCATTAGAGAGATTATTATATGATCCCCTTATATATTTATACATAGTTATCATATAACCCCTTAAATGCCTCTTCTCCAGCTTGAACATCCCCAATTTAGTCTTTCTTCATATCTAAGATTTTTCCATACCTTTGACCAGCTTAGTTGCCCTTTTCTGCACCCTCTCTAATACAATAATGTCCTGTCCTGTTTGAGTGATGGAGACCAAAACTGTACAGCATATTCTAGATGGGACCTTACCAGTGCTCTATAAAGTCGAAGAATGACTGCTTCCTGCCGTGAAAAAGTGGACCCAAAACCAAGCCCTGGGGGACTCCACTAAGAACCTTACTCTAAGTAGAGAATGTACCGTTAACAACCACCCTCTGTACCCGATCCTGTAGCCAGTTTCCTATCCATGTGCAAACAACTTCATTAAGCCCAAAAGACCTTAGTTTAGAAAGCAGTGGTTTGTTGGGCATGGTATCAAACATACACGCCAGTTCAGAGCTTTCCTCCCCAGCATCTTCAGCCAAAATGGTGAATTTGCTGTTTTGGACAAGCTGTGGACCAGCCCCCCTACCCTTCTGTCCCCTACTTCCCCTCCTGACTGTTTCAAACCTTCCTCCCTCATTAGCCTCCATTATCCCTTCTCCTCCCCCCACTCCACTAGCCCCTGCCAGTGGTTGCTCTGCGAGCCTCCTTTTCTCCCCCACGTTTGCCGCTGCCCTCAGTGCTGCAAGTTCCTCCCTTAAAATCTGCAGTTCAGATGAGTCTGCAGTTTGTATGATACTGGAATATGAACAGGAGAGGGCCTGAAAAGAAAGATGAGTAATAAAAAGTACAAAAGTACAAATACATTTGTAGCTTTTCATTTGTTTTTTTAGACGTGGTAAGTGGTAAGTGAAATCAAATTATTCAAAAACTATAAAAAAGCAAAAATGAAGGCCAATAGAAAAGTTGCATAGAATTATCCATTTTATAACAAATTTAACAAGTCAAGTTTAAAATAGGTCTGTAATATCTTTTTAAACGGTCCAGCAATATATACAGTGAAACCTCAATTTTACATTCCCTGATTTAAATTTTTTTCTCATTTTATATAGCTGTTTTGTGGTCCCACCTATATATTATGTATAATACATTTCTCAGATTTTCCCTGCACACAACACTCACTTTTTTGTTGTATTTGCATAACAACAGAAACATGAATTTAATATAGCTGTGAACTGATATCCCATTTTCCAAAACCAGTGTATTGCACAATATCAATGGAATAAAAAGGCCAAATGGAGAATATATGGCAGTATATGGTAACCTATAATTCTAACAAACAAATTTATATAATACTGGAATTCTTCTACATAAGAATAAGCATTAAGGGGAGCACAATTTGTGTGGTCTCTGTAAATGACCTTTTTAGAATTTTATTTGGTCTTTAGCACTGTAACAGTAGTATATTTTCCAATTTATTTAATAAAAGCATTTTGCTGTATCAATGTCTAACAGAGTTGAGCATCAAACATAATCAGGAAAGGCAGTTTTTAAAGAAAGGAAATATAAGCCAAAGACAGATGCTCACCAAGGAGGTCCAAAATCTGAAGCAGGAGAAGAGCAGACAGGTGAGATCCTACACTTTGCTCAATCACCTCTGTATGACATTGAGATTCCTATTATACCACTCTGGCTTTTCTTTTCCAGTTTATTAATATGATGGAAACCATAGATAAGCAGAGGGAAGAAATGAATTCCATCAACAGGTCAGTTGTACATTCAAGGCTTCGTTTATGAATGCAGGTTGCCCAAACATTTCTTTTGAATTTTTATTTCTCTATTGTCAGTTTGACGTACACAGGAACAGTGGGTATAGCTGACACCACTAGGAGGCAGGACACAATAGAATAAAAAATTAACTAGTCACTCCTCCGTCTGCTATACCCTCCTCTGAATTAGGTCAGTTTCATTGTGTCCTCAGGAGGTTAGGACATCCACAAGAGCTCCTGTTGCAGGAGTTAATTCTAGTAATTTTTAATTTTATTTCACCTTCACTTCATTTATTTATTTCATCATCATGACTTGAACTTGGACTGGACATCTACACTGAGTAGATTGTGCCAGCTGTCTATCTTCCATCAGGAATTGTCACCAGGGTCTCTCAAGTGCAGGGGGTTTTCCAATGCGCAGACCACCCAGTCTAACTACCTCCCCCTTTTTCTCCGGGGGAAGGCTTCGTTGGCCGGTAGACTGGAGCAGAAGAGAGCCACTAATCAGGTAATTGGCTGACTCCAGTTTTCTGCCTCCCCCAGGCCTACACTGCTGAGGGTGGCATAACCCATGAGTCTGGGTCTGTACAGAGCTGCACGAACCTCCGGCGCCAGGACAGGAGCCCTTACAGGTTGCGCTACCGTGGAGGATCTCAAAAAACTGGGGGTCAGGCGCATTCAGTTCTGCAACCTTTCTTCCTTCTAGCCACGTCCAGGTTGCCACTTTCTCCCAGGCTTCTTGTGAAGTGCAAACCCGGAAGTGCGTGCTCTATGATGATGCGCCATCTCTTTGGGCATTCACTGCGTCCTACACTCAAAGCCCTCAACAAAGCCGGCTGGCAAGCCCACATCAGCATGACTGTGTCCCGTCTCGCCAAGCGAAGCGGCCATAGGGGGAAGGCTATGACACTTTGCAAACACATGGCTGACTCCGGACTCCTGGGTACACGAGGTTGTCATCTAGAGTTCGCCTCCCTACCCTTACAGCATTTCTTCATGTCCAGGCTCCCTCAGGAACATCACAAGTCCCTAGCACTCCAGAACACGATCAGCAACCTTCTATAATCAGACTTCATCATACCGGTATTGCCCAGAGAAAGGTTCAAGGGCTACTATTCTAACTTATTTGTATTTCGCAAGAAGGACACTTAGTGTGTCCAATCTTGGACATCAAGGAGCTCAACAATTTCATTCAGCCACGGAGGTTCAAAATGGAATCTCTCAGATCAGTCATCGCAGCAATGTCCCCCGGCCAATTCCATGTCTCCCTGGACATAAAGGACGCCTACCTACATGTATTGATTTTTGGACAGTCTCTCTAACCCCCCCCCCTCTTGACAAGGTTCACCATTTACAGACCCTGGTATGGGCCCTTCTATCAAAGCCAACTCACATAGCCAGGTTCTGCATGAAGGTCTGGGGAGTCATGGTCTTGACCATAGATGCAGTACCCTTTGCACAAAATCATCTCAGGAAACTGCAATGGAATATTCTTTCAGCATAAGACGTGAGCATCTCTCCACTGGTGGGTGCAAACCAGTCTCTTGACAGGGGCAGACCCCTCAGGGAACCCCAATGGTGCCTTCTCACAATGGACGCAAGTCTCTCCGGCTGGGGAGCAGTACTAGAGGAACGCAGGGCCGCTGGACTACAGCAGAACATCTCCACATCAATCTCCTAGAGATTCAGGCAATCCGACTTGCCTTAGTACACTGGCAATAGGAACTAGCGGGACAGGCGATAAAGATCCAACCCGACAATGCCACAGCAGTAGCATTTATAAACCACCAAGCCGGCACAAGTAGCTGGAAAGCTCTAAATGAGGTCGGACTTATCCTTCGATGGGCAGAGACCAGTCCCAACTATTAGAGATCTACATATCGGGACTCCTGAACTGGGAAGCAGATTTCTTCAGCAGACAGTCTCTGGACCCAGGTGAGTGGTCCCTAAAGGAGGAAATATTTCACCAAATTACTCAAAGATGGGGATACCGGAGGTGGATCTTATGGCAACACACCACAAGGTGGTGTCGAAAGGTACCACTCTTCTTTGCACACTACAGGGACCCACTTGCCTTGGCGGCGGACGCCCTGACCTCCACTTGGAACTTCCAACTTGCATACGCATTCCCCCCTCTTCCCCCTCCTTCCCAGAGCAATCAAGAAGCTACAGAGGGAACACACCACGCTCATCCTCATAGCTCCCAGATGGACTCGCCGCACCTGGTTTTCGGACCTAATTAACCTCTTGGTGGACGAAGCAGGAGGGCCGTGGCACAGGGAACAGCAACCCCCACTTTCACTCAGGGCCCACTCCACCAGGGAAATGAATATGTCCTGGGCCTTTCAGAACCAGGCCTCAGCGGAACAATTGTGCAAGGCTGCCACGTGGACATCCATATATACATTTGCCAAACTTTTCAGTTTGACACCTTTGCGGCATCTGACACCAGCTACGGCAGGAAGGCACTCCAAGCCGCAGTGGCTAGTTCCACGTAGGCCTCTCTTCCCGTCCATATATCAGGGGCCAGCTTTGGTAAGTCCCCACTGTTCCTGTGTCCCCCAAACTGACAATGGAGATTTTTTGTACTCACCATTAAATCTCTCTCTTCAGTCGCTTGGGGGACTTCCGCCCTGGAATGAGGCCTCCACTCGTTTTCAGGCATGGTTGGCATATACAACCATCAGTTCATTGTAATTAGTTAATCATTTTCACTGTTTTAGTCAGTAACCTCCTGTTCTTGCTTTGGTACGAACTGACCTAACTCTGTCTGCAGAGGAGGATATAGCAGACAGAGGAGGGACTAGTTCATTTTTTATTGTATTGTGTCTTGCCTCCTAGTGGTGTCAGCTATATCCACCGCTCCTATGTCCCCCAAGTGACTGAGAGAAAGAGATTTAACAATGAGTGCACAAAATTTCCTTTTTGCACCTTTAATCTCTTCTGTTCTTTTGGGATAGATCAGCAGCTTTGCAAGCCGGGAGACTGCAGGAGGCCCTAGATGAGAGGAAGTCTGTTGTGAATTCATCAACTGCCAAGTAAAGACTATTCAAATAATTCTTTAGCGTGTCTTGTAGGAATTCTTCTGACGCCATAGTCGTTCTGCAGGTTGCAACTGATGGATGCTGCCCTGGCTTTGTCACACCAGAAGGAACAGGACCTTGGGGAGCTCCTGAGATCACTAAAACAGGAAGATTCTAGTATGAGGGAAAAACATGCTAAGGAACTAATAAAGGCAAAAGAGGTTAGAGTCTTGGCAATTATTATGAACAGAAATGGGCACTTTATAGACTCACAGGAATCCCCAAACATTGGCTTGTTTTTTATTTATCACTACCTTGCTTCAAGTAGCCTTCAAGCAGATGCTTAGTGGTGAGTCTTGGTGGCACAAACAAAAATTGACTGTGAAACATGGTCTGCTACAGGCTGGTAGTGAACATGAGGCTAAGAAATACCCATACCCCTTATTTATCAACCCCAGTGGTAACACAAATAATGTTTTCTGTATAGCAATTCGGAGAGCATGAAGCCAAATGCAGAAGGGATTTAGCAGCTGCAAATGAGAAAATTCTTCATTATAGGAGCAAGGTATGTATACATGCATATATCAAATTAAAGACTGGACAACTGGCATAAAGGGCACTATAGTGAACCTGTTGTTTTGTTATAAAAATCATTCTGTGACACAAGGTATTCTGTCTGCTGGCGTATCTATGCTGGAAAAGAAAAGCAGATCCTTTTGCCCCGACATCTCTAAATTGATAGACACAAGAATGAGTATGCACAGACATTTTTCATGAAAATGTGTGTGTGTGTGTGTGTAAAAGTATGCATTTTTGCACCAAAATCTGCTTTGGCTGTGTACTAACAGGCCACTGTTGTTCCTGTCAGTGCACAGTGATGTCAGGGTGGAAGAAAGTGGATTAGCATTTTCTCTACTGCATAAATTCACCAGTGGAGAAAATGCCTTTTCTTCAAAAAAGTGGTTAATGACACTTGTTAAGTAACTCATAATGACTCTTGTGCCTGCTAGCATTGTTATGAATAGAAGCCCCCTCTTATAGATTCCATCCAAGTGGCTTTTTACAGTTCATGTTTTATCCAGTGGGCTTCTTCTTTTTAACTGTGTGGCAAGAAAGTTCTTGGCATTTTAACTTGTTAAGGCCTATACATGAACATAATATTATGAAGTGAGGGCTGAAACTTTATTACATTCACTGCGGCAAAACACACAGATATAAGCAGTAATAGGCGAGTGCCTGTGTTTAATTTCTTATACAATTAAAACCCTTAACAGACATGCTGAAATGTGCATGTGTGTGAAATGTGTTTTGGGCCGAAAACCACCTCATGTGAATGGCTGTTTCCATTCATGCCAATGCCTTGATACACAAGGGGGTTCGGTTTGCCATTAGCCAGTTCTGGTATGGTTTATATGTTTTTATTTTGAATTTTAAACCAGAGCATATGGAATATCTGCCTTTGAGTTTGCAGTGTGTTTAGAAGTGTCGATAAAATTAGTCCTTGAAAGTAATGACAGTCAACCTGACTATACTGCAGGTTGATGAGCTGGAACGAAAATGCAAAATGCAGCAGGACCTTGTTTTTGAGCTGAAGCAGGAACTGACAAACACATACTCAGAATTGAAGCTGCGAGCTGTGCAGGCAGAAGGTACTACTTATTCCATACACCACAAACTTGTCTTTATATCAGAACTTATGGTTTTTTTCTTGTGTCTCATGTGCAGAAAGTTTTGAAGCAGAGAAGAAAAGATACAGACAGTACAGAGATGATTCCACCATTCTGCATCAGAAAGAGGTTATGTATTTAAGGTTGTGTAACATGTCTCCTACTGTCACTTTTATAAGTATGGTATTACTGTACCACAGCTTGGGAGCTACAGGTTGCTTGTCCATGTCATGCACCTGTTGAAGCTCAATTTTTCTCTATGCTGACAGGTTGATAATATGGCACGGCATTTGGAAGATACTGAGAGAGTTGCACAGGAGAGCGTTCAACGTCTGGAGGCTACAAAGCTGGGCTTGGAGGAGGTGAGCTCAAGTGATGGCCACATGGATTTAGTTATTGTCTGTATTGTACTTGTCAGCTTGCAGATTTAAATGCTGCCTACTAATTTAGCTGTAGCGTGTTTTTTTCCCAATACTTCCTATACTTTAATTCAGTCAGGTATATATACTTGTATATATAGTGTTTATACACTGGACAGTGGGTAAATAAGCCTACCATGCTTTTCAGACTGCTTATCACTATCCTTAAAGTGACCCTGTTTCTGTTTTCTCTTAGTGCTCTTGAACCTCTATTACTACCATTGCCCCCTTCCCTGCACTGTGCATAATGGCAGAGATACACACTCAGATTCGGGGCGATTAGTCGCCCATCGACAAATCTCCTCTTTCATGGGCAAATAATCTCCCCGAACTGCCTCCCACCATTTACAATGGAAGTCGCTGCCGTGATGATAATCGGTGTGCTTAGTTTCCTGAAGTCGCCTCATGTGGAAACTTCAGGCGACTTCGGAAAACGAAAGGCTCTGAGTGCTATCCCGCCATCGATTTAGATTCCAGCCGGCAGAGGCAGTTCAGGGAGATTAGTCGCCCTGAAGAAGAGGCAATTTATCGGCGGGCAACTAAATCTCTCAGAATCAGAGCGTGTGTCTCTGCCTTTAGGGGAGAAAAAAACCTTAAAAAAATCTGACCCTAAAGTGCAATGTAGTGGAGATCCAGGGCACCATCTTCCACCGCTTCATATTCTTCCGGGACTCAACGCCCACACAAAGCCTATGGGAGAATGCACAGCTGGGCCAAGTCAGAAATCTGCTTCTCCTTTAACTATAATATGTATTTTCTCACTGCCTTCTCACTGCACATTGTCTGCTTCTGCAGTTGCTGCTTTGTGCTGGTGGGTTTGTATCACTTTCACTGATCTTGCATTCAGTTTCTTTCTGCAGGAACTGAGCAGATTGAAAATAATGTTAGCCAACCAGTATGCTCAGGCAGAAGAAGAGGTACAAAAAGTCCGTAGTTTTGCACAGCTCAAAGAGGTAAGAATTGGCACACAAACCTGTATATCGGAATTGTTTCTACCTGTTTAAAGGACCGTTAACAGCAAATTTTTTTTAAAAAAATTGTTAGGTAATATATTAAGACAAAACTTACCGAAACTCTGCTTGCACTTCTTCAGAAAATGCAATTGGTGATCCATTGTGCGCCTCTCCATTTCTTCTCCTCGAGCACCACACGATGGATCCGTCGCCGGAGTTTCAGTAAGTTATTTCTTAATAAAGACTTAGCAGTTTTAACGTTTAATATGTTTTGGCATCTTTTTTTGAAAAAATTTTGCTGTTACTGGCCCTTTAAGAGTTTTAAGAGTTATGGTGGCCATACACGGGCAGATAAAGCTGCCGATATTGGTCGTTTGGACCGATTTGACAGCTTATCTGCCCATGTATGGGGGCTTCCGACAGGTCTTCCCGATCGATATCTGGCTACGATATCGATCGGGAAGGTTGGATTTTTACCCGACCGACCCGTCGGAGCCCCTTGGTGCATCGTAATTCGATCGTTCGGCCATACGGCAGAACGTTCGAATTACCCCCGATATAGCCATGCAGTTAGTGGCATATGGGGGAAAGATCCGCTCGTTTAGCAATGTCGCCAAACGAGCGGATCTTTGAGTCTATGGCCACCTTTAGAATTGGATCTAACTCCAATTCAATCTATACAGCATAAATAGAAAACCATTTCTTATACAGTAAACATTCTGTCAAATTCAAAATGAATATTGTCTTTCAAATCTCTAATCTTTGCATAAAGAAAATCCTTAACACAAATGAATGTAAAATTGCTAATATAAAGAATTTGTAATAACAGCACCACTGGCTGGAAATTTTGTCTGACTGTTTACAGTTAGAAGAAAAATTAATGGTATTATGTCATAATTTTAATTATGTAGTTTTAATACACTGTGTGCATTGCAACTCATTCTAACATTTACAATTTTATTGTCAAACAAATTTTAAATAATGATGTGTTGGCAGCCATTGTAACTCATTATATATGATGCTGAGCTTGCAGAACAGCAGCATCATGCAAGTCCTTTCAGACAGCTATTACCTTATCTATTCAGTTCACCAGGTTGTAAATGACACAGCATCTCCTATTTCTCCTGCTGGGTGCTATTCCTCTAGCTACCACCACTAGATTAAAAGGACAAGAAAAGTTAAACTAAAGAAGTAGGCTAGAAATATTGTACATTATGGTTTGGGCTTCTGTACCAGCCTAAGGCAACCGCAGCCCTTTATCAGCGAAGATATGTGTCTCCAAAGATGCCCCAGTAGCTCCCCATCTTCTTTTCTGCTGATTCACTGCACATGCTCTGTGCTGTTGTCCGTTAGTGAGCTTAGGGACCGACTCAAAATATACAACATGCATAGAATATAAATGTCACAGTTTAAGGCTGATTAGTAATTGATACAGATAATTATTACACAACAGCACAGAAGCCAGTGCAACTAGCATCAGCATTTAATATTCTGCCCCATTGCATCAGCTTTTATTACAGACAGTATTACAGACTCATTTTCAGCTTGATAATTTGTGAAGACCCCTTAGTTTAGCTTCTCAACAGCTGATCAGAGCCCACTGAGCATGTGAGTGTCGCACTTTCCAAGATGGTGACCCCCTGTGACAAGTTCGAAGTCCTGAATCATAGCAGCTATTGAGAAGCAATAGCACTTAAGGCTGGTGCAATATGTTCAGTATATAAAACATGGCATTTTTAGCCCTATTCATTTTTAGGGGTTAGTTCTTCTCTAAGCATTTTCAGCAGTGCAGAACTCTAAGCTAATTTGGACCTGCAAATGTTTTATAACATTTGTTTGAAAATGTTTTGGAATGTTTAGTATATTAAAAGTTAATATGTAGGTGAACAATGTAGTTTTCATTGCAAAGAAGCTTCTTGAAAACATAGATGCATCATAAATAAGCACTGATATATACAATGGCCAGAATAAAAAAAAAAAAAACAAAAAAAAAAAACAGTTCCAGGGAGTACTTTGCTGCTTTCATCATTGCCAGCTATTAGGTTCGCTACTCTGGTATACTTCAGGTTAAAATAAAGTTAACAGTATTGTGCTTGAAATGGCATGTTGTATGTAGCTTATGGCCCATGTGTGTGTTTTTGTATGAGTGAAAAATATGTACATTTATCCATTTCAGCAGCAGAATTGTGCTGTTCTTCAGGACAAGCTACGCACACTCACTCAGTCAAGGGACCAAGCACAGAATCAAATTTTGCAACAGAACCAAGTGATAGCAGAGCTGCAGACTAAGAACAACCAACTCAGCTTGGAAATTGAAGTCATAAAGAGAAGGATTGATGGGCTACAACAGGTACCAAATACTGTATATTTTGACCAAGCATCACACTCCTCATAAATAATCATGTATTTATTATATTTTTTTACCGTAGCAAGTTACTCATTATACATTAACTGAAAACAATATGGGTCTTACATTGATTTTAACATACAATTGATTTTACCTAAGTATCATACTTGTTTTAACGCAACTGTGCTTCTTTTTTTTTTAAAGAAAGACAAAAAGCAGATTTTATTTACTTTACGCTATTGATGCAAAACTGCCAGCTACAGCATTCTTTTCCCCATATGTTAATGGTTAGAGAGATATTTTAAAATAATGTTAATTTTCAACCTCTTCGTCTCCAGTTATTTACAGTCATATGAAAAAGTTTGGTAACCCCTCTCAGTCTGCATTATAATTTACTCCAGGAGTACTGGGGTGAAGCAGTGAAAAACTGACTATGCAAAAATGTGGGTACCCTTGTAATTTTGCTAATTTGAATGCAGGTAACTGCTCAATACTGATTACTGGCAACACCATATCAGTTGGATTAGCTTGTTAAGCCTTGAATTTCATAGGCAGGTGTGTCCAACTATAAGAAAAGGTATTTAAGATGGCCATTTGCAAGTTGTGCTTCTGTTTGACTCCCCTCTGCAGAGTGACAGCATGGGATCCTCAAAGCAACTCTCAAAAGATCTGAAAACAAAGATTGTTCAGTATCATGGTTTAGGGAAGGCTACAAAAAGCTATCACAGTGGTTTAAACTGTCAGTTTCAACTGTAAGGAATGTAATCAGGAAATGGAAGGCCACAGGCACAGTTGCTGTAAAATCCAGGTCTGGCAGGCCAAAAAAAATATAGGAGTGGAACATCTTTCTGCAGATAGTGTACATCGTTCTACAATTCAGTGCAATTTGCACAAAGAACATCTGTATGGCAGGGTGATGAGAAAGAAGCCCTTTCTGCACCTAGGCCACAAACAGAGTCGCTTGTATGCAAAAGCTCAATTAGACAAGCCACAGTCATTTTGGAACAAAGTGCTTTGGACTGATGAGACAAAAATGTAGTTATTTGGTCATAACAAAAATCGCTTTGCATGGCAGAAGAAGAAAACTACATTCCAACAAAAACATCTGCTACCTACTGTCAAATTTGGTGGAGGTTCCATCATGCTGTGGGGCTGTGTGACTATTTCAGGGACAGGGGCCCTTGTTAAAGTCGAGGGTCGGATGAATTCAACCCAATATCAACAAAGTTGATGTTACGCAGGGCTAATATATTCCAACAAGACAATGACCCTAAACACACTTTGAAATCTACAAAGGCATGTATGCAGAAGGAGAAGTACAATATTTATGTACTTCTAATATCATCGAAAATCTATGGGATAATTTGAAGCAGGCTGTCCATGCTCGGCAGCCATCAAATTTAACTGAACTGGAGAGATTTTGTATTCCATAGTAACATAGTAAGTAAGGTTGAAAAAAGACACGTCCATCAAGTTCAACCTTTTATTTATTTTTTTTTACATATATATGCCTAACTGCCAGTTGATCCAGAGGAAGGCAAAAAACCCATCTGAAGCCTCACCAATTTGCCTCAGAGGGGGAAAAAATTTCCTTCCTGACTCCAAAATGGCAATCGGACTAGTCCCTGGATCAACTTGTACTATGAGCTATCTTCCATAACCCTGTATTCCCTCACTTGCTAAAAAGCCATCCAACCCCTTCTTAAAGCTATCTAATGTATCAGCCTGTACAACTGATTCAGGAAGACAATTCCACATCTTAACAGCTCTCACTGTAAAAAAACCCTTCCGAATATTTAGGCGGAACCTCTTCTAATTGGAATGGGTGACCTTGTGTCAGCTGGAAAGACCTACTGGTAAATAAAGCATTAGAGATATTATTATATGATCCCCTTATATATTTATACATAGTTATCACATCACCCCTTAAGTGCCTCTTCTCCAGCGTGAACCTCCCCAATTTGGCCAGTCTTTCCTCATAGCTAAGTTTTTCCATACCTTTCACCAGCTTAGTTGCCCTTCTCTGTACCCTCTCTAATACAATAATGTCCTGTTTGAGTGATGGAGACCAAAACTGTACGGCATATTCTAGATGGGGCCTTACAAGTGCTCTATACAGTGGAAGAATGACCCCCTCCTCCCATGACTCTATGGGCTTGGATATTTTTACATCCCAGGTGCTTGACTTTACATTTAGAAACATTGAATCTAATTTGCCACTTAGCTGCCCAGATTGCCAGTTTGTCAAGATCGTGTTGCAAGGATGCCACATCCTGGATGGAATAAATTGGGCTGGATAGTTTTGTGTCATACAGAGCCCTGGGGGACCCCACTAAGAACCTTACTCCAAGTAGAGAATGTACCATTAACAACCACCCTCTGTACCCGATCATGTAGCCAGTTTCCTATCCATGTGCAAACAACTTCATTAAGCCCAACAGACTTGGGTTTAGAAAGCAGTTGTTTGTGGGGCACAGTATTGGCAAAATACAAATAGATCACATCTACTGCCCCTCCCATACTGTCCAGCATCTTACTTACCTAATCATAAAAAGCAATCAAATTTGTCTGACATGACCTATCCTTCATAAAGCCATGCCGATTGCTGCTCATAATGCCATTCACTAGGAAAACATTTTGAATGTGATCCCTTAACAAGCCTTCAAATAATTTGCCCACCACAGATGTCAAGTTTACTGGCCTATAATTGCCAGGCTGAGATCGTAATCCCTTTTTAAACATTGGAATAACATCAGCTTTTCTCCAATCCATAGGGACCATACCAGATGAAAGTGAATCTGAGAAAATCAGAAATAGGGGCTGGTCTAAAACTGAACTAAGCTCTCTTAGAACCCTGGGGTGTATGCCATCAGGCCCTGGAACCTTGTTTACATTAATTTTTATTAAAGCTTTATGAATCATATCCTGAGTCAGCCACTGACTAGATTGAGCTGAGCCATTAGTGCAGCTATAAAGTGAGCCTGGGAACTCAAGACTCCTCTATTGTATTGACGAATGAATGTTCCAAAGTACCGCTATACAGAATCCAGACACTCATCAAAGGTTATAGAAGGCATCTAGAGGCTGTAACATTTGCAAAAGGAGGCTCAACTAAGTATTGATGTAATATCTCTGTCGGGTTGCCCAAGTGTATGCAACTGTCTTATTTTGTTATGATGCATATTGCATATTTTCTGTTAATCCAATAAGCTTTGCCACTGTTTTCATATGGCATGTTATATATTAAAAGGAAATTGCTACTCAGCCAATGATAAACAAAACTCCAAAGAATTAAGAGGGGTTCACAAAATTTCTCATATGACTGTATCTATAATTTCTCAATTATCTGTAATATCTCCATTATTTTATCTATATTTTTTCTTACTTGTCTTTAATTTCAGTCATTGCATTGCTTAACAGTAATTCTCACTGACTTCCTTCTCCACTTTCCTTTACCCTGCCCTTTCACATTTCTCCACAAGCCCTTGTCTCCTTTTTCCCACCACTTACCATACGCATGTGCTGATCCCCCATCTGCCCTTCTCTCACTGACCTACCCTATGTATCATTTTCATTCCCTTTTGGGTTATTCTCTACCCTTCCCCCATGTGCTATTCCCCAATCCCCATATGCCATTTTGTCCCCTTATAAAATGTAAAATAAAACCAGTAGCACACTGATAAAAGTGAGAAAATGAATTCGTTATTTTTTTATTCCATACGCATACAAATCAAGGGCAACATTTAGTGTTCCACTAAGCCCTTTATCAAGCCTAGTGTCCACATGCAATCACAGTGTTATATAGGGCATAAAAGTGGGAGGGACTTGAAACTCCTCCTCTTCAGTGACATCATGTAAAAATGTATAAAATTAGTCTCTTTAAAAGTCCATATTATACTCCATTTTTGTGAATCCTTATACCTAGGTGAATGTACATGGTGAAAAATAATAAAAACTCTGAAGTAATACATAATTGGTCTAATATTATCTGAGATGCATTTCAGACTGATTCTGCACTCAAAACATATGCAGATCTTGTAGTCAGCACTCGGTATACTTCGTAGACCAGTTAATAACCTTACAAAAAGAAACAAAGTGCATTAAAATGATCTACATTAAAACAGTTACATTGAAAGCCAGTAATAATTTTATCAACTTCCAATACTCTGTATGCAAAACACGACTTACTTAAGAATAAACATCCCAGGGGTATATTCTCTATTTAATCCTCGTGGCCATATTGTATCCAGTTTGTGTATCCAATACATCTCCCTGTATTTCAACTGAAGCAACCTATCTCCATCTCTCCTTGGTAAATTTACTGTTTGTATCACTTGAAACTTAATTTGACTTATAGAATGTTTAGCCTGATGAAAGTGATATGGTACTGGTAGAGTGGTGATTTTTTTACATATTGTAGATTTATGCTTTGAGATCCAATCACGGATGAGTAGTCTCGCCAATATAAATTAAACCACAAGGGCACTTTAACAAATAAATAACAAAAGATGAATCACAGGTAAAATAATTGTTGATTGTGTATTGTTTGCCTGTGTGGGGATAATAAAAACAGTTGCCCTTTGTTACTGAATTGCATTGGGTACAATGTAGGCAAGGGAAAGTGCCATATTTCGGATGTTGTAAAAACGTCGGTTATTTCTCTTTTGGGACCCAATGTCTGCTTTAACTAGCTGGTCACGTGTATATATATATATATATATATATATATATATATATATATATATATATATATATAGGATAGACCATAAGTGGAGATTGTTGAAATTGAGGTATATGGGGGAGACAATTTTGTAATAAATGCCAATGTTTCCTTATTATCCTTGACAATTGTCCACTTGCTGTTGTATACATACTCAGAAACACCATTCTATCACCTTCTTTTTTTAACCTTATTGCTGGAGTCTAAAAGACAGTTTCTGTCCATATTATTAATTTTCCCCAATCCTTCTTCAAGTACCTTATTGGGGTAACCCCATTGTGAAAAACCATCAGTCATTTCCCTTAATCTGGTTTCACATAGGGAATCATTGCTCACAATTCTTTTAACCCTTGTGTATTGTGTCGAAGGTAATGATTTCTTTAAGGAAGATGGATGGAAGCTTTGAAAGTGTAACAAATTATTTTTGTCTATTTCTTTTCAGGTCTGACTCAAGTCTCATACCTATTTTAGTTAACTTTACATCAAGGAAATTGAGTGTTTCTGTGTAACAATTTTGAGTAAATTTTGGTTTTTATTCAGTAGCTCTTCAATCGACAGAGCATTTGTTTTTTTTAGAAGGGGTGTAATAAAGGAGTAAACCTTTATCAATAATAATACTTGTATTAATTAAAATAAATATATTAATACAAATATACAGGATCAATGATTAATCCTTTTGATATACTGCTTGTAAACAATAACTTACACACACAAGTAAAGGTAGAATTTAAAAACGTTTACTTAACTTCATATGATGGTAATTACAAGAATAGCCAGTTCTGCACAATCGGTGAGCCCCACAACCTTTGGTTCATCACCCTCAGGTTCCCGATAATCAAGCGATGATCCAAATCCTGGCACCCACTCATGGGTCCGAGGCGAAGCTACCCATGTAAAGTGAAGGTGTGCTTTATAATCAACAGATAGAGAGACCTTTAACCCCAAATGCTGACCTAGGCAATATAGTTAGCTAGCCCAAAATGCTGTCCAATGGAATTCTAAAAGATCAGCAAGAACTTTGTATCTCTTTCACCAAGACACAGTTTGTTACTCAATCTGAGTCTTGTCTGTCTGCTGTCTGTTTATTCATTCTTAAAGATGTTTGCTGGTCAACAATGCCTGTGTATGCTATAGAACGTTTGCCCAGCAATATAACTACATCAGGGACATTGGATTCAAATATCTTATACTTACTCAAACTTAAGGTTTGATTCACTATAAATCAGATATATATTGTAAATCATTAAATCAAATATCCACCGTGCTACATTCCACCCCTTGATTTACAAAATATACTGATAATGGATAGAATTGCTGATGGAAATTTGCCAATATATATTACTAATAGTTGCTCCCAAAAAACCCACCAAATAATATTCTGCACACATACCCATTTAACTATTGCTTGAAAGAATTTATACAATGAGACTGTGTAATTCTGATTGAAGGACACTTCATTTAGCAAAAGATTAAAGAAATCTCAACTACATCCCAAGTCATAAAATACTTCTGTAATGATTAGTGCCCCATGACAAAATCTATGTCTACCTGTAGACAAATTTCTTTGGAAAACATGACAAGCATCCCTTTTGCTCTGCTTTATCATTACAAGCTTTCAGCTGCTCAAATACTTTAGCCAAGGGCAGGTTACATTACGGGCTTTACAGTTCACCTAGTTAAACAGTGCTTCTTCAGGAAGCAATATGTTTACTATCCACTGTATCTGCCATGCACTTTATTTCTACCGAACCTGCCTCCTTATAGAACAATGGCAACTGAATTCAGCTCAGCAGAGTTCAGCAACACATTCTGCCAATGCTTTTCCAAAATACCAATCTATCACTAGTAGCCACAAACTTCAACCATAAGGGTGTACATCGCTCAGTGTATTCAAATCACCTGGGATGATACTATCAAGTCTATTGAGTTTGTGTAAACTACTATGTCCTTCAGCAGAATTGTATATTCCATTATTATGCATTTCAATCATATAGATATATCTCTCTTCAAATCAACCCATAACATTAGCATTACATTACACATATACTGTTACCCTATTTACACATATGCAATAATTACTTATTCCATAATGCTATGTTTACATAGCAATTTATCTCTTAGGATAATAAACTACCCTGGTTATCTTTCTATGCATCAAAATGTTTCACATACTAAATTCTTTAAGATACACCATACTCTATGCTTCAGGTTTACTGCACAATGTTATATACCTTAGAACATATTTGGCTCTCCAGAGGATTTTTATGGCCCTTAGTCTGTTCACTGGCTCTATATACTTCATTGTATGACATTATCATTTTAAGATAATCTGTCCCTGAAACACGTTGCATAAAAAGTTTGACTCACTAAATGTAATAAGTTTGATAGCACTGTCATATGAGATAAAGAGCTCAGTGGTGCTGCCTTTACTCTAAACCCACTTAACTAGCACTTTATAGCTCATGTAACAATCTATAAGTCATATTAACAATAATACAATAGTGTACACAGTCTGCATAACCAATTGAATAAAAGGCAAATATTCATTTATAAAGTCCATGCTCATGATAACTGATGATAAACCAATGTCCATTGAAGTTTCCATCCAACATTAAATAGGTCCCAGGATCTTTATTCACTGAACTGATGTCCGTTGAAGATTAACAATGTCCAAATCTTTGTGTTTACTGTCCATTGTTTTAAGATCAAACCATCTTGGTTAATGCAGCTGTTTACTTCCATGTTAAACCTCTATAAAACAAAGGATCAAGCAGCATCAGTTCTTAGCATTTAAGATCTGTTTTGTCAACTGTTATCAATTTTATAATTTTGTGAGGAGAAATCATAGTTTCCTGCTCTTAAAACACTATCTTTTGTCAACTTTCTTGATTTTCTATAAATTTGTCAAGAATAATCAGCAGACTTGGTTTTAAGTATCTGTCACATGTAAGACAAGACAAAAAAAAAACATTTAAAGGGATCCTGTCATCAGAAAACATAACACATTTATGTGGGCCCACACACACTCAGAAACACTCAAAACAAAAATGTTAAAAACTTGCAAGTTTCACACTTAGGTATTTTATCATAGTTCTTTAAAAACAAAATAGATGTCTTAAGGGCTGTAGTCAAAAATCTGTGCACTTAAAAACAAAACAAAAATTTGTCAAAAATAATATAGGATCAGAATTTCTATTTGAAAATGTTTATGAATGAGCTCATATTTTATACCATATGGTTTTAATTTGGTATTGCCAAATGAAATAACAGTCATAGCATACAAATATATCTATTAATATTTATTTCATTGGAAAAATTATCAAATTTTCAAATACAAAATTAAAATGTCATCCTGAAACAGAGAAAAGAATTATATTATCTGAACACAAAGATGAGTTTAACATAGCTACAATTTTAACAAGTTAACATACTTTTATTACTTCAGTTTCACTACACAACTGATTCCCTTAGTTGAACTTGTATCTCTCTAAAAAGGGAGGGGCAAAAGAGTAGCTACAATTCTGTTCTTAACACAGAGAGAGAGGCACTTTTTACAACTCAACATACGGCTGAAAAACTGAAATGGAAGGGTACAGAAAACAGCTGCAATCCTGTTTTGACAAACGAAAAAAAAACTTTTATAATACACATTCTGCCTTCCTATCATCTAATCTCCTGGATCCTCTCCTTATGTTAAAGCAAGTCCTCTTCCCTATGTGGGATGAATTATTTCCCTTCATTAGCAGGACTGCATGTGTGACACGGTCCTCTATGTTGCCGGTTGCTACATTCTGTTTTTTGGTTAATTTCAACCTCACCGTTTGTTTCAGTTTTTCCCAGCGTTTAAACAAATCAGCAGTGGGAATGCCATCAATTTCAACCTTAGCTACTCCACTCTGAAGCAAATTTAAGAACATCTGCCTGCGGCTGATTTTTAACCTTTCTGTACCCCTTTTTTTTACATCCCGCTGCCTAGCAATAGTTTCTCCTGTGCGTTCTAACTCACCCAGCTGACTCAGCAATGTAGCAGCTTCATGAATAACACCCTGCTTGGCATCTAAAGCACTTAACATTGTAAACAATGGGACTTTCAAATGGATGGGCGATCCTACAAGCAATTTATTTTTCATGTGTGCAGTAAAGGGCGCCATATCTGGCCCTGACCACATCTCTTTTACTGTAGGTGTATTTGGGGGTGCTAACGGATCAGCAATCAAGCCGCTCACACATCCATGCTCTCTTAACCTTTGTATTCCCTCCCCTATAGTACGCCATAGGGTAGAATCCATCATTTCAGTGGGCGTATCATACACTTGTAAGACTGAATCCCTTATCAAATGTAACAGGGAAAAAGTCACAGTAGTATTACGTGCTCTCCTCAGATAAAGCCTCACCCGAGGGTCTTTAGCAATACTGCCTAATCCTATTGCTTCCCTGCTAAGTAAGCATGATACCATCCCCACCCAAATCCCACACTCGCAAGACCCATTTAAGGATACTTTCTCCTCCTTTCTGGGCAAATTTCTGACCCAACTCTGTTAATTCTCCTGCAGTATATGAACGTGTTTCCTCTGTATATTGCTGTTCTGCTGCTTCTGCATTTCCTCTGTAATCCTGATGTCTGTTAGTATTGCCTGCTCTTTGAGTTACTTCTCTCCTTTGTTTGGTAGTTACTATTGGCCTTAGTTTTCCTTCTTCTATATCATCTCCTATTTCAATTTCCTCATCTGAATCTGCTCCTGACCACTGGGCTAACTCCCCCAAGTCTCCTTTATTTACAAGAGCTTTCACTTTAACTGATGCACACTTTTCGGATGATTTTCTCCCTTTCCCTTTTTGCTGTTTATTAACAGTTTTCTCTACATATTGTGAAAACTCTGTTTCCATCTCATCACGGTGCTTTTCTGCGGAAACATTCTCTTAACACAAATAGTTGATCTTTAACTGCCTGCAGTTCAAGTTCAACTGACTCCCTTTTGGTTGTCTCCTCCATTAGCGCCTGAAAACACAACCAACCCACTTGTGCTGCAGACTTCTGCTCTGCCTTGGAATACCAAGACAAATCCAAATTCAGCAACTGGTGACCGGGGTTAGTCACCTGAAAAGGTTGCTGATACTAAATCAATTCATGAGCAACATGGGTCCAGGGTCCGGAACTAGCCCATGTGGGAAGGGTGCTCATTTGATCATCTACCCCTCTAACTTTATTTTTAAACAAGCAGAACATTTTTGCTCTCTTTCAACAGTATGTTTGCCCTGCACAAGCCACTACAATACTGCCACTACCCTACCATATAAAGTTGAACTATAAATAAATTCTACAATTTATACAAGTTTCTATAAGTTATTACTGCACTTCACAGCAATAAAAGGGTTAATCCTGTTCACAGCGCCAAATGTAATAAAGGAGTGAACCTTTATCAATAATAATACTTGTATTAATTAAAATAAATATATTAATACAAATATACAGGATCAATGATTAAACCTTTTGATATACTGCTTGTGAGCAATAACTTACACACACACACACACACACACACACACAAGTAAAGGTAGAATTTAAAAATATTTACTTAGCTTCGTATGATGGTAATTACAAGAATAGCCAGTTCAGCATCAATCAGTCAGCACAATCGGGGAGCTCCGCAAAACTTTGGGTACATGAACCTCAGGTTCCCGACAATCAAGCGATGATCCAAAATCCTGGCACTCTTTCAGGAGTCCAAGGTGAAGCTCTCATTGAAAAGTAAAAGGCGTCCTTTATTCTAAGCAGCTACAGAGATCTTTAACCCCAAATGCTGACCTAGGCAAAATAGTTAGCTAGCCCAAAATGCTGTCCAATGGAATTCTAAAAGATCAGCAAGAACTTTGTATCTCTTTCACCAAGACACAGTTTGTTACTCAATCTGAGTCTTGTCTGTCTGCTGTCTGTTTATTCATTCGCTGGCCAACAATGCCTGTGTTTGCTATAGAACGTTTGCCCAGCAATATATCTACATCAGGGACATTGGATTCAAATAACTATCCCAAAATCTTATACTTACTCAAACTTAAGGTTTGATTCACTATAAATCAGATATACAGTATATTGTAAATAGGGATGCACCGAATCCACTTTTTTGGATTCGGCCGAACCCCCGAATCCTTCGTGAAAGATTCGGCCGAATACCGAACCGAATCTGAACCCTAATTTGCATATGCAAATTAGGGGCGGGAAGGGGAAAACATTTTTTACTTCCTTGTTCTCTGACAAAAAGTCACACAATTTTCTTCCCCGCTCCTAATTTGCATATGCAAATTAGGATTCGGGTTCGGTTCGGCCGGGTAGAAGGATTCGGCCGAATCCGAATCCTGCTTAAAAAGGCCGAATCCTGGCCGAATCCCGAACCGAATCCTGGATTCGGTGCATCCCTAATTGTAAATCATTAAATCAAATATCCACCGTGCTACAAGGGGACAGCGACACCCATTTGAAAGCTGCAAAGAATCAGAAGAAAAAGACAAATATCTGTAAAACTATAAAAAAAAAAATAATGAAAACCAATTGAAAAGTTGCTTAGATTTGGTCGTTCTATAACATAATAAAACTTACTTTAAAGGTGAACCACCCCTTTTAAATAGAGAATATATAAGCAAGTCATGTTTTGCATACAGAGTATTGGAAGTTGATACAATTATTACTGGCTTTCAATGTAACTGGTTTTAATGCACATCATTTTAATGCACTTTGTTTCTTTTTGTAAGGTTATTAACTGGTCTATGAAGTCTGAAATGCGTCTCAGGTAATATTAGACCAATTATGTATCATTTCAGAGTTTTTATTATTTTTCACCATGCACATTCACCTAGGTAAAAGGATTCACAAAAATGGACTATAATATGGACTTTTTTTCATTAAAACAAAACTTTTTTATTGATTTTCTTTTAACAATACAACACAGAAATAAAGATGGGGGGGGGAACAGATCCGCCTGGGGTTCACTCATATTTATCAGAATATGCATACAATTCTCAGGTAGGTATTCGCATTTTAATTCAATCTCAAGCATCCAATTCGTTGAGGCCTTCATCCTCAGTCCATGGCTGCCAAATTTTCCCGAATTTCTCCGGACAGCCCCGTGCCAGGTAGGCAAGTTTAATCATAGGTAAAACATTATTAACTTGACATTTCCACATTCCCAGCGTGGGTACTCTAGGCCCCATCCATCTCATAATAATACACTTTTTTGCGTAATATAGTAGTCCTCTAATGAGAAGAGTCATATACTTGCCCACAACCACTCCCTCCAACACCCCCAACAAACAACAGTGGGGAGACAGCAATGGAGGAAGGGCCAGGTTCTGACTGCTCTCCAAAAGTTTTGTATATGGGGACATTGCCAAGTGCTTACAAGCCTCATCAGTGGATAGTCCTCAAATACTAATGACTGAGATCGGAATTGCCTTGTAAAGGCTGCTCTGAGTTGAAAATAGGAATGAAGTCTAGGGTTACTCGGTATCATATTATCCCTGAGGGTCACATATGGGATAAACGCGTCCTCTACCAGCACATCCTTTAGATTTTTTATGCCCCCTAGTGGGGAAGGTCCACAAAGTGTATAAGATTAGAGTTCCTCCAAAGTGGTAGGTTTGGGGATAACAGTGGGGGATCTACTCCCGTTATACGTAATGCCGACGTCCAGGCCTTGTGCGTTGTTGTTATTACCTCCAAATCTTTAGGAATATCCGTTAGTGTTCTATATGGGACATTTTGCATGGCTTCCAAAGAACCCAGAAATGAGGCCTGGAGTTGCATGTTCGGGTTTTCTGCACTAGGCACAAGCCACCAGTGAACATAGGCTGCCTGTGCCGCCAGGTAATAAGCCCTAAGATTGGGCAGCGCCAGTCCCCCACTATCCAGTGGCGCATATAATGTCTCTTTTGCTATTCGAGGGGCCTTATTGTTCCATATAAAGGTCAATGTGACCTTCTCAATGCTTTGGAAGAATTTGTTTTGATTTGGTATATGCACTGGAGAATTTCGGAACAGTTACAAAAATTTGGGAAGAAATACCATCTTAAATAGGGCCACTCTTCCCCATAGCGTGAGTGGTAAGTGCTGCCATGCCGCTACCATTCTAGGGAAGTGTTGGGTTGCTGGCTCTAGGTTTAACTTACTAAAATTAGCTAAGTTTTTGTGTACTTTAAGGCCTAAATATTTGAATGTGTCCACAACTCGAAGGTCTTGTCTAGGAGATGCCGTTTGAACAGGGGGTAGGTCTAAAGGAAAAAGTACAGATTTCTGCCAGTTTACTTGTAGCCCAGAATGAGTCCCGTGTTCCTGTATGATTTCCATAGCAGCCGCTAATGACGGCCCTGTGTCTTGGAGGTAGAGAAGCACATCGTCCGCATATAGGGAGATTTTCTCCTCAAGAGTCCCAATTTCTAATCCCTTGCAAATTTGTGAAGCTCTAATTTTAGCGGCTAGTGGCTCTATTGCCATTGCAAAAAGCAGAGGGGATAAGGGGCACCCCTGTCTTGTACCCCGCTGTAGCTGTATAGCCGGAGATAGGACTCCATTCACCCTGATTCTGGCTGTTGGGTTGTGATATAGAAGCTTGAGCCAAGCGATGAATTTAGGCCCTATGCCATACTTGGCCAAAAGCTCCCATAAATAAGGCCACTCAACTGAGTCAAATGCCTCTGCCCAGTCTATGGATAAGATAGCTCTACTACCCTTGTTTATATGTGGGAGCTGTATATTGGCGTATAGTCTCCTGATATTTATATCCGTGGCTTTTTGTGGCATAAACCCAGATTGGTCTGGCTCTATAAGGGTAGTAATGACCTTAGTCAGTCTGGTGGCCAAAACCTTTGCCAGAATTTTTGCGTCTACGTTAAAGGACCAGTAACATAAAAAAAATTTTTAAAAAAATTTGTTAGTACACATCAAAACAAAAACACCAACACAAATTTTACTTTAAAATCACAAAGCTTTTATTAAGAAATAACTTACAGAAACTGCACTTCCTGTCCTGTACAGAAACGGCGAAAAAGGCGACCATCCATCCTGCTGGGCTCGATTTCTCCTCCTGGCTACTCTGCTGACAGCGTGTGAAGGAGCAACTATTCACTGACAGGCATCGGCTCTCCTCGGCTCTCCTCTCCTTCACTGTGGATGGCTTCCCTCCTCCTCGCTGCTCCCCCCAGCCAGATCCCGAGCAGAATGATGAATGATCGGCCCGCTTGTCACTTCACAGCCGCACAGTACCTTTATTGCTGCGTATTAACGGTGCGCAGGAGGAAGAGGAGACTGGGTTAACACATTCCAAAGGGATTACAGAGAAAGCTGCTCAGTCCATTGCCCTCACATTTTTATCCTGACCCCTTGTGCCTCTGTGAGCTGAAGTTTAGGAAATACATCGCTACTTCCCTCCCATCTGTAAACATGCGGCTTTCCAGAAATGGTTATAAAATGTTCTGCTCTGCTCGCAGCTCTGCGTGGGTCTGGCCATGAGAATTGAGAAGGCGAGGGCCCGCTATCTCAGGCTCTGTGCATTGCAGCAGGGACGGAAAGGGTGGTTGAAGCACAGTTAGGAAAAGAAAGGCTTTTCTATCTAATTCAGTGTGACAAAGTGTAGCAGCGCAGCAAATGTCACGTCAGGTATTAGCAATAGCGTGTGGGAACAAAGCCGCAGGTGGAAGCGTGAAGGTGCTTGAGCTTGTGCATTGGCTTGTGGGTGCACAAATCCCATGCTGTGCCGTGGGTGCCAGTGGTTTCCTCTTTTTTGACTAGCAAAGCAAAGGGGATGTGGCGCCTCAGGACTTTCCCCCTGCGCACCGTTAATACGCAGCAATAAAGATACTGTGCGGCTGTGAAGTGCAAGCGGGCCGATCATTCATCATTCTGCTCAGGGGATCTGGCTGGGGGGAGCAGCGAGGAGGAGGGAAGCCATCCACAGTGAAGGAGAGGAGAGCCGATGCCTGTCAGTGAATAGTTGCTCCTTCATACGCTGTCAGCAGAGTAGCCAGGAGGAGAAATCGAGCCCAGCAGGATGGATGGTCGCCTTTTCGCCGTTTCTGTACAGGACAGGAAGTGCAGTTTCTGTAAGTTATTTCTTAATAAAAGCTTTGTGATTTTAAAGTATAATTTGTGTTGGTGTTTTTGTTTTGATGTGTACTAACGAATTTTTTAAAAATTTTTTTTTATGTTACTGGTCCTTTAAGCAATGATATTGGCCTGTACGCTTCACATTGGGCCGGGTGCCCTGCCTCTTTTGGTATAACCGCTTCCTGCATAGTTTGGGGGAGTTGGCCTTTTGTTTGGGCATCAGCTAGAGTATCATGTAAATGTGGGACTAGGGTCTTGGCTTTTGCTTGATACCAGTCAGCCGGAAACCCGTCTGGGCCAGGTGTTTTATTTGGGGGCATGTCATGTATTGCCAGTGCTAGGTCATAGTGAGAGATTGGGGAGTCAAGATAAGCTCTCTGTTGGGGGTCTAGAGAATTCAGAGGTATTCCTGTTAGATTTATTTGGTCCTTAGAGACCATCAGTCTTATTGTATATAGTGCGGCATAGTAATTAGCAAATTCCTGTGCAATTCCCCAGGGGTCATTGACTTCAGTATTATCTGGCCTTAATAGCCTTGGTACCGCTACCGTTTCAGCAGGGAATTTAACAAGAGGTGCCAGTACTTTACTATTTTTCTCTCCCTGATTAAAAATTCTCTGTTGTGTATACAGAAGCTCTTTCTTGGTAAGCTCTATCTGCTTTAGCGAGAGGGCCTGCTGTGCCTGCTCTATTGCCTGGTATGTGTCGTTGGTTGGATTAGCTGCGTGGTTTCTTTGCGCGTCAGCACACACCTGTTCTAAGTGTGACACCTCCTCTTGAATAGACCTCCTATACTGTTTTATGCTTTGCATCATTTTCCCCCTGATAGCCTTAAAGGCATCCCAGAGTATATCCGGTGAGGCAGTATCCCTATTCTCTTCCCAGTATTGTACAATTGCTGTGTCACTGTCTTCTGCTATAGTCGGGAGCTTAAGCCACATGGGGCTAAGGCGCCATAGTCTAGTGGTGCGATGGCCTGGGAGAACCAGTGTCAATGCTAGGGGAGAGTGGTCAGACAGCGCCTGTGGTAATATTTTAACTTCGACGACATATCTGATAAAATCTTGAGTTCCCAAAGCCAGGTCGATTCGGGAAAATGACTTATGGGTTGTTGAGTGGCAAGAGAATTCTTTGCTCTGGGGGTGTTTCAGCCTCCATATATCTGACAGGGCCATAGCCTCCGCCCATCGAGTCAGGGTGGAGCATGTATTAGTACCAGCTGGGATCCTATCTACCTGTGGATTCATTACCATATTCATATCCCCTAGTATACAAAGGGGAGCAAGTGGAACTTCAAGAAGTTTGGTCCACACTAATTCCAGGGTCCTTAGAGTGAAAGGGGGAGGAACATAGAGAGTGCAAAGAGTTAGCACCGTATTAAATATTTGACAGTGCAGTATTACAAAGTGGCCTTGAGGGTCGAGTTTGAGTTCTATGAATTTATACGGGGTACCTTTGCGCACTAATATGGATACACCTCGGGCATATGTTGAAAATGGGGAGTGGTAACTGTGCGCCACCCAGTGCTTTTTAAGTGCTATAAGTTTTTGCCCCATTAAATGGGTTTCCTGTAAACATAGGATGGTGGGTGCCCTCTTCTTCAGGTAATTAAATACTGCCACTCTCTTGTATTTGGAATTCATCCCTCTGACATTCCAGGACACAACAGATATGCTATTACTCTCCATATTTAATACATACAATTCTCAGTATAATGCATTCAATGTCCCCAGGCGGATTGGGGGGGGAGGGGGGGAGAAGGAAGAAACAAACAAAGAAACATTCCCATCCCTGCCCAGTCCCAAATGTGGGTGGGCCTGTACCCTTAACTCTAAACATGGTAAGCAATTTACCCTATTGGGGGGGTATTCCAACAGTCAATAACGTGGACTCACAGATCCTTGTCAGGGAGGCTCCGTCCCTTCTTCAGCTATTTGCCGGCTATATTTGGGAAGACTGTAAAAGTCATATGGCACTTAATCAGTGCCTGCAATACAGATCCGCTATGCAGGGTTGCTTGCAAGCATTGAGGCCTTAAAAGTCACTTGACAGTCAATCAGTGCTTGCCTATCAGGCCCGTAAGGAAGGGGTTATACTGGCACCCCGTTCATCAAAGCATAATCGAGTGGGCATAGCCCTAGCTGGAAAGTGGAGGGGATCCACCCTCCAGTGCTGGTTCTGCGGGGGGGTGCCATTAGATATTATCAGGTGTAGTTATGCTTACCCCAATTCGCCCTTTCACTGGATCAGCAAATATGTACATTCCCAGGTAGTCAGTGTTGTTCTCACCGCTTGTTGTGCTTTGTGAGTTGACTAGCCAGTCATTACTCATTGGGGGGAGGAGGTGAGTTGGGTCGTCGTCTCCTTGGCCCTCTCTGGTCTAGCCAGGTAGTGGCCTCCTCAGGCGTCGCAAAGAAATGCGTGTTAGATCCATCTTGAACTCTAAGGTGTGCCGGGTACAGCATGGCGTAAACCAATTGGTCCTCTCTGAGTCTCCTCTTCACCACTGTAAATGTGGATCTCTGTTTTTGCAGGGCTGCCGAGAAATTAGGATAGAAAGAGACTGTCGTGTTCTGGATGGTAATGGGCCCTTTTTGTCTGGCCGCCCGTAATGCTGCATCTCTGTCTCTAAAGTTTAGGAGTTTTGCCAGTAGCGGTCTTGGCGGTGCCCCAGGGGGCAGGGGACGGCTTGGAACTCGGTGTGCACGCTCCACAACCAGCTGCGAGGAGAAAACATTTGCTCCAAATTGTTGCAGCAGTATTTGCTCCACATATTGTTCTGGCGCGTCGCCTTCCTCTTTTTCTGGTAGGCCTATAATGCGTATATTACTACGCCTCTGGCGATTTTCCAGGTCTTCCACATGTGCCTGGGTTTGTTTTAGTTACCTCAACTTCCTTCACTCTGTCTCTGACATTTTGGAGGTCCTGGCGCAGCAGCGAAATATCAACCTTTATGCCATCTATGCGCTCCGACAGCGTGGCAGTACTTGTGTGAAGCGCCGCTGTATTGGTATTAATAGCTGTGAGGATCTGCGCCATGGTAGGTTCCACTGAATTTCCAGCCCCTTCAGTGTCTGGTGGTGTGCTGCTTGAGGAAGCTCGGGCCGTGGGTCCTTTAGCGCCTTGTTGGCTGCCGCCGCCATTTTGCGATGGAGATAGGTAGTGGTCCAACCTGTTAGACGGTTCGCGACGGCTCTTTTGTTCACCTCTCCTCATTTCGGTTTTCGTTGAGTGACTTAAGCGTGAGGGGTACTCGGCTGTCTTCTTTCAAGCGGTTCTGTGCCGGCTATTGCGTCGGATATTGAGAAGGGACTGCGGAGCTTTTCAATCTATGGTCTGTTAGTGCGAATGCCCATTTGTGTTATAGTATCTGCAGGGGCTCAAGTAACTCAGCGCTATGTTTGCAAGTCTCTATGAGCAGCACTCTGTTGCCCCTGGGCAATCCTGCAACCTTAGCATCTGCTACAGTAATATTGGGCCAAAGGTATAGGGCTGCTTAGGTCCCTTGTATTCAACTGTGCCTTTCATATACAGCATGGTCTCCTGCCCTGCCGTGCACCCCAAGTTACACCACGGCTTGTTGTTTTGGCCCCTGGGAGGTGTGGCAGCTTATCCTACGCTGGGGCCAGAAAGAGGGGCGCCCCCGGGGCCTAAGATGCACTTTGCACACCCTCTATTGTACTTTGAGGGTTATGACGCGCCGGGTTGGGCGGGCGCTGCTCAGCGTCATTCAGCCGCCGGGAAATTTAGTCCCCCGCTTCAACCGCGGGTGCAGGCCGCAGTCAGATCGATGCCGCACCCAGGAGATCGGGCTTTGCCGCGCGCAGCAGCAGAGGCTTTGGGTGAATCCTCCGGCGGTAGACCTTGAGGGTAGCAAGCCCGGACTGGCAATCTGTGGGTTCTGGCAAATGCCAGAAGGGCTGCTGTATGGTTCCATAGAAAGTTACCATAGAGTGGGCTGGTTGAGGGCTGTTTGGGCTGGTAGGAGGCTGTTTGGGCCTCTGCGTACTTGGAATGGCAGGGCCTATTTTGACTCCCAGTCCAGGCCTGGAGGGTAGTGAGCCCTCTCTGCAGCCGCAAGTCCCGGTATTAACTTTGGGCCCCGGGAGCGCTTGTGCCGCACGTCTTGTGCACTGCGCAGTCAGACACGCCCCCCATAATATGGACTTTTAAAGAGACTAATTTTATACATTTTTACATGATGTCACCATGAAGAGGTGGAGTTTCATGCCCCTCCCACTTTTATACCCTATATAACACTGATTGCATGTGGACACTAGGCTTGATAAAGGGCTTAGTGGAGCCCAAAACGTTGCCCTTGATCTTTATATATTGATTTGTGCTACTGGTTTTATTTTACATGGAATGCAAGACCTGAAGGGCAGTCAAAGGTCATCTAGTTTGAGCACCTGACACCCTCTTGGGTACATAAATAAGGGTTTGAGCACTCCATAACTGATAAACATTTTGTCCCCTTATGTCCCCATGTGCTGTTATCTTTCACTTTCCGCTTTCTATTCTGTGCTCCACACAACCCCACCCCAGCACAAAGGCTACCCTCTAAAATATCCCCAAGCACCATTCTATTTTCCTAAAGCTTCCCTTATTTACTTTTCCATTCAATTCCTTATTTGTATTAAACCAGCATGTATTATACTGCATGAGCACACTGTTCTAATGTATCAGAAATAAGCTAGTAGACTTAAGGCATGAAGACCCAAAGTTACGGAAAGATCCGTTATCCGAAAAACCCCAGATCCTGAGCATTCTGGATAACAGGTCCCATACCTGTATAAGAGAGGAAAATATAGTACAGCTACTACTATTAATGGAAGAAGCTTACAACTAGGTAAATTATGGGTAACTTATTAATGATGGCCAAATTGGACCCATTTCGCTTTGCCAAATATTCGCAAAAAGATGAAAATTTGCAAAATGCATTGAAGTCTATGGGCAACAACATTTTTTTGGTATACAACTCGCGTCAAATTTTTTCACCCCATGGAGTCATTTTTGCAGTGAAACTTGGGGAAAATTTTCACTCCTCAGTACAAATAATACCAAAGTTGTCTCCAGAAATACAATGGGGGAGCATTCAATTCAATTCAATGATACACCTCATTAAAAAGTCACAATACATACGTAAGCAATAATTCAAATTGATGTAGCATAATCTATGTAGTTAGCAGCATATTTACGTTGATTAATATAGTCAAATAATTGAATAAAAGTAAATAAATGCTAAATAAATTAGTTTTAATCCAGACCCACTGAATTATATAGAAATCATTAATAGGTTATAAATATTATTATTCTGCAAAACAATTTAATTCCCAATTTCCGTTTAGACCCTTATGGAATAACAGTATTCAATTTAAAAATCCAGAATGCTTCCCTTCTCAAAAGGGACAACTCCGTATCTCCCGTAACTCTATCTATTATATGGAAGGATATGCATAATTTACTCCCATGGTGTTCAATCAAATGCCAAACTCATATCTCACCTGGATAGGCAATTCTTATATACGCTTTCTAATCGATCTTATAGTTTTGCCTATATACTGAAGTCCACAAGCACAAGTTACCAAATAGATGACACCACTTGTGCCACCATTCGCATAAAAATTAGTTATTACTTCTCCATTGTCCAACTTGATCTCTCCTACCTCGCTTTGTCCTACCACTCAATAGATCATCACGACTGGTCCCAATTGCCCTATCATAAGCAGTCTTAATATCACTAAATGCATATCCTCGTTCCACAAAGCAATCCTATAAAGAAATTGCCTGGGAATTGAAAGAATCCCATGTGGTGCATATCCTGAGTAGTCATAGAAACTGCCCCACTAGCCCACCCCGTAAAACAGTACCAGGGTGAAAACTATCAGCATGAAACAAATTGTTACGTGTGATTCGTTTCCGATATAAGTCGGTGGTGATAATATTACCATTCACAATGAATTTGATATCTAAAAAGGACATTTTATGGGTATCAATCTCAATGGTGAAAGAGATGCCCAACAGGAAACAGAAACTATTAACCCCTGATGGTAACAGGAGGGGTCCTGACTGTAGGTGTAATGTTATAAATCTTTCTAAACATACACTTTCTAATGATAAATTGAATGCTTTGAGTTATGGATTAAACTTAAAACATGTGTTACCCCCATAACCAAATTTTGCTTATAAAAGGGGATGTAGTTTGGGAATCATGTTGTTCCCGAGTTTATTCACAGATTCAAAAGCCATGAAACCTACCCATTGGTTGGATACCAATGGCTGTTATAGGTGTGGAGTATCCCGTTGTCAAGCGTGTAATTTTATGAAACCATCAAAAGATTTTACAGGTAATAATAGTCCTAGACACTATAAAATAAATTTTTAATGCGAATTGTGTCATCTATTTGGTAACTTGTGCTTGTGGACCTCAGTATATAGACAAAACTATAATACCGATTAGGAAATGTATATCAGAACATCTAGATTGCGTATGCAGATGAGATATGAGTTTGGCTGTGGCTAAGCATTTGATTGAACATCATGGGAGTAAATTATGCATATTCTTCCAAATAATAGACAAGAGTTGTATCGAGCATTAGGAAGGGAAATACGGAGTTGTCCCTTTTGAAAAGGAAAGCATTCCGGATTTCTAAATTAGATACCGTTATGCCTAAGGGTCTAAATAGAGATTGCCAATTAAATTGTTTTGTAGAATAATAATATTTATGACCCATTAATGATTTATATATAATTCAGTGGGTCTTGATTAAAACTAATTTATTTAGCCTTTAATTATACAATTTGCTGGTATTATCTCATCAAATTGATCAACCAATGTTACATTATTTTGTGCAAATAAATCAACTATTTGTCTGCTAATTTATTTATTCTCATTGTGGGGGAATGGCTCTTTAGGTAGTAGCAGCAGCAACTCCTTTCACACAGACAGTAGACAGTACACAGGTTTCCAGCTGATCTCACGTGTGCATTTATTTAACACAGCAGCTTAAACACCAACATAACAGTTCATACCCTTTGGGAAGGCAGTAAACAAAAATAGTCCAGCTGTACTGATAAATGAAAATGTCCTTTTCCCAAAGGTCCCACAGTCTCCCACTGGGGCAATATAAGTCCAGCAAACAAAATTAACTGTTAACTCAGTCCTTTGGAGATTCCTTGTGCTTTTCTCTTGGAAGCAGCCACTCCCCAAACACTTAAGGCAGAAGCTGGTAGCCAGTCCTTGCTACCAGATAACTTGTCTCTTTCTGGAAACTTGTGCCCAGCAATAAAAGTCCTTATGCTTTAAACACAGGTAACATGCAGTTACTAAGCAAACTTTTAACACAGCACTCCAGTAGCTCTCCTTTCTCTCTCTCTCTCCAGGGCAGAGAGCAGCCTTAATTGAGACCCCACCTTTTACTCCAGGTGAGGCTAATCACCTCCCTGCTACTCAGAGCCTCATTTTCACATCCCTCTGCACTGCTTCATAGAGAATTCTGGGAGGGATATACTTTCCATCTATGATTTTCCCAACCATGCTACATCATCTACACTTACCATTATGGATACACATTACCTTATTGTTATATGGTCATTCATTTGTTTATATTTATTTAATTACTAATTAATTATGCTTATTATTTGGTTATTATGAATTTATATTATGGTATTTCATTCCATTGTCTTTCATTTATTTACTTTTATTCAATTATTTGACTATACTAATCAATGTTAATATGCTGCTAAGTATATAGTTTATGCTTACACATGTATTGTGACTTTTTAATCAGGTGTATCATTGAATTTTATTGGTATGGTTATTTAAATGTTTCACCTACAGGGGGCACTTAAGTTTCTGATGAAGTGACAATGAGTCACGAAATGTGTTAAGCTTCCCCTGCCCACTTTAATTATTGTATTTAAAATGGATCAATAAAGCTTCAACTATTTTATCAAAGTTTGGTTTCACTGTGATCGTCACCCGGCAAAGTAATCCTCATCGTGAAGTATCTTATTTCACGTTCAGAGCAGCTGGTGAGTTATATACTCATTTCCTTCCTGTGATGATTTGAATGGCGTGCACCGCTTCTTCCTCCTTTAAGATTATGTTGCAGAGACCATTGTGTGAAGGAGATACTACAAGTGTAAATTTGCTATGTGATAAAAGACATAAAGTGAACAAAACATCTAATTTTGCAGTGTAATAATGTTCCCTATGCAGTTTATTGGTTTGCTAATTTTACTTGAGTAGTGGGAATTTAAATATCTACTGAAAAATGGGTTTTTGCGGATTGTTTTTTTGCAAAAAACTAACTGCTTTTTCAGGAAGAAGTTTTATTACTGCACTCTAGTGTTAAGAACAAAATGTGCAATCATACTTCTTTTGAAGTCTGAACCAGAATGTGTTTGCAAAGCATATGTTAAATATGTGCATAGTAAACCATATTTGTGAAATTGCTGTTTAGGTGTTGCTTGGTTTGAAAAACACATGAACGCAATGTTTGTTAAAAATTCTCCAAAGCATTCCTGATATTTCAGCAGCATGTAGAATTACTTTTTTTTGCCTGCTATGTACCTTCCCTCTGTGTGTGTGACACACCTTTCTCAAGTGTGTGTCACACACTTGAGAAAGGGTCCTTGCTGACTCAAAACATGTTGTGTATTTTGGAATAAAAGTTTTGCAACACAGTACTGCGGATGCTTTGTGGCCTCCTTCATACAACGTGTATTGATAGTAACATAGTAAGTTTGGTTGAAAAAAGGTCTATCAAGTTCAACCTTATAACTTTTTTTAACATGCCTAACTGCCAGTTGATCCAGAGCAAAAAAAAACCCCATCTGAAGCCTGTCCAATATGCCTCTTAAAGCTATCTAATGTATCAGCCAGTACTACTGATTCAGGGAGAGAATTCCACATCTTCACAGCTCTCACTGTAAAAAAACCCTTCCGATTATTAAAGCTGGCCATAGATGCAAAGATCCAATCGTACAAATCGAGGATTCGTACGATTTTCGGTGTGGAGAGTCCCGACATTTTTCGTCTGATTGAGATAGGTCGTTTGGACGATCAGACAGGTTAGAAAATTTCTGTCAGCTGCCGATAATATCTCTGCATGTATTGCCAATCGTACGATTTTCAGTGGGAGACTGTCACTAGCTTTGTCGGACATAACTATCGTAGGATTGCTTTGAGGGGCAGAACATCGGCTGATCTGTTCTTTAACTACTTTATTTGATCTGAATGGTAAGACTTTGATCTTTATGGTTAGTGGCAGGTCGGGAGATGGGAAAGTCTGATCGGATCTTTGTGTATGTGGCCAGTCTGAGGCGGAACCTCTTTTCTTCTAAACGGAATGGGTGACCTTGTGTTAGCTAGAAAGAGGTACTGGTAAATAAAGCATTAGAGATATTATTATATGATCCCCTTATATATTTATATATAGTTATCATATTACCCCTTAAACGCCTCTTCTCCAGCGTGAACATCCCCAATTTGGCCAGTCTTTCTTCATAGCTAAGATTTTCCATACCTTTTACCAGCTTAGTTGCCCTTCTCTGTACTCTCTCTAATACAATAATGTCCTGTTTGAGCACTGGAGACCAAAACTGTACAGCATATTCTAGATGAGGCCTTACCAGTGGTCTATAAAGTGGAAGAATGACCGCTTTGTCCCATTAATCATGCCCCTTTTAATACAGCTCAAAACCTTATTTGCCCTTGATGCTGCTGATTGGCATTGCTTGCTACATCCAAGTTTATCATCTACAAGGTCCTTTTCCATAATGGATTTGCCTAGTGCAGTCCCATTAAGGGTATACGTGGAATGGATCTTTTTACGTCCCAGGTGCATGACTTTACATTTCTAAACATTGAATCTCATTTGCCACTGCCCAGATTGCCAGTTTGTTAAGATCCTTTTGCAAGGATGCCACATCCTGGATGGAATTAATTGGGCTGGTTAGTTTTGTGTCATCTGCAAAAACTGAAACATTACTTACAACTCATTAATGAACAAGTTACATAGTTACATAGTTACATAGTTAAATTGGGTTGAAAAAAGACAGTCCATCAAGTTCAACCCCTCCAAATGAAAACCCAGCATCCAAAGTTAAATAAAAGTAGACCTAATACCAAGCCCTGAGAGACCTCACTAAGAACCTTACTCCAAGTAGAGAATGTACTATTAACACCCGCCCTCTGTACCTAGGGTTGCCACCTTTTCTGGAAAAAAATACCGGCCTTCCTATATACTTTGCTGTTTTTTCCTATTAATAACATTGGCATCAAGCATCATTTTTACCGGCCAAGCAGTGGGGTTTTGCTTTTGCAAAATCCAAATAGATCACATCTACTGCCCCCCCACTGTCCAGCATCTTACTTACCTCATCATAAAAAGCAATCAAATTTGTCTGACATGACCTATCCTTCATAAAGCCAGGCTGATTGCTGCTCATAATTTCATTCATTTGTACAAATTTTTGAATGTGATCCCTTAAAGGGATACTGTGTTGGGAAAACAATTTTTTTCCCAAAATGAATCAGTTAATAGTGTTGCTTCAGCAGAATTCTGCACTGAAATCCATTTCTCAAAAGAGCAAACAGATTTTTTTATATTCAATTTGAAATATGACATGGGGCTAGACATATTGTCAATTTCCCAGCTGCCCCAAGTCATGTGACTTGTGCTCTGATAAACTTCAATCACTCTTTACTGCTGTACTGCAATTTGGAGTGATATCACCCCCTCCCTTTTCCCCCCCAGCAGCCAAACAAAAGAACAATGGGAAGGTAACCAGATAACAGCTCCCTAACACAAGATAACAGCTGCCTGGTAGATCTAAGAACAACACTCAATAGTAAAAACCCATGTCCCACTGAGACACATTCAGTTACATTGAGAAGGAAAAACAGCAGCCTGCCAGAAAGCATTTCTCTCCTAAAGTGCAGGCACAAGTCACATGACCAGGGGCAGCTGGGAAATTGACAAAATGTCTAGCCCCATGTCAGATTTCAAAATTGAATATAAACAAAATCTGTTTGCTCTTTTGAGAAATGGATTTCAGTGCAGAATTCTGCTGGAGTAGCACTATTAACTGATGCGTTTTCAAAAGAACATGGTTTCCGATGACAGGATCCCTTTAACAAGCCTTCAAATAATTTGCCCACCACAGATGTCAAACGTACTGGCCTATAATTGCCAGGCTGAGATCATAATCCCTTTTTAAATATTGGAATGACATCAGCTTTTCTCCAATCTATAGGTACCATACCAGATGAAAGCGAATCTGAGAAAATCAGAAATAGCTTTCTTAGAACCCTGGGGTGTATGCCATCAGGCCCCGGAGCCTTGTTTACATAAGTTTTTATTCAAGCTTTATAGATCATATCCTGAGTCAGCCACTGACTAGATTGAGCTGAGCCATCAGTGTGCCTATGAAGTGAGCCTGGGAACCCAGACTCCTCTATTGCATTTTCTGTATCTGTTACAACCATACTGGTACCATTATTTAATGGAGCAACACTCTCAACCCGCATCTTTTTACTATTAGTATATTTTTAAAAACTTTTTGGGGTTAGTCTTGGCCTCAGCCGCAATTCACTCTTCATTTCCTTTCTTTGCCTTCCGGATTGCTGATTTACAACATTTATTATAGTGTTTATATTCATTAAATGCAGCTTCTGTCCCAACAAACTTGTAGTTTTTAAATGCCTTCCACCCTCACAGTGTTCTACAGGGGCACCATAGAGAGTGAGCTGCATCTTCGTCTGGTACAGTAGTGCCAGCGCTGCTAACCGGAAAAGTCTACAGCCAGGTCCGGACTGAGAATTAAAATAGGCCCTGGCATTTCCGGTACACAGACGCCCAATCAGCCCACACAGAGGCCCAAACAGCCCACCAGCCCACTAGATACTGATTTCCTATGGGACCTTATAGCAGCCCCTCTGGCATTTGCCAGAACCCACCGATTGCCAGTCCGGGCCTGTCTACAGCAGACTGTCAGAGCAGCTGGCAACATCATTGGAACGGCTCATACAATCACACAGGCGTTGTGTAAGAAAGGCCTCCTGCATTGCACTGGACTCCACACACCCCTCATACGGACTGTTCACGCTGCTCCCATCTGGCAGACTCTTTCACAGCATTAAAGCTCAATCAACCAGGCTGCTCGCAAGCTTTTTTCCACAAGCTATCAGACTCCTCAAACTCACTGCCTGCCCTCCCACTACATTCCAGACACACCTGAATCTACCTCAGAGACACTGATATCTGTACTAGCTGGAGTCACATAATCTCGTCTCACTGTGTATTTGTATACTGCTGAGATGACAATAAAGTTTACTTTGACTTTCTTTCCCATTAATTTCTTTCCTTAAGCCACATAGGGTGATTCTTAGAGATTCTATATTTACTTCTTAAAGGGAATAAATTGAGCAGTAAACTGATTTACTACATCCTCCCCAACACTCTCGATACATATTTGGCTAGTTCCTGAGCTAAGGCTTTTCTTAAAGAGATGTTCAACTTTCAAACCCTTTTTTTTTCAGTTCAGTTGGCGTGAATGTTCACCAAAAATAGACATTTTTCAATTGCTTTTCATTTTTTTCCAAGACTAAAAGAAACCACATTGATGTAACTTATAGAGTGCTTGACCTACATCAGAAAATAGAATTCTTGTTGGGACATGTCCCCATTTAATTAAACTCTTGGATTCTGCTCAGCAGAGCCAAAGATAAGAAATGTATCAAACTAATGTATCCTTTAGAACAGTTTACAGAGTAGGCGACCCCCTCCAAGAGCTGCTCCAGAAAACATAGAAAGGTGAAAATGCCATTTTTAAACTTCAAAAACTATTACAAATAGAAAGAAGAAAGTAACTGAAAAAGTCTTAATTTCTGGTGAACTACCTGAAACCAACTGAACTGAAGTGTTGAAAGGTGTGCAACCCCTTTAAACCAAATAGAAAAGGTGCTAACTCCCTGTACTGGGAATCTATCAGTTCAGCCTCCTGTATGTCCATAAAGGTTCTTCTTGATAGCTTCACCCATTCAGTGTTATAAAAAGCATTCTTTGAATATGATAAAGAGGTTTTGAGTGGGTAAGGAAACTCCTAGTACAGTGTCTTTGTTGTATGAACTAGAAACTAAATTCTGTTCTCAAGGGGTTTTGGAGACTCTGAGACTGTATGCAATTGTGTTCTGAAAGGGAGTTCCCAGGGCAGGATCTTTGTTTTCCCAAATAGAGGAGACATATTATGAGGACCAATTGTTGAACTTGGTTTGCTGCGTTATCTTTTAAAGGGCCTATATTATAAAAGGGGACCTGTCACACTAAGAAACAATTCCATATTCTTGTATTTGTCAAGCAAATAAATTTCATTTACACTATATACTATATACATGATTTAAATCTAGTATCCTTCAGTCTTGGAATTCACAATCACAGCAAACGGGCAGACACCATATTTTTTATGAGCCAGAATGGGGACCTGATGTCCATGGACATGCTACACAGTTATGTGAAATGCAGTGACATCTAGGAAGTACTGAATGGAAAGTGAAAGTAATTGTCTGTTCTGCCTCTATGTCTAAAGCTGGCCATAGACGTGCAGATTTTAGCCAAATTTCGAATGAACAATCATCCGTGCCAATCTTCTGACCTGCTACTAACCATTCAGATTAATATAAGTATTAAAGAGAACAAATCACACAATGCTTGGGCCATTAAATGATAGACGGCAATCGTACATAACCTATGTCCGACAAATTGTAGTTTCCGTTTCCCACTGGTAATGCCCGATAGGCATTACATGCAGAGATCTTATCAGTAGCCGATATAAATCTTTTAACCTTTACGATCGATGGACACGGTACAAAAAATGTCAGGACACTCCACACACTATCCTAAAATTATACAAATCGTTGTTTTGTAGGATAGGATCTTTGTGTCTA
The DNA here is from genome assembly GCF_017654675.1 of Xenopus laevis. NCBI lineage: Eukaryota > Metazoa > Chordata > Amphibia > Anura > Pipidae > Xenopus > Xenopus laevis. The sequence goes on from NC_054387.1 coordinate 24,602,484, forward strand.
TGGCCAGCTTAAGACATAGAGGCAGGGAAGGCAATATATAAATTGAAAGTTGTATCATTGCACTACATGTGTAGTGCAATGATACAACTTTTATAACTCAAAATTGCTCTCTTGTAATATTTAGGAACTGGGCACGAAAGAAGAGGAGAAGGTGTCTGCATTAACAAAGGCACGTGTAGAATTCCATGAACAGATTGGACACCTTGAGGCCCAACTTTCAACACAAGAAGGACTTAGAGAAAAAATCAGCACACTGGAAAGACAGCAGAAAGGTGAAACATGGCTGATGTTTTTATAGATTTTTCGTAAATACAGTCATATGAAAAAGTTTGGGAACCCCTCTCAGCCTGCATAATAATTTACTCCACTTTCAACAAAAAAGATGGGTGTATGCAGAACAAAGATTTTAGGTCAAGCAGTATTCAGTTGTATGAAATTAAAAAAATCGGGTACTCTAATTTTGCTTATTTGAATGAACTGCTCAATACTGATTACTGGCAACACTAAATTTGTTGGATTAGCTCGTTAAGCCTTGAACTTCATAGGCAGGTGTATCCAACAATGTGAAAAGGTATTTAAGGTGGCCAATTGCAAGTTGTGCTTCTGTTTGACTGATCGCATGGGAAGAATTATAAGGGGTTCCCAAACGTTTTCATATGTCTGTGATATATCCTAACCGTAGGTAGTATTTTCCCCTAAATTGTCAGCTCATTGTAATATATGTTTTGTGACAGGAACGTTCTTCCTTGCTGATGTAAGCAGTAGGGCAGCTCCAAATAATTTGTATCAGTGCAGATATAGTTACATAGTAACATAGTTAAATTGGGTTGAAAAAAGACAAAGTCCACCAAGTTCAACCCCTCCAAATGAAAACCCAGCATCCATACACACACCCCTCCCTACTTTTAATTAAATTCTATATACCCATACCTATACTAACTATAGAGCTTAGTATCACAATAGCCTTTGATATTATGTCTGTCCAAAAAATCATCCAAGCCATTCTTAAAGGCATTAACTGAATCACAACATCACCCGGCAGTGCATTCCACAACCTCACTGTCCTGACTGTGAAGAACCCCCTACGTTGCTTCAAATGAAAGTTCTTTTCTTCTAGTCTAAAGGGGTGGCCTCTGGTACGGTGATCCTCTTTATGGGTAAAAAGGTCCCCTGCCATTTGTCTATAATGTCCTCTAATGTACTTGTAAAGTGTAATCATGTCCCCTTGCAAGCGCCTTTTTTCCAGAGAAAACAACCCCAACCTTGACAGTCTACCCTCATAATTTAAGTCTTCCGTCCCTCTAACCAATTTAGTTGCACGTCTCTGCACTCTCTCCAGCTCATTTATTACTTAAGGACTGGAGTCCAAAACTGCACTGCATACTCCAGATGAGGCCTTACCAGGGACCTATAAAGAGGCATAATTATGTTTTCATCCCTTGAGTTAAAGGGGACCCGTCACCCAAAAAAATTATTCAAAATCCTATTTTATCCCATTAGTCCAGCAAAATGAACTTTAATTACACTATATAAATAATTTGTATCTTGTTTTCCTTCAGTCTGGGAATTCATAATTATAATAAGCAGGCAGGAGCCATTTTGTGGACACTGTTATTAAGGCAAGTCTTGTATCTTCTCAGAATCTTGTTTGTGCACCATAATGTGTAACCTGATGTCCATCCCCATGTCCTGGCTACACAATTAAATGGTGAATAGAACGGGGGAATGTGGGGAGGGCAGTGACATCTAGGAAGTGCTGAATGGAAAGTGAAAGTAATTGTCTGCCCCGCCTCTATGCCCGTGGCATAGAGGAGGGGCAGACAATATTTGATTGACAGCTGAGATTTTTAAATGAGCTTACAACATCTATGAATGCTTTAATAAAAAATAGAAATTGGATTTCATGTTTAATTTGAAAAGGACTTTTATTATACAGATTTTTGTGTCTGGGTGACAGGTCCACTTTAATGCCCTTTTTTATGCAAGATAGAACTTTATTTGCTTTAGTAGCCACAGAATGACACTGCCCAGAATTAGACAACGTGTTATCTACAAAGACCCCTAGATCCTTCTCATTTAAGGAAACTCCCAACACACTGCCATTTAGTGTATAACTTGCATTTATATTATTTTGCCAAAGTGCATAACCTTGCATTTATCAACATTGAACCTCATTTTCCAGTTTGCTGCCCAGTTTTCCAGTTTAGACAAATCACTCTGCAAAGTGGCAGCATCCTGCACAATTTAGTATCATCTGCAAAAATAGAAACAGTACTTCCAATGCCCACCTCCAGGTCATTAATAAACAAGTTGAAAAGCAAGGGACCTAGTACAGAGCCCTGCGGTACTCCACTAACAACACTGGTCCAATTAGAAAATGTTCCATTTACCACCACTCTTTGTAGTCTATCTTTTAGCCAGTTCTCTATCCAGGTACAAATACTAGAATGTTCCAGGCCAACATTCCTTAATTTAACCAGTAACCTTTTGTGTGGCACTGTATCAAATGCTTTAGCAAAGTCTAAGTAAATCACATCCACTGCCATCCCAGAATCAAGGTCTCTACTTGCATTCTCATAAAAAGAAATTAAGTTAGTCTGGCAAGATCTATTACGCATAAAACCATGCTGGCCCAAACTCATAGTATTATGATTTGCTATGAAGTCCAGTATCTTATCCTTTATTAACCCTTCGAAAAGCTTTCCTACCACTGACGTCAGACTAACTGGCCTATAGTTTTGAGGCTGAGAACGATATCCTTTTTTGAATAGAGGCACCACATTAGCAATTCGCCAGTCTCTCGGCACTATGCCAGATCTCAATGAATCCTGAAAAATTAAGTAAAGAGGTTTGGCAATCACAGAGCTAAGCTCTCTAATTACCCTGGGATGAATACCATCTGGCCCTGGACCTTTGTTAATCTTAACATGTTCTAGTCTCTTTTGAATTTCTTCATGTGTGAACCATGCATCATAAGTTGTATTACTAATATTGGGACTGTTAAGAAGGAAACCTTCACTTACTGGTTCCTCATTTGTGTAGACAGATGAAAAATATGAGTTCAGAATCTGCGCTTTTATTTTGTTTTCATCAACCAGCTGACCCCCCTCTGATAGTAAGGGTTCCACACCTTCCTGCTTCATTTTTTTACTATTAACATATTTAAAAAATAATGTTGGATTTTTTTTACTGCTTGTTGCAATTTCCTTTTCTATATCAATTTTAGCTTGCCTTATAGTTCTTTGCATGATTTATTGGCCTCCTTGTACTTTATAAATGTTTCGGCTGTACCATATGACAAGTAAATGTTCTAACATGATGCTAAATCCCCATTTACCACGAGTATGTTTGATGAAAAAAAAAATAGATGGACAATTGAAATGGGCCTGCCACCCAGTAGGTACAGACATAGCGATTAAATTAGTTACCGCCATAATTATCACTAAATGTAAATATCCCTGCACCACAGTAATTGGTCCAACCACATCTAAATCCCAGTTCCTGTCCGTGGCATCATGGACGGTTTATAATACAGGCAATGTTGGCAGCCCTAGTTATCAATCACATATTATTTCTGTTTAAGGCTGTGCAGCTGAAAGAGCAGTTTTTTTACTAGCTATAAATGTTATAGATATTTAGAGAGTGCAGGGTAAAGGTGTGTGTGTAAAAATTATTCATCAGGTCATTTCATTGAATGATATGGTAAATGGGGTTTTCTTGTGGGCCCCATAAACTTCTGCTTATACCATCAAGATTAAGTTTCAATCTTTGTACCCTTCCCTGGCAGTACAATCATATCAACACAGAGAAATACTGTTGGACAAGGAATCTGAGATCTCCATTCTGATGGAAAAGCTTAGGCTTAAGGATGCAGAGATTCTGAGGATACGAGAAGAGGAAGCACATAGAGCATGCTTACTACAGAATGCCATCCACTCCTACATCAGCAGCTCCCCGCTGGGCAGTACAACAGACAAGAAGTGAATGGCTTGCTTAAAAGGAAAGACTATGCAAATTACAGAATTTACATCACACAAAATGTATATATCTTTGAAAGGGTTAAATTTAATATTTACACTATTAAAATTAAGGACCAGTAACCAAATATTAATTTACTTTTAATGCAATGTTCACAGCAACTGTAATTTTGCACTGAAAAAAAAAATAGAGAATACTGTCATTTTATGTGTCTAAATATTTGTGTGTGAGTTACAAGCAAATAGATACAAAAGCCTTATTAGTGCCTTAATGGTAGCCTTTACCTAACCTTTAAAGGAGCAGTATACTCTTATTTACATGAATAGGTACTTACTTTTTACCTGTAGTTGTAATTAAGAATATCAATGGTTTGTGTTATTTCTTGCACTAAACAAGAAATTTAAATCAGTCTGCAGTTAAGCAATTTTGGATTTGAATGAATCCTTAATACATGGCCTGACCAGGTATCCTCTCCTCCCCATCGAGCTACAGACAAAATAAAGAGAGAGCGTACTATTGTTCTGATCGTTATGTAAACACACCATGAACTAGCTGACATTGTGAGTTGGAAGATTACATTTTCTAACCCACATGACTCCGAAACCAACTGATATCCATAATGCATAAATATCGGTCGAGCTTGGTGGGGCACTATACATGTACTAGTCGTTTTGAAAGATATTATTGATACATATATGGCCAATTTAAAAGAATCTGGAACCTTAACGTTGTTTTTCGTTATTGCACTAGAAAACTGAATGCAACACATTTGGTTAAAGTTTTTGAAATTGTAATATGCAAATTAGGGTTTGTATTGTTTTTCACTAATAGGGATTTATACAAGTTAGGATAAAGTGCAAGCTACTGTTATTTCATTACAGTATAGAGGTAATGTAATTTAAAGAAAAATGAATTATTTTCCTAAAATTATGGGAGGGCGGTTTCCCTGTAGGGGATCCATTCTTGTACTGTCTCTTTGAGGCTTAAACGGTAATATGAAACAGAAGTTCTTGTTGGAGATGACAAAGCCAATAGTAAATAAGAATATACATGATTTATTTTTTCTATATATTACGCTTTCTCAAATATGAAAGCAGAGTTTGTGTGGTCACACCATTGTGATATATTTGATGTGTATTTAAAATAATGCGTTTAATTAAACGTAATCATTTTATCTTTTCATATGTTTAGCGATGCACACTTTAGTGTAACATAGTAACTTACTGTATGTTGAAAAAAGACATCAATAGAGTTCAACCTTTTGGGCTGAAATCCACGGGTGTTTATTGTCGGATCAGCGCGTAACGATGAAACGTAGACAATTGAACTCAACGAAAAGACGCAGGTAAAAACTACAGGTTCTTATGCTTCTTTCTGTACTTATGTTTGTTTATTGAAAATGTTAATAAAAATAAACTTTAAAAAAAAAAACTACACAGTTAGACTGTCGGATGAAGACGCTGCTTTCTGCGTTCACATCCGACGGTCCTGCCTAAAGCTAGCCATAGATGTAAAGATCCGATCTTTCAAATCCTTGAACGATCGGACTTCCCCATCTCCCGACCTGCCACTAACCTTTCAGATCAAGTAAAGGAGCAAAAGAACAGATCAGCCGATGTTCTGCCCCTACAGCAATCGTACAAAAGTTATTTCCTACAAAAGCTGGAGACAGTCTCCCACTGAAGATCGTCAATACTTGTCCGATTGACTGAACGACCGATCGGCATGGCACGACAGATGTTGGGACACTCCCCACACGGTCCGAAAATCGAGGATTTGTATGATCAGATCTTTGTGTCTATGACCATCTTAACTGCTAGTTAATCCAGAGTTGAAACAGTGTTCACTAGCACTGGTAACTCAATTAGCACTGAGCTATCTATCCTGCTGAGTTTAACTGTTCCCTTTCACACAAGCTTTTCAGTACGTGTGCCCATGCTGTGGCTTTTTGATTCACAGTTAATGCAGTCAATCGTTTTCTATTTAGGTTGTAGTAAAGGGGCGAAGCTGAACCTAGTTTAGATGCTGTATATGTCTCACCTGTGTTGGACTGTCCATTGCAGCCCTGTCAGTACAACATACATTCAAAATAAAAAATCTGAATAATTTCTGAAAAATCAAATTACTTTTTGTATTCTCTCTCTTCATGCAGGTTTCAGATTTTTATGCAGGCCATTTTTTTGTGCCATTTCCCCACAAGCAGGTCTTAAGCACTGCTGTAATGAATCCCGGCATTCAGAGCATGACTTGGCCCCATGTTTGAAATAAATGAGTGTCAAGTTCTGGGTTTGATGCCTTATATTAAGTTTTGCTTTGCCAAGTTACATAGTTCATTTGGGCTGAAATTAGTTTGCCTAAGTAGTAGTCCATCACACACAAATACAAAGTCACTTATGTGATTGCTTACCACATTTTCCATTGAGGTCCGTGTGCTTAAGCCCAAGACCTTCACCTCAGGGAATCATACAGGAGCACACTCATGAAAAAGCAGACTTGCATTTCCGGACCACAAAAAAGTAATTAAGGTAAAAAAAATCTATATTATTAGTTGATTGTATCATAATCCATTAAAACCTTACAGGTTTCGTGCCAGGAAGGACGCTTAATCATAGGCCATCATCATGAGGTCCGCCGACACCTCCTTTGTTTGAGCCCTGATACACATCCACACATGTATGTGATTAGGCTTTCCTGATAAAACAGGGTCTCTCACTCACATCTGATTGTCATCCCACTGACTGAAAACACCAGAGTATGATTTCACCTTTAAATTATATGATAATCCTAAGGATTCACTTACTTTTGCCACACGTAGATATGTTATTGGATAATTTTTTTTCCCAATAAATACATGACCATATAATTTTTTAAATTTGTTTAACTAGGTTTACTTTGTCTACTTTTAGAACTTGTTTGAAAATCAGATGAGGTTTTAGGTATACAGTATACAGTAGAATGTGCAACTGGGCCCCCCTCCAGACGCAGTCTTCACCGTAGATGAACAGGCACATGTAGGAGTAATAAATTCTCTGCTGCAAGGAGAACACATTTAGCTTGGCCAAAGAATTAGTGCGAGAAAAAACAAACAACTGTTTCATCCTCATTGCTTACCCCACGTGCACCACCATCTATTTGAGCTCCACCTCTTCCTGTTTCACCACCTGATCCAGTGCCTATGTAAATTGGCGCATTGAGGGTCGGTCACCTCCTTTGTTATTATTCAGCACTTCCTTTCACTTCAGGTAAAGACTTCAGAAGATCCCAATCAGAATCCATGTGGCGGGGGAAAGGATTGTATTTGAGCAGTGTCAGGGAGCTTCCTGAAGCAAAGTTGTAAGCACAAAATTGTCAAGAATCTCAATGTATGTGGTCACATTTGTTTCCTTCAGTAAAAACAAGGACCCGTGAATAAATTATAAATATATCTACAGACTATTAAAGCGCACCTGTTACTATTTTTTTCCCCAGAAACTCGAGGTGCAGCTAATAGAACCTACACTCTGGTAGGGGGAAAACAGAAATTGTCTTTTCCAAAAATATGTCCCTCGCAAGCACTATGCACACAGTGAGGGAGCTGCCAACGTGGGTGGACATTTGATAGAATAGATTCACTGGCACACAGAGCCACACAGAGCATACATGCAGCAGGGAGCTCCTTTGCGTGTTTATTATTTATGCTAATAAACATGCAAAGGAATTTCCATGCTGCATTTGCTCTGTGTGCCAGTGAATTTGGTACTATTATAGCTTCAGGAGGGCGTTGACCATTCAATCAGTGAGCACCAGGTTCTTCATAACTTGGGACAATAAGGGTGTTGCAAGGGCCTTTCTTATCTTCATTGGGCATATGACACGTGCACAAATGAGCAAGTCCCCTGGCTCCCTCATCATAAGTGTTTGTGTGTCCCCCAACATGACTTGCAGTGTAGATGGCTGAGCACTCACAAGGTGCCTTTTTTTTAGTTAATTGGTCTTAAAACAGCTGACTTGCAACTTTGTTTCAGGAGTCCAGAACCAAGAGTGCAGAGAATGTAAAAGAATAAACTGCTTTCAGTTACTCTGCAATTCCTTTAACAAATTAATTTAAACCATTGTACATTTGTAATTAATGCTATATTCTGGAAATTATGCAATTTGTACAAATATGAATGGGGAAATAAAATAAATTTGTTTCCATTTTCAAAATTTTAAACAAGTTGTGATGGCCACCAGTGGCGTAACTACCGAGGGTCCTGCTTCCTTGGTACTTTGTGCGGAGGGGGATTGTGGACTTGCCATGGGCCTGGTCTGGGGGATGGCACTTGCAATCCGGAGCTCTTCTCCACCTATATGGCTGCATCTCTTTCTCCTGTTACTGTTAGCCTTCTGTTCTCCATCTTCTGTTCTTCCATCAAAGAAAGGCCACTGTCTTAACAGCACAGAGCAGTGCACACTTCTGACCCCCTGGCCGTTGTAAGACCTTGGGTCATGTGAAACTTCAATAATGGATGAGAAGCAGGGAAGAGAAGGTGCCAGCTCTTGTTAGAGGTCCTTACAGGCCCTTCCTCTCTTAGCCTACAGCCAGAGCACTGGGACAGGGCTCGTAGTCCCTAGTGCTCCATATAAGCACAAACTTCAAGTGAGGCTAGGTGGCATGCCACCCTTTATTTTGTGCCCGGACCTTTATAGCCTTACCAAAAATCCGGGCCTGGGTTCGCTAGATGGTGATACATGGTTCTAGCGAACCACTATTTGTTGTTCAGCAAGACAAGCTTGGGAGAAGGGCAGCAGAAGAGAGAATAAGAGTCAAGAGGTAAAGGGGCCTTACCTTAGTGTAGGTGTGTAGGGGATAAGGTAAAATTAAAACAAGGAAAATGAAAGGTGGGCATATGATAAAAAGAATACAAGGTCGATGGGGTAGAAAAGGAGACAGAAAGGGAAAGGATTCATTGTCTTGGAGCTAAGTATTAATGAGAAAGAAAGTGAGGACACAAGTAAAGGGATTTAGAAAAGTGTGTATGTGTGATAATATGGCAGAAACACCCTGTTCTGGTTGGCCCATTTAATATGTAGTGAATAAAGTAGCCCCTATTGTAAAATATAAGTGGTAAGCCCGAGTGCTTTTATACTGGTCATGGAAATCCGAAGTGACTTCTCATATCCTCATACTTCATTATAATACACAAGTTCCAGGGAGTCATGTGTCAGTGTTAAGCTGCGTTATACACATTAAGGCGTTAGTGTTTGCTGTGCATGCTAGGTGCAAGTAGATAGTAAGTGCAAATAACTGACTGCTGTGTGTTCTGAGAGTTATCTGACTGAGACAACCCGCTTTTTCTTTTCTCTGTCTGGGGTAAACTGGTAGATACATTTAGTGCATTTATTTTCTTTTTGTGTTTTAGCCTGAGAGTTTCTAAGGGGAACATTTTTTTAAAAAGTTATCAGGTAAATTCTGATCAGGCTTTGTGTTCTGTGGTTTGAAACCTTAAAGGACCAGTAACATCAAACAATTAAATTGTTTTAAAGTAATAAAAATATAATGCATTGTTGCCCTGCACTAGAAAAACTGCTCTGTTTGCTTCAGAAAGACTACTATTGTTTATATAAATAAGCTGCTGTGTAGCCATGGGGCAGCTATTCAAAGGAGAAAATGCTCAAGTTACACAGCAGATAGCAGATAAGCTCTGTAGAACATAATGCTATCTGTTATCCATTATTTATCCTGTGCCATATAGCCGTTTTTCAATTTCCGCCATTGCTACTAAGCAGCTTGTTTATATGAACTATAGTAGTGTTTCTGAAGCAAACAGATCAGTTTTACCAGTGCAGGGCAACACTACATGATATTTTCATTACTTTAAAACACTTTCAGTTTTTGGTGTTACTGTTCCTTTAACTCTGTGGCTCCAAAAACAAGTGTGGGAGCTGCTAAGTTAGTGTGTATGTGTTCTAAGTGTTGAAGGGGACCCGTCACCCAAATTTTTTTTTAAAAATCTTATTTTATCTCGTTAGTCCTGTAAAATTAACTTTAATTACACTATACAAATTATTTGAATCTTGTTTCCTGCAGTCTGGGAGTTCATCATTATAGCAAACAGGCAGGAGCCATTTTGTGGATACTGTTATTAAGGCAAGCCTTGCATCATCTCAGAATCTTGTTTGTGCACTAAAATCGGGGACACAATGTCCATCCCCATGCCCTGGCTACATAATTAAAGAGAATGGGGAAATGTGGGGAGAGCAGTGACATCAGGAAGTGCTGAATGGAAAGTGAAAGTAATTGTCTGCCTATGCATAGAGGAGGGGCAGACAATATTTGATTGACAGCTGAGTTTTTTAAATGAGCTTACAACAGGTTTGATTGCTTTAATAAAATATTGAAACTGGATTTCATGTTTAATTTTATTATATAGCTTTTTGAATCTGGGTGTCAGAGCTCGGGATGCACTGAATCCAGCATTTGGTTTGGCATTTGGCCTTTTTCAGCTGGATTTGGATAAATCCTTCTGCTCAGCCAAACCGAATCCTAATTTGCATATGCAAATTAGGAACCGGGAGACAGTTCACGTGACTTTTCGTCACAAAAAAGGAAGTAAAACAATTTTCCCCTTCCCGCCCTTAATTTGCATATGCAAATAAGGATTTGGTTCAGTATTCGGCCAAATCGTTCACACAGGATTCAGGGGTTCGGATGAATCCAAAATAGTGGATTCGGTGCGTCCCTACTTTAGGCAGCGTTAAAAAACTTAAGGTGTTTAAAACTAAATAGGCGTTTGTGAGGAATTGCACTTGGGAGACTGTAAGTACCCAGTGTAAATATGAGTGCAAGTAGGTTTGCTGGTATTACTCAGTGTGTGTCTTGTCACATGTATGTGGTGTTGGAGCAGCAGTTCCACGCAGTATTTACATGTGAAAGATGTCTGTGGTTTTTCATCTTGGAATCTGAACTGAAGACTCTAAGGGGGGAACTTGCAGCACTGAGGGCAGCGGCAAATGTGGGGAGGAAAGGAGGCTTGCATAGCAACTACTGGCAGAGGCTAGTGGAGTGGGGGGGAAGGAGAAGGGGCAGTGGAGGCAAATGAGGGAGGAAAGTTTGTAACAGTCAGGAGGGTATAAAACAATAAATTCACCATTTTGGCTGAAGATGCTGGGGAGGAAAGCTCTGAACTGGCATGTATGGTCATTTTCTCAGAGATATTACTTGTGCCACAAGCAACGCTAAAAAGACAGCGGCAGCTTAGGGACCTTAATGTGTGGCTGAGAGATTGGTGTAGAGAGGTTTGATGAGATAGTGGGCAAAGGAAGGGAAAATGGGGAGGAAGTTTGGTTGGGGGTACTGTTAAGGATAGGGAGGACCACATGTCATTTGTTCAATATGGTACCAGTATTAAATGTATGTTTACAAATGCAAGAAGTCTGACTGGTAAAATGGGAGAGCTGGAGGTGATGGTGCTGGAGGGGGAAATGATGTGATTGGTGTGGCCGAAACATGGCTGAATGAGTCGCATGACTGGGCAGTTAATATCAGCTGCTATACTTTGTTTCGGAGGGACAGAGGCAATATTATTATTAACAAGTATTTGTATAGCGCCAACATATTGAGTAGCGCTGTAAAGTAAATGTGATTATACAACTGTCACGGCCGGCACCCAATACCAGAACAAATGCCAAGGACCCTGGTCTCGGCTCAGCTTCACCAGTAATATGACCACCTTTGGGCTTTGGGAGGAGCCCTCAGCTTAATTGGGTGCCACCTGGACTTAACGAGGGGTACAAGGGAGGAGTTCTGGCTGGCAAAGGGGCACGACCGGATAGCAAGAGTCTTTGGGCAGAAGGTCAAGGACAAGGCGTCTGGTGGAAACGGAACAGACCGGATCAGGACAGGCTGATAACAGAATCCTCAGGCAGGCAAGGGGTCACAACCAGATAATCAGACAGACTGGATAAGGCAGAAGGATGGTCAGACAGGCTGGGTCGAGGCAGGCGGATATCCGAATCATCAGGCAGGCAAGGGTCAATCCGGGTTGTCAATCAAGGAGTTAAGCAGGAAGCGTTGTCGTAGGCAGGCAAGAGTCAGGATACAGAATGCAGAGTAGTCAGGAACAGGCAGGGTCAAACATGGCTAATCAATCAGGATAGCAAATTCAGGAAACCACAGGATATGATCCTATAACGGGCACTGGCTACAGGTCTGAATGGGCCTTAAATAGGGATCCAATTGGTGCCAAAATGTGCACAATTTTGCGCCGTTGCATGCTGGCGCAATCACGCCAGCGCGACTGCGCCTTTAAGAGACGCGCACGCCCTAGGAATCAAAGATGGCGCCGGCAAGGGCAGGACAGGAGCAGCGCAGTCGGCGTCCACGCCAAGGGCGCGGCGTGAACCCCGCTGCCCACTAGACTACCAGGGTAAGTTTCTCACAACAACTAAATCACATGAATTATATACATATGAAGTTACATACATCAAAATCAATACCGGTACAAAAGGTGTGGAAGGCCCTATGCAGAAAGAGCTTACACTCTAAAGGGAAGGGAGTAATACACAAGGTGTGGGAGTGGGCAAGATCTAATTAAGTGAGTAAGAAATGTGGTACTGTATGTGGTGTTGCGTTTGGTAGTTAAGCAGAGTGAGGGTAGGCTCGAAAGAAGTGCATTTTAATAGATTTCTTGAAAGCAGAAAGGTTGGGAAAAAGTAGGACAGACCGTGGGAGAGAGTTCCAGAGGAGGTGTGCAGCCCTTGCAAGTCTTGAATGCGAGCATGTGAGGAGATAATGAGAGAAGAGTTGAGTAGCAGGTCAGTAGAGAAGCATAGTAAGTGGTTGGGTGAGTATATAGAGATGAGTTCAGAGATGTAGTGTGGGGCAGAGTTATTAAGTGCTTTGAATGTCAGGGTCATTAATTTGAATTTAATTCTGAGATGTAGTGGAAGCCAGTGCAGGGATTGACAGAATGGGTGTGGCAGAGGAGGAGCAGTTGCTGAGGTGTATGAGCCTCGCAGCAGTGTTCATTATGGACTGGAGAGGTGACAGTCTCTGGAGGGGGGGGGCAATTAAAAGAGAGTTACAGTAGTCTAGACATGATATGACGACAGAGTGAATAAGAATTTTGGCAGCATCTTGGGTGATAAATGATCATATTTTGGATATGTTCCTTAGGTGGAAGTGACATAATTTAATAAGTGACTGGATATGAGAAGTGAATGACAGGGCAGAATCTAGGATAACCCCAAGGCACAGGGCCTGGGGAGAGGGGGTGATAGTGGAATTGTAAACTATGATGGATACTTCCGTGATGTTACTGGTGTTAGTTGGAGGAAATTGAACCATTTCAGTTGTAGAGAGGTTTAATTTAAGGTAGCTTTGCGACATCCAGGTAGAGATAGCAGACAGGCAGGAGGAGACACGAGTTAGGAGTTCTGGGTTGAGATCAGGAGATGAGAGATAGATCTGAGTATCATCAGCATAGAGTTGGTAGTGGAAACCATACGAGTTGATTAATTTGCAGAGGGAGAAAGTATAGAAGGAGAATAGTAAGGGTCCCAGGACAGAGCCGTGAGGAACCCCAACAGAAAGAGGTAGGGGGAGAAGTTGCTACTCCGTTGTAGGAGACACTGAAGGAACAATTGGTGATGTATGAAGAGAATCAGGACATGGCTGTGTCATGAAGGCCAAGGGAATGGAGGGGGAGAGGGTGATCTACAGTGTCAAATGCAGCTGAGAGATTAAGCAGTATTAGTAGTGAGAAATGATTGTTGACTTTAGCGGTTAAAAGGTCATTAGTTAGTTGGGTCAGGGCAGTTTCAGTGGAGTGTTGTGGCTTAAAACCAGATTGTAGGGGGTCCAGCAGGTTATTGTCAGAGAGGAATGAGGTTAGTCGGTTGTAGACTAGGCGCTCAAGTAGTTTAGAGATGAAAGGTAGCAGAGAGATAGGTCGGAGGTTGTCAAGATTGGAGGGATCAAGAAATAGAAAAGGAGGAGGGGTATGTATGTTTGTCAGGATTTAAAAGCTTATATAAAGGAGGAGGTTATGTTAGAAAATGAGGGGGCAGAAGTCTTATGGGTAGACTTCACCAATTGTAAAGAGTCCAGCAAATTAATTGTAGGCGTATGCTATAGACCCCTAATGTAACGGAGGAGGCTAAGCTCCTGATGCAAATAGAAAAGGCTGCTAGTTTGGATAAATATGATGATAATGGGGGATTTTAATTACCCAGATATTGACTGGAGCAACAGTACTGCCAGATCAGTTAATGGGAACAAGTTTATAAACTTGTTGCACGACAATTTTATGGCACAGGTTGTTGAGGAGCCAACCAGAAAAAATGTTATTCTGGATCTAGTGATCTCAAATGACCCAGAACTTATAACAAATGTGCATGTCATTGAACCCCTGTGTAATAGTGAGCATAATGTTATATCATTTAATGTCTGGTGCAAAAAACAAATATACTCTGGGATACTTAGTGCCTTGAGGGCTGCCCTTCAGAGCATTGAATGGGGCATTACGTTTTCATCTAAAAACACAGAACAGAAATGGTTGTCATTTAAATTGATATTAAATCATACATTACTGCTTAATGTATTCCCTTAAGGAGTAAATGTAGAAGCTTTAAGAATACCCTACATATGGCGTAATATAGAAGCAAAGAATTTAATAAGAAAGAAGAGAAAGGCATTTTAAAACTGCAATGACCACTGTCCGTATGTAGTTCTAGCGGGACCCTTCAACTGATACACAATCAGGATACTTAGTTACTATATAATGCTTGTCAACCTATTTTTTCTGTGGTTACTCCTCCAGTCGCCATTCTGCTATTGCTTGCCGAGGTATAGCTGTGCCCAACAAAGTTTGGTTTTATGTTTCATGTTTTATGGTTTCTTACTCACAGAAAGCGGCTACGAGATATATCATCTGCTGATAACATGGAGTAATCCTTCTGTTGGACTAACGTGTGAACATAAAATGTACCTTATGTTTGAACTTCTTACTGTAGGAATCTCATGCCATTGTATTTTCTGTATTTTGCATAACTTGAAAATAAAGAATTTACAAAAAAACTGCATTGGTTCACCTTCAAGTTAACATTAAGTATGCAATATAATGGACAATTCTAAGCAACTTTTCAATATGTCTTCTTTATTTAGTTGAAGTATTTGCCTTTTTCTGATTCTTTCCAGCTTTCAAATGGGGGTCACTGACCCCATCTAAAAACAAGAGCTGTGTAAGTTTACAAATGCATTGTTATTGCTACTTCTTATTGCTTATCTTTCTATTCAGGCCCTCTCCTATTAATATTCCAGTCTCTTATTCAAATCAGTGCGTGGCTGCTAAGGTAATTTGAACCCTAGCAACCAGACTGCTGAAACTGCAAACTGGAGAGCTGCTGAATAAAAAACTAAATAACTCAAAATCCACAAATAATAAAATATGAAAACCAATTGCAAATTGTCTCAGAATATCACTCTCTACATTATACTAAAGAACCCCTTTAATGAACATAAACACTATAATAAATGTTGTAAATCAGCAATCCGGAAAGCAAAGAAAAGAAATGAAGAGTGCATTGCGGCGGGGGCTCAGACCAACCCCAAAAAGTTTTTTAAATATATTATTAGTAAAAAGATGCAAGTTGAAAGTGTTGCTCCATTAAATAATGGTACCAGTATGGCTGTAACAGATACAGAAAAGACACATGTGCTAAATCAGTTATTTTCTTCAGTGTATACAATAGAGGAGTCTGAGTTCCCAGGCTCACTTCATAGCTCAGCTCATGACTCAGCTCAATCGACCCTTCATAAATATGCTTCCTGGTATTGGAAAGAAGCAATTGCCCATGTGATGAGGATATGGAAGGTCCGTCCGTCCGTCGTGCACCTGTATTTAGAAAAAAAAAGGATTTTCCACCATTCTGCCTCCCCCCTGAAATGCTGTCCCCCCACTGCAACAATCAATATTGCTGCGAATCTGCTGAAGGAGCCAAGCCTGAGGCGTATAGCTGAAATCCCAATAATCTATATACCAGATCAGCATATATCAATTTTAAGTGTTTTTAACTTGTGAGTTTTTGCTATTTTTTTTTGGGTTATTTATTTATGAATTAACTATTTTTGGTTTTCACAATATTCCATAATGACACTCATTTCTGTCTTTCACAATATGAATTTAATTATTAATTGAAGTAACCAATATTTAAATACACCAAGATATGATTCCCCTGTTCACACTTTATTCCAGCACAACACCATTCATTTTACACTCGATTTGTTATAGATTGTGCAACATAATAACTCTCTTTAGCAGTTCCTTTCTTCTGTGGTACTTTTCATGGCAGGAAGAGGTCATTCTTCCACTTTATAGAGCACTGGTAAGGCCCATCTAGAAAATGTGCACAGTCCTCAAACAGGACATTATTGTATTAGAGAGGGTACAGAGAAGGGAAACTAAGCTGGTAAAAGGTAAGGAAAATCTTAGCTATGAAGAATGACTGGCCAAATTGGAGAAGAGGCGTTTTACTATGCATAAATATATATGGGGATCATATAATAATCTCTCTAATGCTTTATTTACCAGTAGGTCTTTCCAGTTGACACAAGGTCACCCATATTATTCGGAAGGGGTTTTTTTACAGTGAGAGCTGTGAAGATGTGGAATTCTCTCCCTGAATCAGTTGTACTGGCTGATACATCAGATAGCTTTAAGAAGGGGTTGGATGGCTTTTTAGCAAGTGAGGTAATACATGGTTATGGAAGATAGCTCATAGTACAAGTTGATCCAGGGACTAGTCTGCCATTTTGGAGTTAGGAAGGAATTTTTCCCCCCTCTGAGGCAAATTGGAGAGACTTCAGATGGGGTTTTTTCCTTCCTCTGGATCAACTCGCAGTTAGGCAGGATAAAAAAAGTTAAAAGGTTGAACTTGATGGACGTGTGACTTTTTTCAACCTAACTTACTATGTTACTATGTAGAAATGACATCACTTAACACCATTTATAAGGATATAATTTACAGGACAGTTGTTTATTATACATGGAATTGCCACTCTGCCATCCTGCTATGAGTTCTTTGGGTATTTATACATTGCCTATTGCCTCTGGGTCACCCTGCTTTGAGTTTCTGGGGTATTATACATGGAATTGCCACAATGTCATCCTGATGTGAGTTCTGGGGGTATTATACAAACCACTGCATTCATCCTGCGATGGGTTTTATAGGTATCAAATGAAACTGCATGAATCAGTTGCTTTTGTCTGAGAATGGACAGCAGCTAGTGTTCATTGTTCGCCGACGGTCGAGGAGAGAGGATTGGCATTGGAATGGCTGAAGATGGTCCCAGCGGCCAACTTCACAACATCCTTCTGTGGATCCAGATGGAGGTGGACCAAGAAGATATCCAAGCGTTCATTAAGCAATGCTAGCTTGCTTCAGTTCTAGTTGAAAAGGCTCCAGGATCTCTGTCTGAGGAAGCCGCATCATCATAGGGAGCCACACATGACATAGTCACTCAGCGCACCCCAGCAGCCAGAGAATCAGCATGTAGGAAGATCATCCTTGTTAGAAGAGCCAACAGAGCAGGAAAACAGGCAGCAAAGAAGATGACACAGCCAGTTACAACAGCTATCACCAAGACGAAGAGCACCACGGCAGTGCCTCAAGCAGGAATCTGCCCATCGGCTTCTCCTCCCCCTACTACCAGGAGCAATGCCTACCACTGTTGCAAGTGGTGTGCCACTCCAGACAGCTGTAACATTGCAGGGCCCTACTCTTTGCCCTAAAGAGCTTGATCTTGGTAGAATAGAAGGTCTGTTTGATGAGCCCCCATTTGAGGATTTTAGGGTCTCTTCATTAGGACTGATCCCTAAGAAGGAGCCTGGTATTTATGGCTTGATACACCATCTTTCTTAAGGTGGCCATAGACTCCAAGATCCGCTTGTTTGGCGACATCGCCAAACAAGCGGATCTTTCCCCGATATGCCACTAAACTGCGTGGCTATATCGGGGGTAATTCGAACGTTCGGCCGTATGGCCGAACGATCGAATTACGATGCGCCAAGCGGCTCCGACGGGTCGGTCGGGTAAAAATCCAACCTTCCCGATCGATATCGTGGCCAGATATAGATCGGGAAGACCCGTCGGAAGCCCCCATACATGGGCAGATAAGCTGTCAAATCGGTCCAAACGACCGATATCGGCAGCTTTATCTGCCCGTGTATGGCCACCTTTACCCTTTGTGCGCATCAGTCAATGATGGGCATAGGCGGATTTTCCATAAGGCTTGGGGAGGCTAAGCCTTCCCAAACCTGCCTGCAACACTTTTAAAAAAAATGAGAAAATATAAAGACTCTCACTGACTAGCGCCCTCTTTCCAGTGTGCGTGCATGTTCATGTAGATACAGCTCACTTTGACCTGCCCCTTAGTAGGAAGCAGCTATGACAGCAAACTTTTCACGGCAGCTGATTGGTTGCTGCTGGGACATCACAGCCTCAGTTTGATGCAAGCACGAGCAGGCAGTGCAATTTTCTGGTTCCCGAATTTGGCTGGGCAGTGGGCTGATGGGTATGTTTATCGGAATATTAATAGTGGCATAAATGCAGGCATCCAGCAGAGGTTCACATACCTCCCAATGGACACGAATTTCGGACCTAAAAGGGGGCGGGGCTTAACACAAACATTTTTGATGTAAGGGGACATGGCCCAGTCTGAGTTTTGAGACTCAAACATTTTGAGGTATGTGAGATTCCACTATAATAATGTTCACTCAGGACAGGGGGCAGTATAAAATGTAAATATTTATTTGTTCCAAAGTTAAATGTTATTAATGCAAAATTTAGAAAGAGGTAAACAGGTGCAAATCACCATGCACAGCAGTCACAGCACAACAATGATTGGATCTACATTAGAAGAACTAATTTAATACTAAAAATTCAAGTAGGAATATATATAATGGGAAAAAATAGTTAAAATGTCAACAGGATAATAAAGTATCTAGCATGCATGCAGAATTTCAGGGGATTGAGAAAGTCTGCACCATTGAATACTGTTAAGTATGATACTCTGCTGTTGATATAGAGCATGGCTGTCCAACTGGCAACCCCCTTGTGTCGATACCACATTAAAGTCTGCCTGCTGTGACTGCTTAGCATGTGTATTTTATAGGTATCACTACAAAGATTAACTGGCCCCTGCATTGTTTAAACCTCAATTTTAGACTGCTATCCCCTGTATTGTTCACACTTGGGACACCTCTATTGTTTATATCCTAAAGGCCTGTACTGTTCACACCTGAGACCCAGACTGAAACTGCCCATATTGTTCACCTGTTCACACCTTATTCAAAATGCTAATAGGCACCAGCACTGTGTCACTGTATGTAGTACATACAGGTATAGGATCCCTTATCCGGAAACCCGATATCCAGAAAGCTCCGAATTACGGAATGGCTGTCTCCCATAGACTCCAGATAATCCACATTTTTTAAAATGATTTCCTTTTTCTCTGTAATAATAAAACAGTAGCTTGTACTTGATCCCAACTAAGATATAATTAATCCTTATTGGAAGCAAATCCAGCCTATTGGGTTTATTTAATGTTTAAATTAATTTCTAGTTGACTTAAGGCATGAAGATCCAAATTACAGAAAGATCCGTTATCCGGAAAACCCCAGGTCCCGAGCATTCTGGATAACAGGTCCCATACCTGTATTAGAATAATAGCTTTCCCTGTCTCCTGCTCTGTTCTGCCTTCCCTATGCTCCATGTGTGTGCCATTCTCTGTCGGCCCTATGCTCCCTATATGTGCCATAATCTGCTTGACCTATGCTCCCTGTGTGTGTCATACTCTGTCCATTCTATTCTCCTTGGGTGTGCCATACTCTGCCTTCCCTTTGTTCCCTGTGTGTTCCATACTCTGTGGAACATAAGCCTGGTATTTGTTCTGGGGATTTTTTAGCATTTGAAAATTATTGTTAGGGGCCCCTGATTTTTGTTTAATCATGTGCTGAGGGTGCTGTGTTATCCACAGGGGAGGATGAGGCATATGGATTTAAGGGTATGTCTTAATATGACAACTTTTTTTCACATAATAGTGATGAGTGGTATGGTATACCTGCAGTGAGCACCAACCATTTGGTTTTTTGGTGTGCTATCACCATTTATGTGGACATGGTCTTGTGGTAATGTGCGGGTGGTTTAAAAAAAGGGAGTGGTCAACACTGGTTTCCATTATCGTCCCTCCACCATTTAGGCCAGAAAGATCCCGACCCTCGGTACCACAGAAATTGGACAGCACTGTTATAGAGCATAAGATTTGCAAGCAAATTTTTAATGCACTGGACTTTATTAATAGATGTAAATGGCAAATCATGCAGTAATATAACCCATACGATGGTGTAACTACCTTACAGCACACTTTGTGTCTACAGGGGGGGCCTGGGGACAAAGGGGGCCCAGACCTGTTGCAGTTTCTGCAGTACAGCACCACTAACTGTTGCTGGTTCTCCCACAGAGTGAGCGTGCAAAAGGCACTTTTTGTTGCTGGGGGGCCTCAGACTGTAGTTATGCTACTGAGCTCTGTATGGCTACCTTTAGCCTCCCCAAACAAGAAAATCACCCTCCGCCTATGATGATGGGGATTAGCCAGGAACTAGCTTTGTGTGTCATATGTATCCTTTGATCAAGCTATATTGTTAATTCAGGAATATGGTCAGGGAGCAATGATATTGAGGAGAGTTATTAAATCGGCCTTTAGATTACTCCCAATACACCCTGTTTGTTGGTAAATTCTACTTGAACCAATGCCTTCCAATGGGTTTTTCTCTTTCTTGCTTATATTTTGAAGCCTTTGCCTCTTTTCTGCAGTGGGTTGTTCAATGGGAGACAGGTTCTAATGATGTCATTCATTATTTCGATTACTTTCTATTTGTTGGTCCTTCTGGTTCTAATTCATGCGGATTCTTACTGCGTAGTTTTACATGGTTTGCAAAGAAATTTGGCATTCCACTGGCAGTGGATAAAACCATATCACCCACCACAAGTTTGCAATATCAAGATCAATACTGTCAAGCAGGAATTTTGCCTACCCAGAATAAAAGTAGATATGTATGCTTTGGCGTCAAAGAAGGTTAATTAAAAACACATACATACAAGCTGATGGGCAATTAACCTATGCAATGCAAGTTATTTCCATAGGACTTGTTTTTAACAGAAGACTTATGGCACTTATGGCAGGTTTAGACAATCCTAATTGGCATTTAAGGATCCCGCAGTTAGTAAAGGACGACTCAGTTATTCGGCAGCAATTCGTTGAGAGCTTTAATAGCTATACCTAATACCTATTAGCAGGGAGAATTTTGTGAAAATTCAACTTTACACAGGTGCAGCTACCTGTAGTTCAACTGGCTTTGCTGCAATTTTTGGCATTCACTGGATTGCGGACACTTGGCCAACATTTTGGGGCTAAACATATTCCGGGTTGTTATAATATTCACATTGGGGCTTTTATATAAAAACTGGGCAAATTTGCACCTGGGCAGTAACCCACAGCAACCATTCAGTAACTGACTTTTTACAGGGAGTTGGAGGATGAACAATGAAAGCAAACATTTGATTGCCTGTTATTTGAACAAGAAGGGAACAGCCTGCCCACAGCTAGGGTTGCCACCTGTCTGGTTTTGACCCAGACAACCTGGTTTTTTGAAGGACTGCCCAGGTCAAAACTGCCTGTCTTGTTTTCCAAATTAGGAAAGCCAGGCAGGATTTCCTATGACACAGCGACAAGCAAATTTCTAGTCACTGCGTCTTAGCCATGCCCCTGAAGTCACTGCCCAGCCGCGTCATGGCCCTGCTATTATCTTTTGTGCTAGAGCAAGTTGAGGCTCAGTACGCAAATGCAGCTGAAGTTAGTTTTTCCTAAGCATTGCTGACGGTTTGGGTTCTGGGAGTGTGTGGGTGGTTTTATTTGCTCAGCCATGATTTATTTTTCTAACAACTACCACCAGTAAAGGCAGTAGTCAGGTCAGCCATAAATCTTACAAGGACTGAAAATTTGCACGAATAAAGGGGAGGGGAGAGGGGCGACGAACGGCAGTGGGCCTAGGGGTGCCCTTTATGTAAATCCGGCCCTGCACATAATGTTTTGCCAGAATCTGCCTCAATGCCAGTCATTCTGGATTTTTTACAGGAGGGTTTCTCTAAGAACTTGGCACCTAATACCATTAAAGTTCAGGTATCTGCTTTAGGGGTGTTAAGATCCGAGGCATTGGCAGGCAATTTTCTCATTAAAAGGTTTGTAAAAGCTATTTCCAATTTGAAACCTAAGCATCGAGTTTGTGTACCCAAATGGAATTTAAGCCTAGCCTTTAAGGAGAATTCAACCCTGGAGTAAAAATACCTGTACCCCCACCCCAGGTGGACCCCTCTCCCTCCTCCCAGTTAACCTGTGTGGGGTACGGGTTTGTTTTATCCAGGGTTGAATTCTCCATTAAGGCATTATGTCAACCTCCGTTTGAGCCTTTATCTACAGCATCTTTTTCTCATTTGTTTGTAAAAACTGTTTTTCGAACAGCTATAGTATCAGCTAGAAGTATCGTATAGTTACAGGCCTTATCATGAAAAAGACCATATTTCTAGGTCCTGCCAAATGAAATCACTGTAAGACCCAATCCATCGTTTTCACCTAAGCTAAATTCTGTATTCAGTAGAGACTTTAAAGTTTCATTGGCTTCTTTTTTTTCAGATCCAAAAAGTGATAAGAAGAATGCATCATGCCCCGTTTAACCTTCTGAACATCTGGGTGACGTTTTACTATGGTTTGGGGAGTCTGTTGTGAGGGCTGTTGTTTATCCCAAAAGGAATCTAATATCAAATTTGTATCGCCACATAGTATAATTCTCCCCGTCTCAGCGTGAGAAACATACGTGAGAAGTTTATCAAAAAACTGGGCTTGGGAAACATTTGGCGCATAGTAAGAAATAATTGAGTAAAGTTTCCCTTCTAATTCAAACGTAAGAACCAAAAATCTCCCATCTGGGTCAGAGTAGGCGTCCCGAATCTGCTATGGCAGTCCCATATGGACACAAATAGCCACACCTCTGGTCTTATTGTCACTATTTGCTAAGTATATCCTAGGGTATTTTTTATGAAAATATTTGGGGAAGGATTGTTTCGAGAAACGTGTTTCTTGCAGACATAAGATATCAGCTTCGAGAGAATTATAATACATAAATGCTTTTTTCCGTTTTACCGGGAAATTAAATCCTTGTACATTATGAGACAATATAGTTAACCCCATGGTTGTCTAAAGGAAAAGGAAGATTAAGCTGAAAAGGGAATATCATCTGAAAGATGGTACCTATAGGAAAGAGAAAAGCAATATCACAGTATAAAAACCAGAATAGCACCGGTTGCAAAGATGCCTCATAGTCCCACATGTAGTATCGTTCGAGCAATAGTGGTCTAACATAAAAATAACAATAAAAAAGGAAAAAATTAAAAAGGAGAAAAAACCATAACAACAATGTACAGTAGGCGTTAATACTATAGGTGGTAGACTCGCTAGCCACCCTGTATAGCGCCAAATTGGGGGTATCAAAAACTCAGAAGATAAAGGCACTTGTCTCCCTCAAACAGAAAGAGAGAAAGGTTGGAAATTACGTGACATATCCCGGTGAAAAGGTTGTAGAGGAGATATCCTAAAGGTGGCCATACACGGGCCGATAAAAGCTGCCGACAGACCGAGTCGGCAGCTTATTGGCCCGTGTATGGGGGCCCCCGACGGGCTTCCCCGATCGAGATCTGGCCGAAAGTCGGCCAGATCTCGATCAGATGGGGTTAAAAATCCCGTCGGATCGCGGCCGCATCTGTTCGTTGATGCGGTCCCGCGATCCGACCGCCCGTTTGCGAACGTGAAGGATCCGATCGTTGGGCCCTAGGGCCCACGATCGGATCAGCCCGATATTGCCCACCTCAAGGTGGGCATATCGGAGGGAGATCCGCTCGTTTGGCGACATCGCCAAACGAGCGGATCTATCCGTGTATGGCCACCTTAAGTAAGGTATTGCTGGAGAGTCATCCAGGATATATACTACGGGTCATAAAAGCAAAAAGTTCAGCCTCAAGTAAACCCAGAAAAATAAAGTAGAATATATTGCGTCATATGTATTAAGGTAAAAAATAAACAATAAGTAGGAGGCTCGATATTGTAGAGAAGGTCTTATAGTGAAATATAGGGATTGTTAGTGTCACTGCTGTTCAAGGCCTGAATCTAAGGGATTTACCCACAAAAAGGGAATAGATAGAATTATCTGCCATACCTCGGACGACGGTTATTCAAGGGCCAAAAGGAGAAAACATCCCCGTAAAGGGACAAACCTGTAGGTAGCCATTCTATATGGGAAGTGTTAGGGATCCGACTTCTGAGACAAGGCCAATGCAGACATTCTTCTGGTGACCGGTTTTCCCACCGTGCGCCAAATCAGAGAAACCGCTCTGGTGGCCTGTGGCGAAGGCGGCGAAGATGGAGGGAGTGACGTAGTTAATTTCAAGCGTCGGAGAAGTTCCATGGCCGACTCCAGGTCTGAAAAGGAGTGTTGCTTGTTGTTAAACGTAAAAGCCAGGCGAAATGGGAATAGCCATCTGTATCTGATGCCATGGTGCTGGAGGACATGGACAACGCCAGCAAAGGTTTTGCGTTTCTGCAAGGTAACCGGTGCAATATCTGCATATATTTGAAATTTAACAGCGTTGTATTCCAAGGTCTGAGATGCCCGTGCTGCTTGGAGGGCCTTCACTTGAGTTTGGTGAAAGTGCAGCCTGAGGACAATGTCTCTAGGCGGGCCTTCCTGGGACATGGCCCTAAGCGCTCGATGCACTCAATTACATTCAAACCGTTCTGATGGTAGGTCCGGTAAGAGCATAGTGAGAATTGCGTGAGTTACCGCTTGTAGGTCCGTCTCAGATTCCGAAATCCCCCGGATGCGCAAGTTATTGCGACGGGATCTGTTATCTGAATCCTCCAACTTATCCATGGCTTCCTTCAGCTGTGTTTGAAGTTGGACGATATCCTGTTCATGAGCATCTAGCACTGTTACTACGTCATCCATCTTAGTCTCCACAACGTCAATCCGCTGGCCCAACTCATGAATCTGGCCTGTAATTCTGTTAGTTATATCGGCAGCGGTTTTGGCCAGTTCTTGTTGTAGTAAGGCTTTGAATTGCTCCATCAAATCCGGGTTCTGGATTTCTCCTGAAGGAGGTGGGAATGTATCAGATTGTGAGTCTAGGCCTTGCCATGAGTCCTCCTGTGTCGGCATAGCCTTTGGAGAGGGAGGTGGAGGCTTCCGTAGGAATGACGCAATGGTATTTGCTGTGCCTTTGGATGATTGAACGGAGCCTTTCTTCTCCCGTGGTCGTCTCCTATTAGCCATCCGGTGATTCCGTAGAGGTTTAGAGGTATATTACCGTAGAAATAGTACGGCCAGCCCAAGTGCAGAGGGCAAAAATGAGGGATAAGGCTTCCATGGACGAGGAGCAATCTCACACCACCGCCATCTTGGATCACGCCTCACGTGACACCGGACCTTTTCAAATATCTGATGCTCTTTTTATCTCCTTTTTTGGCCAGAAAAAAGGCAGACCAGTAGCCAAACCAACTATAGCTCGGTGGATTAAGATGGCAATCTCTAAAGTTTACCAAAAAGATGGTAAGCAAGTTTCTGATGAACTAAAGGCACATTCTACTAGGGCAATGGCAACATCTTGGGCAGAGTATGCAGGGGTTTCTGTGGACCAAATTTGCAGAGCAAAGACTTTTGTGAAATACTACAAATCAGATGTTTCAGTATCTCGAGAAGCAGCCTTTGCTCGATATGTCTTGGATGCCTCATGCTCTTAACAGCCCACCCTTCTTAGACTGCTTTTAAACTCTCATGTGTAAGTGCTGCCTGTAGGGAAGTAAGGGATTTATACTCACCATAAATCCCTTTTCCCTCAGTCCCAAAAGCAGCACGTTGTTCCTTCCCTAATAAAGCATTATATTATATTCTTGGTATTGCTTTATAAGCACTGATGTAGGAGGGAGGAGTGCAGGTTATATGGGGGTGGGATGTTTTTAATTGGACAATGTGTTTTTCCTACCTACAGGGAGGAGCCTATCTCATGTGTTAAGTGCTGCCTTTGGGGCTGAGGGAAAAGGGAAGATTGTATCATACTTACTGTGATCTTCCTTTCCTGGATAACTCCATGTCATACTTACCGGGATAGCCCCGCCCGAGTGCTCCCATCAGAAGGACCCTCCCCAAAGCTTTAAAAGCCCAACCCCACCCCCAGTCCGGTGTCTTGTAATAAGTGTAACGCTTTTTTGGGCTATCCTGCCAATTAGGAGTTAAGGGTGTCCAGCTAGGTAGTGAGCATGGGTTACACTGCAAAACTACACTCAGGGCGGAGCCTTCGCTAAATGGAAGCTTCCCCTTTAAGATGGTGTAAAACTACAACCCACAGGCTAATTAGTGTCAAATTAGATAAATTGGACGCCAGGAGGTTATTAAAGCAGTAAAACAGGTGAGATGGTTTATTTAACAAATATGCAAAGGCAATTGACCACAGGTTTACTCATGCAGGAGCTGTAGCAGGACTTAGCATATCACACAGGAGGAAGGATAGCATGATGATGATGCAGCATGCACAGATGTCACTCCCATAGTCAAATAGTAGGCAGAATATCTCACTCTCAAAGACAAGTCACCAGTGCGAAACAGGATCAATCAAGTAGGGGTCAGGCAGTGCTCTGCTAAACTGAATTCCCTATCACTGAGTTCCCTACACTAAAGGCAACCTTAGAAGCCTTTGGGAGGCTACTCCCTGCTATTTTCCTTGATGGAGCACACAACTGCTCATACTACCTAAATCTGGCTATCTCTCTCTCCTAGAGTGACTATTACAGATCTGCACTAATGATAGCTAATCCTCATTCACGGGAGAGCCAGGTTCCCGACTTCAGCACCAAAGGTACAGGTCCCTTTGGGGTAAATGGCTTTACTGGGGCCTTGGTGATCCCAGGCTCAAATGGGAAACACCTAGCAGAATAGACACCAGGAGCCAAAGAGGAAGAGGCCACTCCCTGCACAACACTATATAGCAGTGTGGCAGGGGAGTGTCATTACAATAGGTGAGGATGTTACACTTAACCAGTATAAAGGGCTGGGCCCAATAACAAGGGATACGAGAACTTAAAGAAAGGTAGGGGATTAACTCTATAGGAGCCTAATAGATCCTATAGGTCCCTACATAAGCTTCTAGAAACTACCAAAAAAGGGATGGGAACCTTGACATGGAGTTATCCACGAAAGGAAGATCATGGTAAGTATGATACAATTTTCCCCTTTTCCTGGACAAATCCATATCATACTTACCGGGACTTAGCAAGCTAATATCCCAATGGGAGGGAGTTTGTTCCACATAAGGAACTGGCCGAGTGTAATCTATACCAGATAAAACTCAGAAGAATGAACCCCCCACAGGTGGACCAAAATCACCTTGTGGAAACCTGTGAAGTCTGTATTTTCAGAGGAAATGGACTGGCAGAGAAATAAAAGGAAATAGTACTCCTTAAAGGAAGAACCCACTCCAAAGTAATGATACCGAGTGTGAAACCAGCATGACAATTCCATTTAAAAAGAGAGAACTATCTTTAATTAAAGAGAAGCGGATAGGAACCCAGAGTAACACTTCTACATAGTCTTACTCACAATACATACCAGCACGTTTATTCCAACCGCATAACATCCACAAGAGCACTCTTGGAAATGGCTCAAAAGCATGGTGCCTGCAAAAGAGGATTTAGTAGGGGAAGGAAAAATACCATCACTAGTATTCTACCTGACCCCGCTCTGTATGACACTACCGATACATGGCATCACGTAGTGTAGTTCCCCGTCTCTTTAATACTAAGGAACCTGTATTTATTCTAGAACATAACCAATACACCTCTCAATGGGGGTCATTTATCAACACTGGGCAAATTGGTCATTTATCAACACTGGGCAAACCCATGGCAACCAATCAGATTGCTGCATTCATTGTTCTACTTACAGCTGGCTTTAAAAAACTAATCACTGATTGGTTGCTACAGGTAACTGCCCATGGGAAAATTTGCCCAGTGTTGATAAATGAGCCCCAATGAGAGGTCCGTATAATGACTTATGGAGAAGGAGTGCTGCCACTGTGGGAATACATTACCTGCCCTGTGAGGTATCTAGGAGCATTCTGCAGTCTTTACAGATTGAAATTGTTTTTATCATTAGCTCATGATCCTCCACCAAACAAGACTGGATAGTATTAAGAATCAGCGTGCCCTGGAGTGGACCGGGTAATATAAATGCCTGCAAATATGCATAACCTTGCTATGATACAGTCCTCGAGCCTTCACGGATTTGACCTGTACATAGCTGGAGTTATTGTACCCCATAGATTGGGCCTATAAACAATCCGTATGGCATGCTCCCATGAGTTTACCATATAGGAAGAAATTTGAATGCCTGAAGGAAGTATTACAACCAAGAATACTGCTAGAGATGGGTTATTCTCAAATCCCAGGACATGTACAGTTCATGAGACCATCCTTAAGTGTTCAAGATTAAAATTTATCTAGGTATGGGGATATAATTATTTACCTATTATTCTGCAATGGAACTCCCCTACTAACTATACTAGCATGTCCAAGCCTGTTGGTAAGAGATGCCATAACCAGGACCTTGCCTAAGGCCAATACTGCAGTCTTGGTCTACAAGGATAAAGTGAATAAGACCCTTTTTATAGCTTGATGTTAAGCCTTAGGATACTTACCTCAACTAGCCAGGCCAGTCTATGGTGGTGTAAAAGGCTAAACTCAGAGTAACATACACGTTTAGAAAACCCAGCATGCCAAAATTGCATGCTTCCTGTCCACCATAAGGATTAACATTACAGAAATAGCCTGTTATAATGAACCTATGGATAAAAACATTTTAGCTATAACTGCATTGATGGAGAATACCTAATTTTACAGCCAGCTTTATATGGTACCCATTAATATAATATGTCCCATGAGTATATAGTCAGAGAGCTGACCCCTATTGTACTTGAGACAAACTAAATAGGTCGGTACTATAAAATACCTCATTGCAAGGCTCTAAAACCCTGTGGCAGTAGTGAATACAGTATATGTGAATTAACTAAAATTGGCACTGAGACCAGATAAATTGCACCCCTGTAACCTAAGAGATCCTGATGAATATCATATCAGTTTTGTAAATAGACCTTGATTTATCATTGGAATATACAGAACATTTATCTTGCCTGATCTCGGCTGTGGCGATATTAAAATCCTTGTTAAATGTATATATGACTCTATACATAGCTACATCCATTTAGCCCCAGGCCAATCCTATCGCAAAAGCAGGATACCGTATATATCTTATTTTCTTAATAAGCAGGCATAAGTCCAGTCGTAGAACATAGATTCTAATTAGTGAGTTCCTTAAGACTGATAACTATTCCAACAGCCTATAGTTATGAATGTAAATAAAAAATGGACCACATAGACGCCAATAGTTGTGGTCTACAAGTCCATGTTATAATACAGCAAGTGTATAATACCTACCTGCTGTTTGACCTGCCCAGATGCAGTATAGTCGTATACCTTTAAACCAGAATTGGCCACTACTCTCACACCCAGAGCCGGGCCAACCCAACCTGGCCGAGCATGGCGCCGGCTTAGTGTGCGCGCAATCGCGCATGCGCGAAACTACGCGCCGGCACGCATGCACAAAACTACACACATGTGCGCAATCGCATTTGCCGGCACCAGTCAGGGGGAGACAGGACCGGACACGGGGTAGGCGACAGAGCAGGTACGTGCCTGGCGCCCCCTCAGCTTTGCGCCCTAGACACGTGCCTACTCTGCCTACCCCTAGTTCCGGCCCTGTACCTTTGTAATACCCACGGTGCATAATGCTATACATTACATAGCATTTGTATGAATCAGAATTGGCCAAGATATATGTCTACA
The DNA here is from genome assembly GCF_017654675.1 of Xenopus laevis. Lineage (NCBI taxonomy): Eukaryota > Metazoa > Chordata > Amphibia > Anura > Pipidae > Xenopus > Xenopus laevis. Next base: position 24,632,479 of record NC_054387.1, read on the forward strand.
TCAATTACCACCTTTACTGTATCTGTAACCCATAAACTGATTGGGGCATACTTACCGGGACACAGTCCCCATAGCCCTTATGGACTGCTGTATTAATGGGTAAAATACTTATCTGCAACACAGCTGATGCACTTAATTAAGTTCATAATACCTATATCTGACTTGGCTAGCGCCTTAAAGTCAGTCTTGGCTGCTGTTATCAGCAAGCATACGATACCCTATTGGCTTATTTGCAAGAGTAGTCCATGCTTATAACCTAAATCAATGTTATTTGAAACAGACATGACCCATGGATACTGGAGCCTTGACTTGTGTTACCATGCTTACATACAAACCTGGAGGCTATATAGGCACCCTCCCGAAATGCCTAGAACCTTACCACACGCATACCCCCCCAACTGTCCCGATTTTCGCGGGACAGACCCGCTCTTAGATGCCTGTCCCGCTGTCCCACATTGTTGCCCTTATATCCCGCCTCATTTGGGGCTCTTTTGTTGTTCCTGGGGTTTTTTCCGAAGTCTCGCGAGAAGAGACTATGGCAGTGACGTCACAAGCTCTACCAGACGAACAGAGTAGAGTAGAGAGGGCGGGGAGCTGAGGAGGGAGGATCCACAAAGGAGACGTGACTGCAGCCTTTCAATAGGTGAGAGCAAATGCAAGCGATGCACTGTGCAGCATTCCTCTGCATTTACAGAAACTATTACAGCCTAAAGTCCGTGCTATGCTTCTAATAAATCTCTTTTAACCCCTCCATGCCTCCAGCGCATCTCTCTCAGCTCTCACCCCCCCCCGTCACCTTACTCAGCCTTCACTTTTTAGCATTCCTACTTTAACAATCCCCCCCCCCATGACCCCTAATTTGTCACAGCCTTATCATCAGCCAGGCTCCTAGAGAATATGATGGCTGAGGGAGAAGATAGTTATTGTAGGAGAGATGATGAGGGTGGAGGGCTCAGAGGAAATCATTAAAGGAGGAAAGCTTAGACTTGAAGGCTGAGTAACCTGACAGGAGGGGTAAATGTGAGGTATACAGGCAGGATGGAGAAGTTAATAGAACCTTATTTGAAGGGTGTTCCAAGTGAAGCTGCAATTAATGTGCTTAGGAGATTTATTATGTCCTAAAATGGTTTTGATATTTCTTAACTTGTGGTCTCTGTACTGCTGCTCTGTTATACTCTGCGTAGCTGGATTTGCTTTGTAACCCAACAACTGGGTAAGTGTTGTTATATGTTGTTTTTGTTAAATGGGCGTGACGTATGGGGGAGTGGCCATAAAGTAGGCGTGACCAAAAAAATTTGCCCTCATTCTTAATCACAAATGTTGGGAAGTATGCACACCCATTACTCATCAGTTTAACATTGACCTTAAGTTTGGTTGTTATATTGATTCAAAATTGAATATAAAAAAATCTGTTTGCTCTTTTGAGAAATGGATTTCAGTGCAGAATTCTGCTGGAGCAGCACTATTATCTGATTCATTTTGAAAAATTTTTTTTTCCCATGACAGTATCCCTTTAAACAGGCTATTAAAAAACTAGGCATTCTGGCAGACCACTACAATACACACTCATTCCGTATTGTTGCTGCCACACAAGTTTTGTGTTTGGGTTTGGGGGAGGATTTCATTAAGAAATTAGGTAGATGGAACTCCTCTAGATACCAACTGAATGTAAGACCATCTCTGTCCAGACTGAATCCCAGTCCAGACCTGGCCTCAAGTGGATAGATTTACAGCCTACAATTTTCTATTTTTTTTATTTTATGTTGTTATTGGTTTTTACATGTCAGTTAAAATAACAAATAAAAAAACAAACAAATACAAAAAGTATTGTAGAAGTGATACCTATATTGGCTAACAATAAAAAAAAATTGTTATTTGCAAAATCAATTGCAAATAACAATTTAAACTATTCTTAACTGACTGTTCTGGAGAGCTGTCATCTGGATCGTGAGTGTTGCCTCTTGTCTCGTCTCGTCTTGCATAAACCGATGCTAGTCCATTTTCCCTTTTAACCAACTTGCAAGGGGGGGATTGTAAAGCCTTCATTTGGGACAATTTTGTATGTAATATAGAGTAAATCTGTATACATGGGATCAGGTGTCCACTTCTTCCGTTGCTTCTTGTTGCTCCTCCAGGTATTTAAGCGCCCCTTCAATATCTGTAGGGTCTCTCATGGTATATGTGGTGACCTTATGGGTATAAGTTTGAAGGGGAAGCCCCACTTATAAGGTATATCTTTGCGGCATAATGCTTCAGTTAGTGGTTTCAGCTCTCTCCTCTTTTGTATTGTGTACAGTGCTAAGTCTGTATATATCTGAGTTTTGATTTCGTCTATTTCCAGTGAGTTGTCTCTGGCCGCTCTCAGAATGGTTTCTTTCGTGCAAAAGTAGTGAAAGTGCACTATAATGTCCCTGGGTGGGGCGTTGTATTTTGGTTTCTCTCTTAAAGCCCTGTGGGCTCTGTCCGTAAGCAGATCACCACCCTGAATATTTGGTAGCAACTGTTTGTATTTTTTTAGGAAGGAGTCCATTTGGACGGTTTCCGGGATATTTCTGATGCGTACATTGTTCCTTCTAGAACGGTTCTCTAGATATTCTTGCGTCTCTTGAAGGTCTTTGATTTGTTGTTGCAAGTCTTGAATTTGTGTTTCTGAATTGGCTAGCCTCTCTTGAGTATCTTCTTATTCTTGAGTGACTACCTGTAATCTGTGAACCATGGAGGAGAGTTCAGAGGTGATCTCTGCTAAAGAGTTCCTGAGTTCTGTTTGTATATCAGCTTTAAATCCGCAGAGAAATTGTTTTAGCTCTTGTAGGTCTCTCTTTCTACAGGGTGCATTACCTGATTCTTGGTCTAGTGAGTCTGTGTTTTGGGAACCCATATGTTGTTTTTTTAGTAGAGGATCTGCTCTTGAAAAAATCAGAGCTTTGTTCAGCTGTACCTGGTTTATTTTTGCCAGTCACTTTCAGCTGATGTTGGACCTCTAATTTGCAGTGTAATGTAATGTTTCCAGAGTCTAGTGCTGTAATGCCTTATTGATGGTGGGTGGCAGAATAACAGCTGATCCTAGCGTACAGAAATGGATGCTTATGTTGGGTAACCCTCCAATTTTTGGAGTGTTGCCCTTATACATGGTTTGCAGGGTTCTTTTGTCGGAGGAGAGGACCCCCTATTAGTCACCGGACAGGGACCCACAGCTTGCAGGGTTTTGTGTAGGGTGGATGGTCTTCTATAAGTTTTTAGGTAAAGTTATTTGGCTTTTAACCTCGCTCGCAGTTTGCAGGGTTTTGTGTAGGGGGGAGGGCCTCTTATGAGCCTTTAGGCAGGGTTGTTTGGGTTATTCCCTTGCTGTGGCTTGTGGAGAATCTAACCCTTCTTAAGCCTGTTTTGTAGTTGCAGCCTGTGGGTGGTGTGCTGTTACACGTGGCTTGCAGGGTTCTGAAGTAGGAGGGGAGGTCCTCTATGATTCACCATGCAGGGATACACAATCCGTTCCCCCTACTGCGGCCTGTGGAGGGCTCAAGTTTCTCGGGTCAGTTTAATATCACTATAGCCCGTGAGTGCTAAAGTGTGTTTTTTTCTTGGTCTATGCTATTATGCAGGCAGTGACAATCTTGTCGGATTTTACATGTCCCCTTGTGCCATCAAGCGAGGATAGTCTGTGTTGCTGCACCGCGCACCTTTCTATTATTGGTGCCAGGTAATGTACACCTACCCCTGTCTGTGTGCAACCTGTCTCTTCCACCAGGCCTGTGTCTCACCTTCGTGTTAGTGTGCTTGTGGTCCGTGTCAGTGTCTGCTGCGCCCGCTTCCCGCTTGAGTGCTGGTGGTGTCTTGCCCTTCACTTGTACTTTGGGGAGCACCGGGTCGGGCCATGCGGGTCGGCTTCTGCCTTGTCTCCTGCCTCAGTGTGTTTCTGGGCCTGTAGTGGTGTCGGGCCTCCCTCTAGATCGAGCTCCACTTTGTCCTCACTTTCCCTTTTGTGTGTCTCTCTGGATCAGTCAGTTGCAGTCCTTTGGTGCATGATGTTTGGTCGCCTATGTTCACTGTGTTGATCGCTTTTTGGGGCTGGGGGAGAGCGGAGCTCCCAGACTAGGCTGCCATCTTTTTCAGTGTTCAAGCCACGCCCCCTACAACCTACAATTTTGAAAATTAAAGTTCTTTGGGGTTTCCCAGCAATTACATTCATCCACCTGGCAGGTAACGAAACATGAAGAGAGACCTGACATAGATTAGATTTATTTGGTCAGAAGACGTTCCAAGGTTAGTTGGCTGCAGGAAGCAGGCTTACACCCCCTTGAGCGATGCCATAAGAAAGTGGAAGAGACAGGTTGCACACAGACAGGGGTAGGTGTACATTACCTGGCACCAATAATAGAAAGGTGCGCGGTGCAGCAACACAGACTATCCTCGCTTGATGGCACAAGGGGACATGTAAAATCCGACAAGATTGTCACTGCCTGCATAATAGCATAGACCAAGAAAAAAACACACTTTAGCACTCACGGGCTATAGTGATATTAAACTGACCCGAGAAACTTGAGCCCTCCACAGGCCGCAGTAGGGGGAACGGATTGTGTATCCCTGCATGGTGAATCATAGAGGACCTCCCCTCCTACTTCAGAACCCTGCAAGCCACGTGTAACAGCACACCACCCACAGGCTGCAACTACAAAACAGGCTTATTGGTGGCCACAAATATTATCATTAGAATTAAAAAAAATAGCTTTTTTTTTTAAATTACATTCTAAAATAGATATATGCAGATTGTTTATAATTATTTTAATTTATAGGCTACAACACAATCCATTGTAAAGAACAGTGTTGAAAAACAAAATAGTGGAATGACTTTACAAGGAGTCCCACATTCTACTGACAAAAACTAAATCTGGTTGCAGATTATTGGATTTCCTTTACATGAAAGTTCTGAAAATTTCCCTAAAGTCTATTTTATTTGGAATGGAAAGAAACTGATTCTTGGGCCAGATGTACTATAAATAGAAGTACAGGTATAGGATCCCTTATCCAGAAACCCAATATCCAGAAAGCTCCAAATTATGGAATGGCTGTCTCCCATAGACTCCATTTTATCCAAATAATCAACATTTTTAAAAATAATTTCCTTTTTCTCTGTAATAATAAAACAGTAGCTTGTACTTGATCCCATCTAAGAAATAATTAATCCTTATTGGATGCAATACCAGGATATTGGGTTTATTTAATGTTGAAATGAATTTCTAGTAGACTTAAGGCAAGAAGACCCAAATTACGGAAAGATCTGTTATCCGGAAAACCCCAGGTCCCGAGCATTCTGGATAACAGGTCCCATACCTGTACTATAAAATACTTGGCTGGTCCTGCAGCGGGCATCAGAGGCAGGATGTACTCTTCACTTCAGGAGATAGAAACTAGGGGCAGTCAGGGAGAAGAGGTACATGGTTAGCGCCCCTTCACCTTTACGGCCTAGGCACGTGCCTCTTCTGCCTACCCCTAGTTATAGCCCTGATATTTAGATGCTAATTCTGGAGGTTCAGATGGAACAGGTTTCTGAATCAACTTAGCCATGAAAAAAAAGCCTTTTCAATTTGAGCTTAAAACCATGAAGCACCTGTTTAAACAAACAAACAGACAGGCATCCTGAAACCAAAGTCTGATGAAAGCCATAGCAAAACACAACATCAATATGATGTATGACATTATAGCAAGGGTGTAAAAAAAAAAAAAAAAGAAACTAGTCAGAAGACAACGCTGCAATCTATTAGAGTTGGAGTTCCTCAAGACTCTGTCCTGGGACCCTTACTGCTGCGAGGCAACCGTTCCTCCTCTGCCTCGCCATTCTGTCAATCCCTGCACTGGCTTCCGTTACCTTTCAGAATCAAATTCAAATTAATGACACTGACTTTCAAAGCACTTCATAACTCTGCCCCACCCTACATCTCTGAACTCATCTCTATATACTCACCCAACCGCTTACTAAGCTCCTCTACTGACCTGCTACTCAACTCTTCTCTCATTACCTCTTCACATGCTCGCATTCAAGACTTTGCAAGGGCTGCACCCCTCCTCTGGAACTCTCTCCCACGGTCTGTCCAACTTTCTCCCAACCTTTCTGCTTTCAAGAAATCTCTTAAAACGCACTTCTTTCGAGAAGCCTACCCTCACTCTGCTTAACTAGCAAACGCAACACCACATACACCACCACATTTCTCACCCACTTCGATCTTGCCCACTCCCACACCTTGTGTATTACTCCCTTCCCTTTAGAGTGTATGGCTATGCATAGGGCCTTCTTCACCTTTTTGTACCGGTATTGATTGTGATGTATGTAACTCCATATGTTCTATGTATGTAATTCATGTGATTTAGTTGTATAATCACATTTACTTTACAGTGCTACACAATATGTTGGCGCTATATAAATACATGTTAATAATAATAAAATAGGATAACTTATAGTGGTCATCAAGTACAAGAGTAGGAAATGAACAGTTGCGTGACATGGATCTGCTCCCTTACACAACTCAGTAAACCTGGCTTGTAAGAATGGCTTGGATGATTTTTTTGGACAGACATAATATCAAAGGCTATTGTGATACTAAGCTCTATATTTAGTATAGGTATATAGAATTTAATTAAAAGTAGGGAGGGGGCATGTATGGATGCTGGGTTTTCATTTGGAGGGGTTAAACTTGGTGGACTTTGTCTTTTTTCAACCCAATTTAACTATGTAACTATGTAACCTGCACTGACAAGTGTGACGCAATGTGACACCACCATTAGCAATGAGCTAATTTTTTTTGCCAGCCTTGAAGTTGATGCAACAAAAAGTTGCAGAGACAAAAAAGTCGCCATAAAAAAACACCCATTGACTTTTGGAGAGTGAAAAATTGTCGGGTGCGTAAAAAATGTTGACACCCATTGATTTCAATGTGTCTCTTAAAATTTTCACTGCTTCACAAATTTTTTCACAGTTTTGCTAATTTTACGGAAAAGCAAAATGAAACAGATTTGCGGACTTGGTCCTTCCTTAAGAATGTTGTAGTTACATGGGATGTGGAAGGAAAAGCCGAATGTAAAGGTATAGTTGTGTATGGTCAAAGTTTTGTCTAAAGAACAGATTCACACATCACTAACTACCATACGTTAATCCCTCTAATTACAAAATACAACCTAAGCTTTGATTTTTGCACATTATCTCCTCTCCACCATACTCTCCACCATACTCTCCACCATTAATTCTTTTCACTCCCCAAGACTTTTCACGTGGGGCACCCATGCTCTGTAACTCTCTACCACATCCCATTAGACACTCTCTGGCCCATTCTATTAGACACTATGAGAGTCTCCTTACTTGATGCTCACACTATTGAACCCCTTTATTGTTTGCTCATATTCTTGAACCCCTTTACTCACACTCAACCAACAGGAATTGTACAACCACACTGGTTAAACTCACTGTATAGCTTGCTGTCTCCTTTTAGATTGTATGCTCTTGTGAGTATGGCCCTCCCTCAAATTTGTTTTACAAATATGCAATTTTAGCTGTGCATCTATTCTGGTGAAATGTTTGTCTGTATCTCTAGGGGCTGAGGCCAAACTGGGATCTGCCCAAAAATGCAAAAGCAGGCATTTTCACATTGATCCCCACTAGGCTCTGCTTCATGTCGGTGCAATTTCACTGAAGTACCTCTTATCAATAACAATCCATGGAGTGTCAGTCCAAACAAGAGAATAGTTATATAACGTAGGAACACTTGACTTCTATGTCTTTCTGAGGATCGGGGGGGGGGGATATTTTGCTGTGTCTCGGTAGCTCTTATTAAGGCCACTGCCCTGTCACCCAAAATGCCTGGTGTGGCACAAGGTAAATTAAGTTTTTTAGAATGGTCCATGGATGTCCTAACTAGTAATTTCTGTATACTAACTACTTAACTGTTATCTTGGTGATACTTCGTTTTTCAATTTTCCTGTTTACACTAAATTTTAAACTACATCTCCTAAAACAGAACCCCCATCACTGTACGGCTTGTCCCATTGTATACAGAGTACCTGCACCCTGTGCAGTCCTGTGGTGGATCTATTGGGGCAGTTAGGTGTCTGTCCTTTGGGTGGACTGTAGTTTGCTAGAACTTGCAGTTTACCTCCAGCTCAACAGCCATAGGGCTGTTATTACTGCATCTGTCTCTTTCATTAGGCTGCCTCTCTAACATTCTGACTATATTATGACTGATGATCATATGTAATGTTACATTTTTTTTTTATCTCAAAACCTTGCATCCCTACATATATATGGGTTATTCACTAAATGGTACCACCATATTAACACAAAAACACCTTTCCGTTTTGTATCCTTTCATTCCCTGTCAATCTTCACTAACATCATGTTTGACTATTTCCCTCCCCCGCTCTGCAATTTCCGCCTCCTTTCATCCATACTCTGGCTTTGGGCTTGTCGGCTCTATTCATCTGCTGTTTTCCCTGGATTAAGGTTTTATTGCTAACTGCCCCTCTTTCTTTTCCTGTTCGGGAGATGCAGGCCATCAAATGCGTTGTTGTGGGAGACGGGTGAGTGACTTGTTTAGAGGTGTAACCTGAGCTGCAGCTGGTATGGAAATGCATAGTGATGCAGCGCTCAGTTTAATTGTCTTGCATTTTCTGTCTATAATGTGTACTTACATACCGAAGCATACACAAACTATAGCTGTGGGTTGCATAGACAAGTAGCACAGCTCAGGCACCTAGTCCAGCACTACATTTTCTATCATGTCATGAAAAAAGCAGAAGATATAGTATAGCTGCCCACCAATTCAGAGCCTTCCTTGTCCATGGATATGCACAGCTAATATACCCTATGCTGTACATTTTAGGACATTGGTGTGCAAAATCCATCCTATGCCCCTTCCAGTCTAAAATCTCTTGGGAGATAAAAATCATTCCTCCCCCAATTAAGCTTTGAGTAAAACCCCTATGTGTAAGTGATGCTGCAGCATGCTTTCTCTGCTCTGCTCCCTACTCCCTCCCCACCTCCCTCCATCCTTCTTCCTGAATCCTCCGTGCTGCAGCATTCTACCTGCTCCCTAGCGGTTGTTCACTTTTCTGCTCCCTAATCCCTCCATTCTGCACCCTCATTCCTCCATACCGGCTCCCTACTCTCTGATTCCCACTGCAGCATTCTTCCTACTCCCTGATTCCTCTGGCCTGTCACAGTCTCCCCTTGCAACATCTTCCCCACAGCCCTTGTATTTCAGCTGTTAGAGTAATGGCACACAAAAGACTTGTAGCTCATTATAGCACAGATTTAACCGTTTAATCATAAGCACATAGTTCAGTCTGTGCTACCGCAGGATACAGTTCTCGCAAAAATGCCTTGCCATTGACTAACATTACGATATTCAGAAAAACAAAGTATTTGTGTGATCTTGCACAATCGTGGGAAATGGCCTTCTTTTTTCCAGCAGTTAAGTAAGCACCCAAGTAATAGGTTTTATTTGAAGGATCTTAATGTTAAGTAATGCAAGGTCTTTTTTTTTTCACCCGAAACAGCAAACCAGGGGCGGCAAATCTCCTTGTTTGCTATAACCCTTAAACAGATGTTTTGAGAGTGATCATACCTTGTTTTTTTTTACTTTGACTAATCAGCAGACCAGTGCTTTGTGTATGATAGTTCCCCCTCCCAAGCTGCATTAAAGTTTGCCACATGTTTGCTTGTTTGCTATGAGCTAAGATTTTTGGATGTAGTGGGGCCTAATCACCATTTATACAGATAAGGCTAATGCCACTGTGAAGAAACAGCCAATCCTCTCCTTCCTGTATCTGCACAGACAGTCACAGTGTCATCATGTGTGCTATTGATATGCAGGTTGACCCAAAACCAGCTAGGTTGAAATTTGGGTGACCATTGCAGGATGGGGTTAGGTGTGACTCAGACTGGGGAAGTACACTTTTCTCTCTGCTCCCGAGGATTCCCTGTCTTGAAACCAGAAGCACCCATGGAAGTAGAGTACAGAGAGAGATGTAAGTATGGGTTGGGAGCAGGTGCCCATGGCAACATTTTGGGGGTTTGGGTCAGTTAAGAGTTAAGGGAATAGGTTGGTTTAGGGTTAGGGCTGGGTGCAGTTCAGGCAGGGGAAGTACACTCATCCACTGCTTCCAAAGATTCTCTGTCTTGGAACCATAGGCATGCAAAGAAGTAGCATGCAGAGCAAGATTATATGGTCAGGTGCAAGTCCTACTATGGCAACATCTTGGAGGTTAGGGTTGGGTGCGGGTTTAGGATTTGCAGGTTAAGGTTGTAAAGGGTTGAGTGATCCTACTCCTTCCTGTATCTGGATTGACAGGAACTGTAATTAGCCAGTATGGAGACACAAAGAACAGATTTTAGCATGAAAATGCATACTTTTGTGTTTTCACTAAATAAAATGTGTTCCATGCGTCTGCACACAGTAGTGATGTGTGGGTCAGAAAAAACAACCCTTTCTGATGGCAATCCTGCAATTCTGGTGGATCCAGGTTTATTGGTCTTGATGGAAAATTTCCATTGGTTGGCTGAAAACAAGTGAAGAGGTACCACAGCTGCTTTTTTAATAATTACGGGAACAACACAAAGGTTATAGGCTATATACCTTAGATGGGTAGTTAACAGACACAGATTGTAAGTAATAGAGTAATCAGAGGAATTGCCTCATATGTACCTAATCAGATGTTTTGCAGAGCTTCCAAAGTTTTGGTTAGTTGTGAAGAGGTTGAAGCATGATTCTATGCAAAGCTGATTCTTAGCCAGCAAATGTGCAATAAGACAAGTGGGCACCTACCCCATGATGGTGGCTGTTTTGGGATGGACTTTCTGATTATGTGCATCAATACTGTAATTAGAGGGGGCGTGGCCGGGATGCCGAACTAGGTAGACGTGCTGCGTGTTTGCTCCGCAATCCTGAACTGATCCTGCTGGCTACCTGCTTGTTCCCACGACAGTGGGTAGATCTATTGTGGATCCTTTCGCTGTGGGGACACATCCCGAACTTGGAAATGCGCAAGGCGGCCCAGAAACGCATCGATGGCTATACCAAACCTGCCACTTCGCCGCGAGGGCCTACCCAAAATGGCGGCGCATCCCAAAGCATGGAGTCCGCGAGTCCCACTTCTCATCTTGCTGCGCCATCGGATGCAGACCTGATGCCGCAGTCTACTCAACTCCTGCTACAAGCAATAGCGGAATCCAAATCTACTCTTACCGCCACGCTGGCGACCACCAGTGCAATGCTCACCTCCAAAATAGAAGAAGTGCGCATCGATCTCTCCCTCCTGCGTCAGGATTTGCAGGCTGTCCGTGACCGCACTACCGAGGTGGAGCGCAGGGTGGGAGAACTGGAGGATGAGGTGAGACCTCTTCCACAGACTTTGCAGCAAATTCAACGGGGGTCTGCTGACCTGGCTGCCAGGATAGATGATCTAGAGAATCGGAACCGCCGCTCTAACCTCAGAGTTGTGGGCTTGCCAGAGGGCTGTGAAGGGGTTAAGGTGGAAGACTTTGTGGAGGGGTGGCTCAAAGAGACACTTGGAGCTGACGCTTTCTCGCAGCATTTTGTGGTGGAAAGGGCGCACCGTATCCCCGCCAGGAAGCCACCCCCTGGGGCGCCGCCAAGAACCCTGATTATGAAGCTGCTCAACTACAGGGATAGAGATGCAGCCCTCAGAGTGGCCAGGGAGAAGGGTGAAATTCTCTATCAAAACACAAGAGTGTCCTTATACCCGGACTACTCTCTTGCGATACAGAAGAAAAGAGGAACCTTTGTGGAAGCACGCCGCAGACTACGTGATAAAGGGATCAAGTATGCGATGCTTTATCCAGCTCAGATGAGGATTCTGGATGGTGCAAAGGCTCTCTTTTTCGACAACCCGGGAGAGATTATCCAATGGCTAGAACACCGGCCTCCTCCCCCTCCTTGAGGGGTCGGCACCTACCTCAGTTCGACTCTCCACTCAGGTTGTATTGTTTTTGGTTACTCTGCTAGTTCTCAACTACCCGGGCGGTTTTACCCCTTTAACTTTGGTTCCGAGTGCCGCTTTACTGCTGGGGCCCTCGGGTCGGGACTGGTCAGGCTATTGGGGCCTCACCGTTGTTCTGGGACTCCTTTTACAAAAGTTGGAGGTGGGCTGTTTTTTCTCAGTTTTCTCCTTGTTATTTTTGCTCGATCTACCTGGATTTTGGGCTCTATTTTGGGGTATGAGTGGGTAGCTTCCGTTGTACGAGGTTCTTAGACGGAGCTCCTCACGCAGTGACTTTACTCGCGTAGAGACTTTTTTTTTTTTTTTTTTACATCAGGTTGACCTGTGGCCGGGACTCTCCATGGGAAGGTTTGAAGTTGTGGGACGCATGTATCCCCACGTTCAGGGTGGATACCGGGAGGGTGGAAATTTCCGCTTTGGAAATGGGATGAGTGTTTTTGCAATGTCTTTCACGCTAATTTGCTTTGTTAACACACTAAGGGTTCCTGTATATGTTTGTGGCTGCAGTTGGGGAATTTATTTGGCAGGCCTCTGCCTCCTGGTTACCGGGCTAGATCACCAAACTGAGCATGCTCATGGCTAACCAGCAACGTAAGGTACGGGTGGTATCGTGGAACACACGGGGGCTCAATGACCGTGTCAAACGGTCTATTGTTTTGGATTATTTGAAAAAATCCGGTGCGGACATATGCCTGCTCCAGGAAACACATTTAATTGGTCAGAGAGTGCTAGCACTGAGAAGGGCCTGGGTGGGCAGCCTTTACCATGCAGAGTACTCCTCTCACTCGAGAGGGGTAGCAATTCTCACTAGAAAGGGCATGGGTCTTGGGGTGGCGGATTTACACACGGACCCGAAGGGTCGGTATATAGCCATTAAATGTCAATTATTTAGCTACTGTTTTATAATTGTTAATATATATGTCCCTCCCCCTTTCTCAGTGACACTTTTGGATGAAGTCCTGACCCGTATTGCTGATATGGGGGTATACCCGACAATGTGGCTAGGGGATTTTAATGCGGTTCCAGACCCCTCTATGGATAGGCTTAGGGCCTTGCCTCATGATACCTTGATTTTCCCCAATTGGATAGGGGGCGCTGGGTTATCAGATGTTTGGAGATCTAAACATCCCACTGCTCGCCAGTATTCCTGTTTCACTATAGCAACCTCGGCCCTATCCCGTATTGATTTAGCGCTAGCTAACAAAGAGGCTCTTCGTCTCATGCTTTCGGCTGAATACCTGCCCCGGGTTTGCTCCGACCATGCACCCCTTCAACTTACTCTTGCTTTTCCAGGGCCTGGGCAGACGCGCAGTTGGCGGTTGGCCCCTAAGTGGGTGCATAACCAGCCCATTCAGGAGAGTTTCCAGCATCTGCTCACTGAATTCTGGGATACTAACACAGGTACAGCCAGGGACATAGTAGTGTGGGATACTTGCAAGGCTTGGACCAGGGGAACCTATGTGTCCCTCATTAAAAGGGAACGCAATGCGATGGAGATGGGTCTGGACGAAGCCAAATCTGAGCTTCAAACAGCGGAGGGAAACCTAAGTCAGGAAGACAGTTTATCCCACAGGGCGGCTATGACGCTTGCGCAAAGAAACATCGATCTCTTGCTCACTAATAAGTTTTCTCAATTTGAAATAAACAGACGGGCGGCTTGGTACGATAGGGGGGATAAGAGTGGGAAGTTATTGGCATTGTTAGTCAAGGAGCCGCACGAAGTAACTGCCGTTCCTAGGCTAGTCCTGCCCTCGGGGGACGAGATACAGGACCCGCAAGATATAGCGAATGCCTTTGGCGAGTACTATAAAGACTTATATGGCTCTAGAATGACTTCCAGCGCTGGGATTCCGGAGTACTTAGCTCCCATACCATTCCCTAAATTGACTTTGGAACAAGCGATTGCTTTAGATGCCCCCATCACTAAGGAGGAAATTGCTGACGCAATAGCTAGCTTCCCTAATAACAAATCCCCAGGCCCTGATGGACTGCCGGTTGAGTGGTTTAAGGCAAATACCAAATCCCTTGCTCCCATTCTTGCCTCTCTCTGGAATACCACCTCGGAGACGGGTGAAGTCCCATACTCTTGTACCCAGGCAGTAATAGCGGTTCTTTTAAAGCAGGGCAGACCTGACCACTGTTGTGACTCCTACCGGCCCATCTCTTTGCTTAATGTAGACGTTAAGATCTTCACCAAAGTTCTTGCCTCCCGACTTAAATTGGTTATTGACCATCTTATCCACCCTGACCAAACTGGCTTTATGCCGGGGAGAGCCACCGATGTTAACATTAGACGCTTATACTCAAATATGCAAACTCGTCATGACAATACAGGTTCCAGAGTCGTAGTCTCCCTTGATACGGCCAAAGCATTCGACACGGTCGAGTGGGCCTACCTGTGGGAGGTGCTGGCTTGCTTTGGCATTGGGGATGGCTTTATTAGATGGGTGAAGGGGATATACAAGTCACCAGTGGGCCAAGTCAGAGTTAACTCTTATCTCTCACAGATCTTCGAGTTACGTAGAGGTACGAGGCAGGGTTGCCCTTTATCCCCCTTTTTGTTTGCGCTCGCCATCGAGCCCCTAGCTATTCAAATTCGTAACAATAAGGAAATTGTAGGTTTGCGGCAGGGCCAGCTAGAAGAAAAGACATCCCTTTATGCCGATGATATGTTGGTGTATTTGGCTGATCCTGAGGCTTCTCTGTCCACCCTGCTTCAAGTAGTGAATGAGTATGGGACTTACTCGAGGCTTAGAGTAAATTGGGAGAAATCCACTGTCTTTCCGATTGATGACATTGCCGCTCGGGACTCAGTCCCATCTAGATTGAAGTGGACCACCTCGTTTAAATACTTGGGTGTACTTATCTCTAGAGACCCGGCTAATTATATACGGGACAATTTGGAACCGGTTCTCCAGGAATATCGTAGGAAAACTACCTCTTGGGTCAATTTGCCTCTCTCTCTGGTGGGGAGGGCCAACATTGTCAAAATGATTTTTTTGCCGAAATTCTTGTATAGATTGCACAATGCCCCGAATTATTTACCCCAAAGCTGGTTCAAACAAATAGACAAAGTCACTAGCTCCTTCATTTGGGCGGGTAAGGCTCCACGCATTAGCCTATCGGCTCTTCAATCCCCAACATCGAAAGGGGGTCTGGCACTGCCGAATTTTTTGCTTTATTATCATGCCTCTCAACTGGTGTATGCCCACTGGTGGCTAGTGCCTGACTTGAATAATCCTGCCCTGATGGTGGAGGCGGCGAGTGCCTCCTCGCTGGAGGCATTGGCTAATCATTTATACAGGGGTCCACATTCTGCCTTCCCATGCACCGCCTCCATGACTCCGGTCATGAAGATTTATGATATGTATATGAAGAAGCTATACCCGCGCCCAGAAACATGGTCCCTGGGCACCCCTCTCTGGGAGAACCCAAAATTCCCCCACTTTAAACAGCTTGCTGATGCCGGACTCTGGGCCTCTTTGGGTATTAAGTATCTAGTCCAAATTGTTGAGGGTGGGCAGCTTAAGGCTTTCCCAGTCCTTAAAGAGGAATTCCAACTACCAGCTAGAATGATTTTCCGATATTTACAACTGAGTCATGCATTTCAAAGGCAGTTCCAGGCTAGACCCCTTGATATTACACAGTGCTCCCTTGAACGATACCTGAGGCGACCTGGGCTGCAGAAAGTGGTCTCTTGGATATATGCTATTTTGCTAAAACCCTTGGACTCCCACTTAGAGAGGGTGCGTCTAAAATGGCAGGCTGATATTCCAGGACTACATGAGGAGGCATGGTGTGAGGTCTTGGAACAAATTCCACTAGTCAATATTTCGAATAGGGACAGGCTTATTCAGATTAAATTCTTTCATAGAACATATCTGACCCCCCATAGACTCGCCAGGATATATCCAGGAACCCCGGACACATGCTACAAATGTGGGACTGAGGTGGGAACTTTGTACCATGTTTTTTGGGAGTGCACTCACATGCAGAGATATTGGGGGAAGGTCCTGGGTTTCATTCAGGACAAGTTTGCACTTCCTAATATTCTTTCTCCGGAACTTTGTCTCATGGGACTTATTGAACCTCTCACCCTTCCCCCTTACCGTAGGCAGTTCTATCTGCAAATGTTATATTTTGCTAAAAAGGCCATTATTCTTGCGTGGAAAGATACTGCCCCCCCTACTTTAGCTAGATGGAAATCCTTGATTAATGATGTCTTGCCACTGCAAAAAACTGTTTATCTAGCTAGGGGTTGCCCTGGTAAATTTCAGGCGATATGGGGTGACTGGATTGACTTGCAGGATACGGTTGTTCCACGAGGGTAACTGTGGGTGATACTGGCTTCTCCCTCTCTGCAGCTATGGAATTTTTGTAGTAAGCTATTTGTCTAGAATGGTGTACGTACGGACCCAATGTGATTGTACTGATGTGAGACATTGCAATTGTTTGTCTTGTTAAACTGAAAATTGTTAAATAAAAACTTTTAAAAAAAAAATACTGTAATTAGAGATTATGCAATTGGAGACATATTTAAAAATGTGACATTCTTGTCCCCTGGTAAATGATTTCTCCTCTGCCCTTTGTGTCTAGTTAACCCTAATTAATATTGGGTGTTAGTCGGGATCTTTATGTTGTAAAGATTTTTTAGACTTTTTGAAAGTGTGTTTTTATGCTACCTGTAAAATTTGTTCTACTATTCTTCTACTGCATAGTAGTACTCAGGAGGCTGAGTTATAGCTCCAGTCAATGGAGTTTCTGAGTGGGCTTGAAACCTTCAAATTGTCTACTAAACTGTACAATTTTCTTATGTGTAATGTGATGCATAAAGCACTACCAATCAATGGCACTAAAGAGACTGCAATGATTCTTCATTTAGGTCTTGATTTGGGGTTTAGTTCTTCTCTATTAAAAGGCCACATTTCAGCTATATCCTGTTTTTTTCAGAACAGAAATGGCCGTAGTGATGGGCGAATAAATTAGGCAGACGCAATTTTTTTGCAGATTTCCACATTTTGCCACAATCAAATTAATATGCGAAGCTGTGCTGTCAATTTGCTGGTGAAAAATCTGGTGCATCAAAAAATCCGACACATTAAAAAAATCAGACACGTCAAAAAAAAAAATTGCCGCACATCAAAATTGGCATGCACATAAAAATTGTTGTGCGTCAAAATTATTCGTACACCCATTGAAATTAATGCATTTGGACCAAAAAGTCGCGTGTCTAAAAATTGTCGTTCACGTTAAAATTGATGCATCAAATTTATTTTGACGCCCATTTTTATTTTGCAAATTTTTCGCCATTTCGAGTAAGTTCTCGAATTTTTCAGCACAGATTCGCCCTTCACTAAACATTTTTAGTGATCGATGAATCTGTGGCAACAAATTTGGGAATTTATGCGAAATGGAGAAAAATTTGCAAAACTCATTGAAGTCAATGGGCGTCAAAATAATTTTGACACATCAATGGGATGTGTAACAGTGTAACAAACTGTAACCTGCAGCACCACAATGCCCCTCTGAATTGTGTCTGTATGTTACCCTCCCATTTAGACTGTAAGCCCTATGGGGTAGGGTCCTCTAGCCTTTTGTTTTCTTGACACTGAGCACTTAATCTGTATTGTAATTATATTTTATATTTATGTGAATTGTATTTCTAATAATGCACTTATTGTTACTTTTTATTTCAATGACCCCTTGTTTGTTACTACTATTTATTGTTTTGCTGTACAGTGCTTTGCACTCAAGGAGCACTATATAAATAAAAATATACATACATACATACATACATGTGTATACTCTGGTCAAAAAATTATTTCATGTAGTTAAAAGAATCAAGCCTGTTACCATTCCAGTGGCATCTCTCCTTTGTTGTCAATGCTTTAAAGGGGTGGTTTGCCTTTAAGTTAACTTTTAGTATCATGACCAATTCTACATCAACTGGCCTTCGTTTTTATTTTATAGTTTTTGAATTATTTGCCTTCTCCTCTTAATGTTTTGAGATCTCAAATGGGGGGGGGGGTGTCACTGATTGCCTAAAAAAAACCAAAAGGCTACAAATGTATTGTTATTGCTACTTTTTAGTACTCCTCTTTCTATTCAGGCAATCTCTATTTATATTCCAGTCTCTTATTCAAATCAATGCATGGTTGCTAGGGTTATTTGGACCCTAGCAGCCAGATTGCAGAACTTGCAAAATTGAGAGTTGCTGAATAAAAAGCAAAATAATTCAGAAACTACAAATAATAAAAAATGAAAACCAATCACATACTGTCTCAGAATATCACTCTACAACATAATAAAATATTATTTAAAGGTGAACCCCTAATGTTACCTTGAGAAAAACACTGCATATGTTTTACCACCAGGGATTCACTTTATCGCTGGTGGAAAACCATTAACAGACATTTAGTTGCTTGCAGAAGAGGGCATAGTACATGGATTATGGGTGTGTATGGCAAGCTTAGCTCTCCCAATTTTTTATAGGGTTCCATACCAATTCTCAGACAAAAATTGCTTGTCAGCATATTATTGGTATGTGTATGGCAAGCTTAGCTCTCCCAATTCTTTATAGGGTTCCATGTTTCTTGCTAACCTGCACTGCTTAATGCTTATTTTGTGTGGAGAAATCACACTGTACTTTAATGAATGGAAAACCAGCCAAAACTACCAATGCTGCCTTCCTTGAATTTAAGGACTACAGCACAAGGGGGGATTTTAACTGCAGATTTCCAAAGTAAACCAGTATTGATTATTATGCCTGCTCATTATGTCTGTGTTAACCTGCCTACTTTTGATGGTAGATGAAATGTACTCTAGGTGATGCACATAGAGCTGTGACAGGTTGACCTTTGTTGAAAAAAAACTTGTTTCACTGCAGTTTTTGGCATGGATGTCCAACTTTCATTGCTCCACATGTGCTACTCAGGATGCTTTTTAAATAATAGCAGGAGTGATAATAGGCATATTAACTGCTGCTAACTGCCAGCAAACAAATGCCATCTAATATAGTTAGTTAGGCAAAAATGTAATGTATAAAGGCTGGAGTGATTTGATGTATAACATGTCAGTCAGAACACTACTTCCTGCTTTTCAGCTCTCTTGGTTTACACTGACTGGTTACCAGGCAGTAACCAATCAGAGACTTGAGGGGGGGGGGCTTTTGAATCTGAGCTGAATGCTGAGGATCAATTGCAAACTCACTGAACAGAAATGTACCATGTGGCCCCCCTTCAAGTCGCTGACTAACTCAGAGTTATAGAGCTGAAAAGCAGGAAGTTGGATTCTGGCTGTTTAATTAGACATCTGATCACTCCAGCCTTTATATATTACATTTTTGGCTAACTAACTATATTAGAAACATTTTTTATTTTGCACAACCTATCTATTTACCCAGTTTTTATTTTCACACTGAACTGTTCCTTTAAGGACTTTGCCTGTTCCTTTCTCCTTCCACTTCATAGAACTATATAATATTTATATAACCTGCCTAACTGCTAGTTGATCCAGAGGAAGATAAAAAAAAACCCGTTTGAAGCCTCTCCAATTTGTCTCAGTGAAAGGTGAAAAAAAACCTTCCTGTCAATCAGAACTGGTACTATGAGCTATCTTTCACAACTCTGTATTCCCACACTTGCTAAAAAGCTGTCCAACCTCTTCTTAAAGCTATCTAATGTATAAGCCAGTACGACCGATTCAGGGAGAGAATTCCACATCTTCACAGCTCTCACTGTAAAAAAACTCCTTCCGAATATTTAGACATAACCTCCTTTCTTCTAATTGGAATGGGTGCCCTCTTGTCACTTGGAAGGACCTACTTGTAAATAGGACCTACTTGTAAATAGGACCTACTTGTAAATAAAGCATTAGAGAGATTATTATATGATCTCTGTTATATAGCTATACATAGTTATCATATCACCCCTCAAACTCCTCTTCTCCAGCATTAACAACCCCAACTTGGCCAGTCTTTCCTTATAGCTGAGATTTCCCATATCTTTTCACAGCTGTTGTGAAAAGATATGGAAAATCTCAGCTATGAGGAAAGACTGGCCAAGTTGGAGTTGTTAATGCTGAGAAGGGCAACTAAGCTTTGTTGCCCTTCTCTGCTCTGGACCCTCTCTAATTCAATTATATCCTGTTTCAGTGCTGGAGATCAAAACTGTACTGCATATATTCTAGAGGGGGCCCTACCAGCACTCTGTACAGTGGAAGAATAACCCCCTCCTCCCACAAATCTATTCATTTTAATATCGCCTTATAACTGTGTTTGCCCTTGCAGCTACTGACTGACATTGCTTGCTACAGCCAAGTTTATTATCTACAAGATTCTTTTTCATTATGTATTTGCCTAGTGCAGTCCAATTAAGGGTATACAGTAAGTGGCTTGCATATTTTTTATATCCCAGATGCATGACTTTACATTTATCAACATTGAATCGCATCTGCCACTTAGCAGCCCAGATTGCCAGTTTGTCAAGATCCTGCTGCAAGGATGACACATCCTGGATGGAATTAATTGAGCTTCATAGTTTTCTGTCATCTGCAAACACTGATGATCACTGATAAACTACTTTCAATACCCTCCCCTAAGTCATTAATGACAAGTTAAATAAAAGTGGACCCAATACCGAACCCTGAGGGACCCCTGAGGGATCCAAGTAGAGAATTTACCCTTAACAACCACCCTCTGTACCTGATCATGTAGCCAGTTTCCTTATCCATGTGCAAACAATTTCATTAAGCCCAACAGCCCTTAGTTTAGAGAGCAGTCATTTGTGGGGCACAGTATCAAACCCTTTGGCAAAATCCAAATAGATCACATCTTCTGCTCCCCCGCTGTCCAACATCTTACTTACCTCATCATAAAAACAATCAGTTTGTCTGACATGACCTATCCTTCATAAAGTCATGCTGATTGCTGCTCATAATGCCATTAAAAGGACAACATTTTGAATGTGATGCCTTAACAAGCCTTCAAATCATTTTCCCATAACAGATGTTAAACCTGCTGTTTTATAATTTCCAGTCTGAGTTTGTAATCCCTTTTTAAAGATAGGTATTAGATCATTTTACCATACCAGATTAAAGCTGTTATAAAACTGAACTCCGTTCTCTTAGAACTCAAAGGTGTATTTCATTTTGACCCTGGCGCAAGTAAAGCTTTATGAACCATATCCTAAGTCAGTCACTAACTAGATTGAGCTGAGTCAACAGTTAGAGTCAACTGAGTCTATGAGTTGGGTCCGGGAACTCTGACTCCTCTATTGTATAAACTGAAAAAAGAACTGATTTAGCACATTTGCTTTTTCAGTATCTGTTACAATCATTCTGGCAGGCCCGGACTGGCAAATGCCAGAGGGGCTGCTATATGGTTCCATAGAAAATTACCATATAGTGGGCTGGTAGGGGACTGTTTGGGCCTCTGTGTACTTGGAATGGCAGGGCCTATTTTGACTCCCAGTCCAGGCCTGCATTCTGGTACCATTATTTAAAGGAGCTACACTCTCAACTCGCATCTTTTTACTAATCATATACTTAAAAAACGTTTTGGCTTAGTCTTAGCCTCTGTTGTACAGTACAGAAAAAACAAATGACTTGGTGATTTGATGCGGTTCTCCAAATGCAATTTGTGCTGAGTTGATGGAGAAGGACCTCGGGATACTTGTGGATTATGGAATAGATTTTGTGCTTTCTGAAGGCATGGAAATGGCTGCATTTGTTTTATGTGTGAAAAAAATCATTCAACAGTACTGAAAGTTGGAGTGTTTTTCCCTGCACTTTATTTAACAATTTTTGTAAAATGTTTTTTCTTTTCAGTTGGTCATCATTTATTTTTGTAGAGATAGTAAGTAACATTTAGGAGCAGAGTTATTAAAATGTGAGTTTAGAGTTCAATACATAAAAACTCACACAAGTTCAATAGGATTTTTAGAAGCATATTTATAAAACAGCGAGCTCTGACTTAAAAATACAGCTTCTGACCCCACAGACTTGTAGTTTTTAAAGGAAAGGCTGTATTTACTTGTGGGTGCCAAAAGTTAGACACCCCCAAGTGATTGTATATACTTATCGGAAACCCCGGGCCAGTGCTCCTATCAGCAGAAAACTGCACTGGTCCGGGGGGTTCTTCCAGCGAGCACCACAGAGCAATCGGCTTCCAGCTTCTTCTTTCTACTTGCAGGTGCACATGCACAGTAGCACGAAAAGCTGAACTTTAACAAAGAAGTCAGCTATTTCATTCTACTGCACATGCGTCTGCCCTGGGAAATTTGAAGAAGGAAGCTGATCGATCCGTGGTGCTCGCTGGAAGGACCCCCAGACTGCTGCATTTTTCTGCTGATACGAGAAAGTAAGTATATACAATAACTTGGGGGTGCCTAACTTTTGGTACCCCCAAGTAAATAGGGCTTTCCTTCTACTTTAAATGCCTTTTTCTTTTTTCCTATTAAATTCTATACTTCTACATTAACCGACATAGTGTGGTTCTCGTTGCTTCTACATTTACTTCTTAAGGGAATAAATTGAGGATAGTAACAATTTAATGTCATTGATAATGATAGCCATTGCTGTTCTGTATTTTGCAGCAAACATAATGCCACAATCTATGCTCTGAAGGCCAGCCCTTAAAGGGATACTGTCATGGGGAAAAATTTTTTTTCAAAGTTAATATTGCTGTGCCAGCAGAATTCTGCACTGAAATCCATTTCTCAAAGAGCAAACAGTTTTTTTATATTCAATTTTGAAATCTGACATGGGGCTAGACATATTGTCAATTTCACAGCTGCCCCAAGTCATGTGACTTGTGCTCTGATAAACTTCAATCACTCTTTACTGCTGTACTGCAAACTAGAGTGATATTACCCCCTCCCTTTTTCCCCCCAGCAGCCAAAAAAAAGAACAATGGGAATGTAACCAGATAGAAGCTCCCTAACACAAGATAACAGCTGCCTGGTAGATCTAAGAACAGCACTCAATAGTAAAAACCCATGTCCCACTGAGACACATTCAGTTACATTGAGAAAGAAAAACAGCAGCCTGCCAGAAAGCATTTCTCTCCTGAGGTGCAGGCACAAGTCACATGACCAGGGGCAGCTGGGAAATTGACAAAATGTCTAGCCCCATGTCAGATTTCAAAATTGAATATAAAAAAATCTGTTTGTTCTTTTGAGAAATGGATTTCAGTGCAGAATTCTGCTGGAGTAGCACTATTAACTGATGCGTTTTCATAAAAACATGTTTTCCCATGACAGGATCCCTTTAAGGAGCTAAAATGTGCTCTTCTGAGATTCAGAGTTTTTGTAGCCCCTGTGTAAACTTGTTTTTTGCACCAAACATTAAATGATATCACATTATGGTCATTATTACACAGGGGTTCAATACCTTGCACATTTGCTACACGTTCTGGGTCATTAGAGATCACTAGATCCGGTAAAGCATGGTTTCTGGTTGACTCCTCAGCAACCTGTGTCATAAAATTGCACGCAACAAGAAACTTGTTCCCACTAATTGTCCTGGACTGGGTTACACCATTAGCTCTGACTGGGAGGTTTGGGTCAGCACCGGGGGTAGAATTCACTACTGTGCTCTAAACGCTTGCTAAACATAAGGATTGTAATGAAAAGTAAATATTATGCAGATTTTAGTTGCATAGTTGGCTATAAATTTCCATGAGAAATTGAAACATGCCCATTAGAGGTACAAGGCCATAGACAAGGACAACAGAACCAGTTAAACCACACAACTTTAAGCTCTGTTGTAGAAATGAATTACATGGTAATGTATATCACCCATGATAAAATGGCAAAATACATTACTTCCTGGTAAGATAGCTCTATTTGACAACTCCAATATGGGCTACATATAGCATCCATCAAATATAATTTTCACCATCCTGTGGTAAGAGTGGAGGTTTATGGGAATCAGGTTACTTGAATGGTTTATTTGTGTCTTGGAACAACTCTCAAACTGAAAGAATGTATCTTTTCAGAGATTATTGAAATATTCCTGTACTCGATGAGTTTCTTATTGACCATCTTATAATCTTTTGTGTTACAGTTGCTTTTTGGCTACCCATGCCTATGTTACTAAGAAGGCACTTGCCTTGACTTTTAAGGAAAATCCCTGGAAAAGTCCTGGAAACTGACACAAGTGGAATAAGACTGGCTTTCTAAAAATGGGACTGATGGTAAAATAATTTCTGGGTTACCAGTCCAGGGTAGCAAAAATTACCAAGACAACAAAATAACAATTCACTTTTGAGAGATGTTCTGATATTAGCTTTCTTAAAACTGTATGAAAAATGGTACAATTAGGAAAAAAATATTTGTTTGTTTCCTCATTTTAAAGGGGTTGTTCACCATTAAATTAACTTTTAGTATGATGTAGAGAGTGATACAATTTGAAATTCGATTTAATGTTTTATTATTTGTGTTTTTCAGTTATTTAGCTTTTTATTCAGCAGCTGTCCAGTTTACCATTTCATCTATCTGGTTGCTAGGGTTCAAATTACCCTAGCAACCATGCACTGATTTGAATAAGAAACCAGAATATGAATATGAGAGAACTTTAGTAGAAAGTTGTAATAAAAAGTTGTAATAATGGGGGCACATGAGCATCATGGTGTGAGTAGGACGCACATAGACGGAAAGAAAACCCGCTAATTGGCTTCACACAGCCACACCAGACACACTGGGCCTAAGTAGAGGGAACACAGCAGCTATGGGAAAATGCAAAAACAAGCAACAAGCAGGCACAATGTCTTCCTACCTACAGAAAACACAGTTGCGTCTCAGAGAGAGCCAAGATGGCACAGACGATCTGGAATCTGAGGCCTTACCCTAATGCCCAGCTCCAAGCTCACCGGAAAGGTTGAAATGGAACAGCTGGCAGCCGAGGCATAGGTTCTGCATTCAAAGGAGCAATCCCAGCCACACCACTGACCGTACATTTATTCACTCAGCACCCTCACGCAATCCATGATAAAATTACTGAATCTATAGCAGACACCATGCGCGCTGCCCTTAAAGAGATACACACAAACTTAACCAACCTAGGGCAAAGGACTGATACAATAGAAACTATGGTGGATGATCTTATACAAACCCAAAATATGCTAATGAGGGAAAACATCACCTTGATAGAGGAACTCTCTTCTCTGAAAGCCCAAGTAGAGGACTTAGAGAACCGATCTAGGCGGCAAAACCTGAGGATACGGGGGGTTCTTTCCAAGACATCAGAGCATTCTCCGGTCACTATTATCTACCATTAACCCGGGCTTACCCTCAGAGGACTGGAGGTTTGACAGAGCACACAGGGCACTGGGTCCTACACAGCTTAATTCCCCAAACCCAAGAGACATCATAGTGTGCCAACACTATTTTGAGAGCAAGGAGAACATCCTATCCAAGACCCACAGTATGCCGCAGGTTGGCATACAAAATACAGATATTTAATGACCTCTCCCCTATAACACTAAACAAACGGAGAGACCTACGCCCGGTGACCCAACATCTGAGAAGCCATAACATAGCTTACCACTGGGGTTTCCCATTTAAACTAATTGCAACAAAGGGCAACTGGCAGCTCATTCCACAGGACTCGAAACATGTGGCCCAATTCCTCAAAGACTTGGGGCTACCACCCTGGACCTAAATCAACCCACCTCCACTCAGAGTACCTGGTAGGCCCTATCTAGGAGAAACCTAAAAGCTCCACACATAAGACAACATCTGCATCTCACCCTGAAAGCAACTAAACTAATCATACTGCAAATTAACCCATCATAGAAAAGATACCCCTTTCATGCTTGTTAGACCTGACCCACTCCATATAGATCCACAATATAAATACAGGAGCTACAACTGATACAGATTGGTAAACCACATTGGAAATATGTTGTTCTTATGCTTAAAATGTGTTTTGTTTTGTTATGTTGTTACAGTTATAGATTTTATAACCATATTCAACCATTTGTTATCTACTACTCTTCATACCTGCAATCTCCAGCTTCTTTTGGCTCTATTTTATGCACTGTGCTATACAAACTCCGCTACAAGGGTTACCATGTCAGGATTTCTCAAACATTCATCTCCATGGCCACATTTCACCCCGCCATATAGCAAAACCCCACATAATCCAATATAGTAAAGATACTAACATGGCCATACGTGAGATTCGTAAATTGAAACTAGCTCTTATTCAAGAATCTCATTTCAGAACATAGATATGACACTGAAGATTTTATAAGTTTTAGATTTACCTATACTAGATAGAACAGCTGATAATTTATCACTTAAATCCATTTTATACCCCAGGGTATCTTAAGCCACTGCCCCCACCAAGAAAAGCTGGCTTAATTACATTATTCCATTAGGACTGCCCAATTGAAGTCACCGAATCAACTCAGATCCAAAGGAACGGTAT
The DNA here is from genome assembly GCF_017654675.1 of Xenopus laevis. Lineage (NCBI taxonomy): Eukaryota > Metazoa > Chordata > Amphibia > Anura > Pipidae > Xenopus > Xenopus laevis. Next base: position 24,658,912 of record NC_054387.1, read on the forward strand.
TTGATTATCACAGGCAATCTCAAAGGTAAACTACTTAAAATTGCGAACATTTATGCTCCAAATAAAGGCCAAGTACCATTCCTTCAAAAAGTCCTAACGAAAATCAGAGGAGACTATGAGATCCCAGTGATCATAGGGGGAGACTATAATCTAGTCCTCTCTGAAACCAGAGACCTATCCGACCCCCCCACAACTTCAGCAGTATGGTATCCAGTGTAGGAAACTACACCAACTGATTTACAAGCTAGACTTCAGGGATATATGGCGAATCAATCATCCTAATGAATGAACCTACACTTTCTACTCTGCCCGACATCAACTGTACTCAAGGTTGAACCTTTTCCTGATTTGTACCCGATTACAACTGATATTCCCATTTCACTGGACCGATCATTCAGCAGTATTGATGGACACTGACCTCTCATCGATACCCAGGAAACCCACACACTGGCGCCTTAATGAGACACTTTTAAATTATCCCCAAATATGCCTTGAGATTTCTGAAGCCCTCTCAGAATATTTCATGCTGAACCACTCCTGGACTGGTAACCTGTCCGTTCGGGCAAATGCCAGAGGGGCCGCTCTGTCCTGTGTTCAAGTGGGCTGCCGCAGATGCGGCGCTGCACTTGTCTGCTATTTCACCTAATTAGCTTATCTTTCAAAGAATGCCTGCCATCTTAGCATCCAAGCATTTTAGGACAGAAGAAGAAGGAGGGAGACCCGAGGGCTGAGCCACGAGACTGCAAAAAGATTTGTGGGCAGCCCGGAGTTCTGAATGCAGCCACTTCTGATATGTCAGTATCATATGCTAAGAGTCTGCATACTACTTTGTTATAAGAGTGCACGAGGGAGCGTGCGTTCTCCTGATGTTGTCCTAAAATGCTTGTCGTTCATGTAGTCCTGTCATCCCTCTGTGCTTGAATCCTCCCCCACTCTCTGGCATGAGGCTCATGCAGCCTCCTCCCGTCTCACTGCTATCTATTAGAGAGGGAGCATATGAGCACTTGAGCAGGATATACCAGGATAACACAGGGCTCAGTTTATTGGGGGTGTACAAGCAATGCAACTTGGGGAAAGTGGATTTGCAGCACTAAGGAAAGGGGGGATAGTGTAGGTAAGTGCAGCGCAGAGTGTATATAGGGTGATGGGAGGGATATATTGGGGTACAGGAGGAAAGTGTATGTAAGTGCTGCACAGAGTGTATATGGGGGGTATATCAGGGTACAGGGTGATACTGTAGGTAAGTGCAGCACACAGCAGGGACCTTGATTCTGGGATGGCAGTGGATGTGGTTTACTTAGACTTTGCAAAAGCATTTGATACAGTGCCACAAACAAGGTTACTGGTTAAATTAAGGAACATAGGGGGCAAATTCACTAAACGACGAAGCGCCTAACGCTAGCGTGAATGCGCCAGCGTAGCGCATTTTCATTAATTCGCCGATTCACTAACGGACGCTGGCGTAAATTCGCTAATGTTACTTTGCACCCTTACAAAATTTTCTACGTTTTTTTTTATGGGTGATAGGCTGAAAAATATTTTTGGGGCTACCCTCCTTCCCCCCTACATTTCCTAACTCATGGCACCTTAACTATACAGTGGGCAGATGTGTAGGGCAAAATAAAAACGTTATTTGCTGTTTTGAAGGTTTCCCAGACTTGTGTAGTGCTGCTACATATACCTCCATTGTAACTTGAATTTGGCGCCGTATGCAAATTAAGCATCGCTATTGTAACTTTGCTTTGCTTGGCGAATTAACACTAGCGCAAATTCGCAACCTTATGCTTCCCCTGAGCGCAACTTTGGATTTTAGTGAATTTGCGTAGCGCTGGCGAAAATACGCCTGGCGAAGTGCGGCGAAGCGGACGCTGGCACAACAACGAATCTTACTGAATGTCCCACATAGTATTTGTACCTGGATAGAGAACTGGCTAAAGGATAGATTACAAAAAGTGGTGGTAAATGAAACATTTTCTAATTGGACCAGTGTTGTTAGTGGAGTACCGTAGGGCTCTGTACTTGCTCCTATGGTTTTCAACTTATTTAATAATGACCTGGAGGTGAGCATTAAAAGTACTGTTTCTATTTTTGCAGATGATACTAAATTGTGCAGAACTATAGGTTCCATGCAGGATGCTGCCACTTTGCAGAGTGATTTGACTAAGTTGGAAAACTGGGCAGCAAACTGGAAAATGAGGTTCAATGTTGATAAATGCAAGGTTATACACTTTGGCAAAAATAATATAAATGCAAGTTATACACTAAATGGCAGTGTGTTTTGGGAGTTTCCTTAAATGAGAAGGATCTTGGTGTTTTTTATAGATAACAAGTGTCATTCTGTGGCCACTATTATAAAAACATAATTATGCCTCTTTATAGGTCCCTGGTAAGGCCTCATCTGGAGTATGCGGGAAGTTTTAGACTCCAGTCCTTAAGAGGGATATAAATGAGCTGGAGAGAGTGCAGAGGTATGCATTTCTACTGTACATTGTAAGCTGTGTGGCACTTTGAATGTTTTTCAGCCTGCTTCAGACACAGCATTTCCCATATAGGCAAACCTTGATTTTACTGATAGCATGGAGGTGCACACAAAAGAGCTCCACATGTAGGGCTGGGTGGGAGCTCTATCCAAATATCCAGAACGTTCCACTCTGGTCACGTGGGTGAAGCAAACACTAAATTAAAGGCACATACGTTGGATTCTATTTTGGATAGAAGTGCTGAGTGAAAAGCTGTATAAAATCTTCATTTATTAAATCTTCATTAAAAGCACCATTGAGAATTCATTAATGGATGAACAGAGCATTGCTCAACTAGTTTCGTGACTACAACGGTCACTTCGTCAGAAGCCAGAAACCTTGATTTTACATTTTCCAGTGGAACAGGAAAAAAAGCAAATCTTAAAAAATGTAAAATGGGTGTTTTACTGTACTTTAGAAGGGGAGCTAGGACACAGTATTTTTTTTATAAGGAAGGCAGAAGTTGTGACAAACATGATATTGGCCTAATGTTGTACATTATTTATTATTTGCTACCTCTTTCTGCTTTCTAATGGTGGTCACTTACTATTGCTCTGAAGGGCTACAAATTTATTGTTATTCAGTAACTCATGTATTGCCATTCATAGTCTCTCATTCAAGCCACTGCCTGGTTTCTTGGTTTCTAAGACCCTAGCAACCGGTTAGCTGCTGAACAAAAAACTATATAACTGGAAAACCACAAATAATGAATAATGACCAGTTAATTTTTTAATGAATCATTCTTTTGTATGCTCTTTGGAAGTATGGAATTGCCTTTGGCACCTTGCCTTTAATAAATAAACTGGAGCTGATTTACTAACTAATGCTAAATTGCTCCAGAGCAGTTCCCCATAGCAGTTACTTAGACCTTCACTTTAATTTTCAATAAGTCCAAAATGCAAAAGAATGAGTCCCGGGATTGAGGTTCCCCCAAAGTCCAGCAAATTCTTTTAGTGCCCTCCTCTGCCCACACAAAAAACTTCACAGAAACAGACGATGTTGCTGTATCCCTCAGAGGGGAGGGGAAATAACAGAACGTTTATATAGTGTAGTAATTTCAATATTAAATAAAACACACCCACAGTGTCCTCCAATACTTATTAAAACACTCCTTCACTGTGACACAAAGAAATATACGATTGTGTATTACAATAAATTATTCACCCTGTGTATTCATTTATGGCTTTTTAACCCTTATTTTAAACAAGAGACAAAACATGGGTGGGTGGATCCGTAACTAAGGGGTAGTGAGGTTAGCAACACAACTCCGGATTGCTACTCTCCGGTGGTATTATATACTCACAAGAAGTGAGTTTCAACCAATATGAAACACAAAGAGGACAATCTCTCATCCAGGCTCCTTCTTCCTGATTCCTGCTTGTCTTGGTAAGGAGATAAAAGACAGATATCCTGTGCAGAAGCGCTTTTAAAACATTTTAATAAAAATAGTAAAAACACACTCACAAACACACTCTGGTACAGCGCATTGAAATGTCCTTGTATAGTCCGTCTGGCACTTAGGTTTCCTCTGCGTCCCTTGGAACTTTGTGCTTTTTTTTAAAAATCACGAGGACCCTTCTCCAAATGGCGGGCGTAAACACACTCGGCGCTTCTGCAAGTTGAGAGCGTAATCACACTGACACGTTTCGCCTATCGGCTTCCTCCTGAGCGATGACGTTTCCTGCTCTCTGCTGCTGATTTATCTCCCATCGTTTTTTTCTTTTTCAACAAGTCCCTTCAAAAACTTTATTTCTCTAAAACACTATCACAAGATTATATTAACTCCTTACATGCTTAAAATGAGACAATTTCCCTTATACAGACCACATTAATGCATATTACTACACATTATAATCAGTCTAAAATTTACACTTATAGTTGCAATTGGATCACTTAAAAATTACCCATAAAGAGGATCTTTTCCATTCAAATTTTGACCCATTACCGTAAAATGGCGATGGGGGTGGGGTGGGGAGGGGGTTTGGTTTTTATTCCAAAAAGGCTGTAAGGTTAAAATCCACATTTAGACCTTGTCGAACCACGGTTTTTAACCTATGGATCCACCAACTTTCCCTTTGAATGGTTTTTTTAACCAGATCCCCTCCTCTCCAATCTTTCTTAACTCTTTCAATCCCTACCCATTTTAGACCTGTTGGATTTTTATTATGCTTTTCTAAAAAATGTTTAGACACTACAGGGCAGATTCATTAAGGGTCGAATTTCGAAGTTAAAAATACTTCGAAATTCGACCCTCGAATTGAAATCCTTCGACTTCGAATATCGAAGTCGAAGGATTTAGCGCTAATCCTGCGATCGATCGATCGAAGGATTTTTATCCAACGATCGAAGGAAAATCCTTCGATCAAAAAATCACAGGCAAGCCTATGGGGACCTTCCCCATAGGCTAACATTGACTTCGGTAGGTTTTACCTGCCGAAGTAGGGGGTCGAAGTTTTTTTTAAAGGGAAAGTACTTCGACTATCGAAAGTACTTCGACTATCGAATGGCCAATTTGGCACAAAAACAAAAAATTTTGTAAGCAAGGTATCCGGGGAAAATTTTGAGATAAAAGATTTAATAAAATGTGAAAGGAATAATGTGATCTACATATCTACATTTTTCGTTCGATTCGTTCGATTTCGTTCGAATTCGAACGAATTTAACCAATTCGATGGTCGAAGTACCAAAAAAAATACTTCGAAATTCGAATTTTTTTCATTCGAATCCTTCACTCGAGCTTAGTGAATCGGCCCCTACATGTTTTATATTTCCTTTCCTAATGTTATTTATATGCTCCCACATTCTCTCTCTTAATTTCCTATTCGTTTTACCCACATATTGGAGGCCACATGGACACTCCAATATGTAGATCACATTATTCCTTTCACATTTTATTAAATCTTTTATCTCAAAATTTTCCCCGGATACCTTGCTTACAAAATTTTTTGTTTTTGTGCCAAATTGGCATGCCTTGCATAAGCTGCATGGAAAACATCCCTGATATGTGTCACACTTTTTCTCACCTTTTTTAGTCATACAGGTATGTATTAATTTTTGTTTTATATTAGGGGATTTTTGAAATATAATTTTTGGTATCTTTGGGAGAACTTTTTCCAATTCCTTGTCCAAACTCAATACATTCCAATGTTTCTCTATAATTTTACTAATTTCTTTTGCCTTTGAATTATATTGTGTCACAAAGCACATATTGAATTTCTCCTCTACTTTAGTTCCTTGATATATTTCTTTTTTATATTCCAACATGTTGTCTCTATCCTGTTTCCTCATGTCCTCTAGTGTCCCTTGTATACTTTCTTTCCTATATCCTCTTTCCAAAAATCTATTCTTTAAGATTTTTGATTGTACATCATAATCTTTTATATTGCTACAATTTTTTCTTATTCTTCTGAATTGTCCCTTTGGGATATTTCTTATCCATTGGGGATCATGGTTACTTGAGGCTAGGATGTAGTTATTTGTGTCTACTTCCTTAAAGAAAGTTTGTGTCTGTAGTTTATTATTTTCAATGTATATCTGTAAATCTAGGAACTCTATGTTCTTACTACTATAGTTCAGAGTTAACTCTAAATTAAAGTAGTTTGTATTGATTTGTTGTAAAAAAATTTTTAGTTCTATTTCTCTGTTTTTCCAAATTAATATGATGTCATCTATATAGCGTTTCCAGAGAACGAGGCTTGCGTCCTGTACTAGAGATTCCAATATCACCTTCTCCCAGTGTCCCATGAACAAATTAGCATAACTGGGCGCAAATTTCGTTCCCATCGCGGTCCCACATATTTGGAGATAGTGGCCCCCATCATACCAAAAATAATTATGGTCCAATATGAATTGTATACTAAACTCCTTTTGTTCCTGATTCATATCATTATCCTTTGCTAAAAAATATTGTACAGCCCTTATGCCCTGCTGATGTTGAATACTTATGTATAATGATTTGACATCCAGAGTAACTAAAAGCCACTCTGGATCCCAATTATATCCTTTTAAGATATTTAATATTTGAGTTGAGTCCTTTAGATATGATATAATTTTGTATCTATATAGTGTGACAAATTGCTCGTCAAGGAATTGATACCCGAAATAATTGGTCTTCCTGGTGGTGTAGTAGGGTTTTTATGAATTTTGGGTAGGATGTAGAAAACGGGTGTTTTCGGATATTTATTGATTATATACTCCCTTTCTGTCCTTTCAATTACTTCATCCTTTTCGGCTTTAAGTATTAAGGCTTCAAATTTCTTTTGAAAAACATCACCTGGATTATTTTTTAACTTTCTATATGTATTAATATCACACAATAGTTTTTCACATTCCTTTGTATAATCCTCTACATTCATAATAACTGTGCCACCCCCTTTGTCAGCGGGCTTTATTATTATTGTGTTATTTTATGATAACTCTTTTAGGGCATCTCCTTCTGACTTAGTTATATTCTGTTTTTTACTTTGTCCTATTTTCTCTAAGTCCCTTAGTACTAGTTTTTCATAAGTTTCAATTGCTTTCCCTTTTTCTTGGGAGGGTAAAAAAGTTGATTTTCTTTTCACTGTAGTGATCTTATTCGGCTCATAATTCTTAATTTCTGCATTGTTATTCAGGAAGTATTTTTTTAGGGTTAACTTCCGAATACATTTTTGAGCATCTATGAATAGATTAAAACAGTTTGGTTGGTTACTGGGTGCAAAATTTAGGCCCTTCTGGAGTACTTTTTCTTGCATTTTTGTTAAACTGTGTGCTTAAATTAAAAATTCCTTTCTTTTTTTCCATTCTTATCTGGATATCTTTCACATTCGTTATTTTCCTTCCTGTCCTCCTCACCTATCTCCATTTCCCCACATTGACTGGTTGTTGATAATTCTCTCATCTCCCATTTTTTATTATTCCCCCTTGCATTTTGTTGGTTCTTGTATCCTCTCTCTTGTAGTATCTGTGTTGGTGTGGCGTCCCCTCTCCTGTCCCCAGTTGGTTTGGTGTCCCCTCTCTAAAAAATCCCTCTGTGTTGGTGTTTGTTGTCTTACCCCTAAAAAATCCTTTTTTCCATATTTATGTGAATCTATTCCTTTCTTTGTGTTCCCCTTTCTTTGTGAATTACTCATCCCATTACTCAAACTTGCATTTCAATTTCGATCTTCCTGATTTCTCCATACCTCGGCTTGCCCCAATTTCCTATTGGAGAGGGTACCTTTTTGCTTCTCCATGTGTGTATACTTTGAATTGTGCTCCTTATATCTTATTTTATTAATTCCACCATTTCCCCTTTTATAATCCTCCTTGTCCCTGCCAAATTTTCTCTTTTTTGTGTCACTTCCTTTTCCAATACGTGCAATCTTTCAGTTGCTTCTAGCTCTAATGTGTCAAATTCCTCCACTCCCTTCAATTTCTTTCTGGAGTTCTTTGATTTTTTTTATCATATATTTCTAAGTCTTTTGTGTGTTTCTGTATAATGAGTCGTATAAGGTTATTGCTACATTCTTCTAGTGATCTATCCCAATTGTTTATGAAATCCTCATCCTCCAACCCAAAGGTTGGTTTTTTATAAATTCTTAAGCCTTGAGGCATTCTCCCACAGTCTAAATATTTTTGTAACGTTAGCTTATCCCACCACATTTTTACCTCTCTTCTCATTTCATATTCTTTAAAATGGCGATGGGGGGTGTGTGTGTGTGTGGGGGTTTTGGTTTTTATTAAGTGTCCTCACTTACAGAGAAGCTGCACATGCAGTTCAGATCAGCTCTCTGCTTACAGGTTATGGGCCCAGATAACAGCACCACTGGTATCTGATCCAGAAGCTGAGCACATGGTAAAATGGCAGCTAGTCTAGAGATTAGGTCAGGCATAGCTGAATAACAGCAACTATCAGCTATGGAAATTTAAGGCGGAAATGCTTTTATGTAAGGATGACCTGTCGGAGGTACTTAGCACAGAGAGACCAGAAAACAATCCTGAGGATTAGGATAAAATAAACAGACAGGCTAAAGCAGTTATTAGCTTACTGGTGGAAGATGATCAACCGATTCACATCAAGAATCTACAGCAAAAGGGTTGTGGAACTGCAGGCACTCCATGAGAGATCAAACTTTTAAACAGTAAACACTGTACCTGCTGCGTAAGCTATACAGCATGAGACTGCAGAAAATCAGGAAATGCAGGAACATTTAAATGCAACTTTAGAAATTGCAGCTTAGAGGAATTGGATAGGAAATTAAAGAGCCATTTAGTAGCTCTCCTACTATGCAGCCTTCCTGACAGTAGCGATCCTAGAGGGGGGCGGGCACTGGTGCGTGACGCACAGCCGGGCCCCGCCCCCTCCGTACGGCCGCATTTCTCAGTGGCGCACCGACTGCCGGGGGGCCCTGAGGGGGTGCGGGCCCTGGCCCGCTCGCACCCCTGCTCCCCCGGTAGTTCCGCCACTGCTTCCTGAATAATATAGCCCTCTGATAAATGCCATTGAAGTCAGACCAAGGTCAGAAATAACTCTAGAATATGCCAAAGGCAAGTTAACTGATGAATATAATCACAGAAAGGAAAAAAGAGCTGTGAAAGAAACTATAGCACCAAAAACAGCTCTTAAAGCTGGAAAAATTGCAAAAGGAGATGCACAAAGCAGAGTGTGTTTTCGATGTAAAAAGCCAGGCCATTTAGGGAAAGACTGCTTTATATGGAAACATTAACAAAATTGCAAAGGGTGTTGCACATAAAATCCAGATACCCTTTCACAAGCACAGGACAAAAACGTAATATATTTGTGAAGGATGTACTGTACGTTCCAGAAATAGAGGGGAACTTCCTATCAGTGAAATGTTTACCAAATGCAGGGTGCTCTGTTCTTTTAAAGGCAAATCATGCACAATTCAGAATGGTTCAGAAATTATAACTGAGGGAACAGCAGACAGACACCTGTATGAGCTCAAATGTGAAGAAAATAAGGCTAAAATTATCACTCAATCGCCTCATCAAAAATGCATTTATACATGGCACAAACGTCTGGGACACAGACATCCAGATGCAATACATGAACTGTTAAACAAAAATATGACTTCTGATATGGATATCTGACCATGCAATACAATCATGAAATGCATCTGCTGTATCAAAGCAAAGGCAACAAGGTTACTACTACCCAGGGCAGCCATCAGGGGGGGACGGGGGGGAGTTGTAGGGGGCCCCGAGGGTAAAGGGGGCCCGGCCACGCCACACTTTCTTGATTAGCCGGGCCCCCCTGCTTTCTGAGAGCTGCTGAATTCGGGAAGGCAGGGCGGGAGCGAGGTATCTTCTGTCCATTGGTCACTGAGTTTAAGTCCTGGTTGAGCTGCTCAGGGATTGGATAACTGAGGTTTGAAATTCTCCTCCAGCTCATCCAATCACCATGCAGTTTTACCAGGACTTAAAATTCTGTGACCAATAAGGGAAGAAAATGCTGTCACTGGAAGAAGATGCAGCCATCTGTGCTCCCCTCCTCCCTTCTGTAGTTGGCAGCTCACTGACAGCAGGTGGGCCACACTAATGTAACACACTAAGTGTAACATGGCAGGGCCCCCCTAAAGGTAACCCTTTGTGGTCCCTGTTGTGTGGTGGGGTGGTGGGCACCACATTTTTTTTAAACTTCTGGGGGGGCAAGTTTTTTTACATGGACGTTTAAGGGGGGCCCTGACCACCAATTTTCTTATAAAGTGGGGGGGGGCCCTGGCCACCAATTTTTTTCCCCATGTGGGGTCCTAGCCACCAATATTTTTTAATGGGGTGCCCTGACCACAAATGTATTTTTTAGTGGGGGGGCCCTGACCACAAATGTTTTTTTAAATGTTGGGGCCTGATTACCAATATTTTTTTATTAACATGTGGGAACCATAGCCACCAATGTTTTTTTTAATTTTTTTAGTGTGTGATGGGGGTGGACTTGTGGGTGGGGAGGGCGGACCTGTAGGTGGGGCTTGTGGTGGGCGCCCAGGAAATGATGGCGGCCCTGCCACTACCTAAAACAAGGCAGACCCTTAGAGTTGATCCACAGTGATGTTTGTGTACCAATGAGAACACAGACCTCAGCTGGAAAAAGTATTTTGTGATTTTCATAGATGATTACTCCAGATTAGTCGCCAAAGGTTATTCACAAAAATTTGGTCAGGACTGTAATGTCTGCATGTTTAAGTTACAGTGTACCTTTAAGGTAGAGAGGCAGGCTGGGTAGGAAGCAGGAACAAGGAAGTAAGAGAAATTGCATGAGGGAGAAAGCAGAGGAAGGAATGACAACTGTACAATGAATAAAGTTGGATCTCCACTGCAGGCTGAATGTGTAATCCTTACATTAAGCATACGCTGAATGATGTAGACATAACAACTGGCGACGAGTAAAAGGAAATCTAACCCTGCAAAGTGAGTACTCTGCTTTAAAACTACAACTAGGCCTTTATATAAGAAACCAAGTTATTAAGAGCTCCTGTTCAAAGCCACTTCAGCCACACAAGATATTATCACTGCTGCATGTAATTCAGCAATATTCAGGATTTCTGTGTATAAGCTAAATCAAAATACAAGCAGTTTCTACTTTCCACTACTGAAACTGAAAGTGAAAATAAAATGGCAGAGCAGCTGCACACATTCCCCAGCTTTGACATGTCTGATGCAAATAATCTAGCACAAAACTGGAAAAAATGGTTACTTCAATTTGAAAATCTCATGGAGGCTGTGGCTATAAATGAGGACAAACGAAAGAAAGCCCTGTTACTTCATTATGCTGGTTCTGCAGTATATGATATTTATTGCACCCTGCCTACTGACAACACTGACAATTACACTAAATGCTCCAAAGCTCTCTCTGACTACTTTAGCCCTAAACCAAATGTCAGATATGAAAGATACAAATTCAGAATTGCTAAACAACTACCCCAAGAGACTATGGATGCATTTGTTACACGATTAAGAAAATTAGCTCAAACCTGTTCTTTTACAGATGTTGATGATGAAATTACAACACAAGTTATTGTATCATGCACTTCTTCCAAAATAAGACGCAAAGCATTACAGGATGATTGCACCTTGCAAGACCTACCCAAAATGGCTCGTGCTCTTGAGATCTCAGAGCTACAAGCCACTGCCATAGAAAAAGGTACTGATGAGCAGGTGTGTCACCTTGACCACACTAGCAAACCACAAAAAGGGACAGATTCACTAAAGAAATGCTATCGCTGTGGAAGAAACTTTCCTCACAAGGGTGTATGCCCTGCTATGGGCCAGACATGTACCAAATGTGGAAAAATTAATCACTTTGCTTCAGTATGTCGTTCTGTCCCCACAGCATCTCAGTATACATACATCAGGCACACACAAGCCGACTCAGATCAAATACATACAACCACATTCAGAAGATAATCCACCACCAATGCATGATGACTTTGTGTTCATCACATCTACAAAACAACCTGTGCGCTCTCCTACCATAACAATGTACTTACTTGATACTGCAACTGACTTTACCATTGATACAGGTGCTTCTGTTAACATCATTGACACCCATACATACAACTCATTGAAAAGGCCACCTGTCTTGGAACCTGTACAAACCAAAATCTTTCCTTATGGGTCTCACACTCCACTGCCCACAGTTGGAAAATTTGACTGTGAAGTCCGCTATAAAGACAAGCAACTTACCACCGCTTTCTTTGTACTGGAAGGATCAGGGGGATGCCTTCTCAGCTATCACACAGCTTTAGGTCTTGAACTTATTCACATAGTTCACACTGTTGCTAACCAGACAAACTCTGATTGATAAATATTCTAATCTTTTCAGTGGATTGGGAAAACTAGCAAATTTTCAAGTACATTTGCACATAGATGAAAACGTTCGTCCAGTTGCACAAGCACATAGACGAATTCCTTTCCATTTAAGAAAACAAATAGAGGAAGAACTCCGGTCCCTGGAAGAGCAAGACATCATTGAAACAGTTTCCGGTCCTACCCCATGGGTGTCTCCTATAGTGGCTGTACCCAAACCAAAAGACCCAAGCAAGGTCAGACTCTGTGTAGATATGCGCCTCCCAAATGTGGCTATACAAAGAGAGCGGCACATCTCTCCAACTGTCAATGATATCATTCATCTACTAAATGGAGCAAGTGTATTTTCTAAACTGGATCTCAACAAAGGCTATCACCAACTGGAACTCAGTCCTGAATCTAGGTACATAACTACATTTTCAACACATGTTGGTCTACGAAGATACAAACGGCTAAGTTTTGGTGTTTGTTCTGCAGCCGAAATCTTTCAAGAGGCCATTAAAGGAGTTATTCAGCACATTCCAAATGCTCTTAACTACAGTGATGATATACTGGTTTTTGGGAAAACACAGGCTGAACATAACTCTGCTTTGCATGCAGTACTCGAGAGTTTATCAACTCAAGGACTTACACTCAATAAGGAAAAATGTGAATTAAACAAGACAGCACTAGAATTCTATGGGCACATATTTTCAGCAGCAGGGATGCAACCTGACCCAAAAAAGGTAGAGGCAATAAAACTGGCCTCCACTCCACAAGATGCTAATGAAGTTCGTTCATTTCTTGGAATGCCCAGTTATTGTTCTAGATACATTAAAGACTTTTCTACCATCAGTGCACCTTGGAGAGATCTCACCAAACAAGGATGTACTTTTCAGTGGTCATGTGCATGTCAAGAATCATTTGATGCAATCAAGCTAGAACTTAGTTCCACAACCACCACAGCTTACTTTGATCCTTTACTAAGAACTGAGCTAATTGTAGATGCAAGTCCAGTAGGACTAGGAGCAAGTCTTGTCCAATATAAACAGGATAACTCATCCCCACAAATCATTTCATATGCACGCAGAAGTTTAACAACCACAGAAATGAAATATTCCCAACCAGAAAAAGAAAGTTTGGCTGTTGTCTGGGGATGTGAGCACTTCCATTTGTTTATTTATGGAGCACCATTCACAATAATTACAGATCATCAGGCACTCATCACCATCTTTGGGAACCCAAGAGCAAAAATGCCTGCACGTATTGAAAGATGGGGCCTACGCTTACAAGGATATGACTACAAAATAGTTCACAGACCAGGGAAAAACAACAATCCTGCTGATTATATTTCACGCCATCCAACTGCATCTCAAGAATCCCCAAAGTCCATTGCAGAAGAATATATTAACTTCATGGCAGCCCATGCTGTACCAAAGGCACTCACAATGGACATGTTTGAGGAAGCGACAAAAAAAGACAAAACTCTTCTGGCATTAATAAAAATCATTCGAACCAACAGGTGGCATGAAATTCAGAGAGCCAAATTTCCAGATCCTGAAGTAGATATTTGTGAGCTGAAGTCCTTCTCTACTGTCAAGGGAGAACTCTCCATTACTAAGGACTATCTTGTTCTCAGGGGAACTAAACTTGTTGCTCCTAGGTGTCTTCGCCAAACCATTGTAAACATTGCTCATGAAGGCCATCTTGGAATTGTTAGCACAAAAAAACTCCTGAGAGAAAAAATTTGGTTTCCCAGCATGGATCAGTATGTTGAGAATACTATAAAACACTGTTCTGCATGTCAGCTAGTAACCAACTCTTCCAGGCCTGAGCCACTACAGATGTCTCAGCTTCCATCAAATGTTTGGAATGAAATTGCAATAGACATTTATGGTCCACTGCCAAACAGTCAATATATCCTTGTTGTCATTTACGAATATTCACGCTATCCAGAAATTTCATTTATTTCATCAACGTCAGCTGCAAGTGTACTACCTTCTCTGGACAGTATCTTTTCAGCATATGGTATACCACGAGTAGTTAAAACAGATACTGGTCCTCCATTCAATGGACACACATTTCAACAATTTGCTGGATACCTTGGATTCAAACACAGGAAAATAACTCCACTGTGGCCACAGGCCAATGGAATTGTTGAGAGATTCATGAACACTCTAGGCAAAAGAGTTAAAACTGCTCAGCTGGAGAAAATTCCCCTAAGACAGGCACTATACAAGTTTTTGCGTAACTACAGAAACACACCCCATTCAACAACTAATATAGCTCCAGCACAACTTATCTTCAACAGACCAATTCGCACTCGCCTTCCAGAGATTAATGCTACACCTACTCAACCACAAAGAGAAAATAAAGAGAAAATGAAACACTATGCGGATAAAAGACGACATGCTCAATATTCTCCTGTCCAAAAGGATGACACAGTGGTTGTCGTACAAAAGAGACATAACAAAACGTCATCAACATACAACCCCACTCCTTACCAGGTCACTGCACGAAAAGGAAGCATGATCACAGCCACACGTGATGGACACAGCATGACCCGCAATGCTTCACATTTTAAGGTGGTTCCATTACCATTGGGCATGACAAACAATGGAACAGCAGAGTGTACTCTGCCGCCCCAAGAAACTGAGCAATTGCCTAGAGGAAAAGACACACCTCTAGATGTATGTTCCTCACAAAAGAGAGATGGTGGGCCTCAGGAAAATGAGGAACCATGTTCAATGAGACGGTATCCCAGAAGACAAAAGTGCCCTACATCAAGACTGATTGAAGAGATTTAATCTCTGTTCATAACTTGAGTCACATATATGCAAATCTGTTTAATTTCTGTGTAACCCGGTGAGTTTTGGATACTCTGTTGTGTTAAGGTTGAAGTTAATACATATTTAAAAAAAAAGAAAAAAAAGGGGGGATGATGTAATGTCTGCATGTTTAAGTTACAGTGTACCTTTAAGGTAGAGAGGCAGGCTGGGTAGGAAGCAGGAACAAGGAAGTAAGAGGAATTGCATGAGGGAGAAAGCAGAGGAAGGAATGACAACTGTACAATGAATAAAGTTGGATCTCCACTGCAGGCTGAATGTGTAATCCTTACATTAAGCATACGCTGAATGATGTAGACATAACAAGGACTATGATGAAACTTTTGCTCCAGTAGTGAAATACAACTGTGAGAACACTCTTATGTATGGCAGCCAGCAAAGGTATACAAGTAAGACACCTAGATGTGAAAACTGCATTTCTTTATGGTGAAATTGATGAAGACCTATACATGGAACAACCACCTGGTTTTGTGAATCCAGAAACCATAGATTTGGTATGCAAACCTTTTTGGACTTAAACAAGCTGCTAGAGCCTGGAATGAGAAAATAAATCAAGTCATTTTACATGGAGGATTTTCCAGAAGCAAGGCAGATCCATGTCTTTACAGTAAGAAAGAAACCAACAGATGGATATATGTATTGATCTATGTGAATGATGTGCTAGTCAGGCAGGAAGGGGACAGTGATGATATTGTTCAAAGGCTAAAGGCAAACTTTGAAATGAAGGATTTGGAAAATGTCACATATTACCTTGGAATACAAATTGAGAGAGATGAGGATGGAAGTTTCCTACTTAATCAGAAAAATAAAATTCAAGAATTGATAACCTATTGTGCAATGGAGGAATCTAAGGACGTGAAAATGATCGAAGTTAAAGCGACAGTGACATTGCAGCAGCAGTAGGAATACTTTGCAGAAAGGTTTCAGCTCCATCACATCATGATTGGAATGCAGTAAAGCGTATCATAAAATACCTGAAAGGTACTATCAATAAGAAATTGAAATTGCCAGCAGTACACATAGCAAAGTTAACTGGTTATGTAGACTCAGACTGGGCAGGTGATGTACAAGATTACAAGTTAACTACAGCATTTTTATTTCAACTTGGAAAAGGCACCAGTAGAAAACAAGCCACAGTAGCCTTATCATCAACAGAAGCTAAATATGTTGCCGCAGCACAAGCTTGTCAAGAAGTTATCTGGTTACATCAACTCTTGATGGAATTGGGTATGGAAATACACAAACCAAACCTACTCTTGGATGACAACCAAGGATGTATTAAGTTGTCACAAACAAAAAAAACAGAAAAGGTGTGAATACACACATATATATATATATTACTCCCAGTCCGAACCTGCGCTAAATATTTCCAATCTCTGGGAAGCTCACAAAGCGGTCATCAGAGGCAAGCTTATAGCCATTGCCACTCAAAGGAAAAAAGTGAGAACTCTGACCAAACTAAATCTAGAAAGGAAACCTCTGGAATCTCTCTCACAACGACGATTCTCCCTTCCTCTTCGGTGGGAAAATTAGCAAAGTCCGAAAATAACTAAACTTGTTCCTTTCTGTGGATATAGCCCTTCGCTGGCCTAGACAAAAATACTGTTGGGCAAATTCACTAACCGGCGAAAATTCGCCATTGACGGCTTTGCGCACATCGCAACACTTCGCCAGGCGTAAATTCGCCTGGACAATGCTAATTCACTAAGATCTGAAGTTGTGCACAAGGTAGCGAACGCTGGCAAAATTACGCTCAGCAGTTCGAAGTTACGCTAGCGTTGGCTAATTAGCATACATCGTGCAGTACAATGGGCATATATGCTGCAGCAAATACATTACACTATACAAGGCCAGGGAACCTTAATAAAATGATATAAAGTTGTTATAATGCCCTAAACATGTGCCCACAGTATAGTTTAGGTGCCATATGTTATCAAATGTAGGGGGGAAGGAGTGTACCCCAAAAAAATCTATCACCCTTTAAATAGGAAAAAACGCCAGTGTTTTTTGGGACTTAGAAAAATGATTATGAAGATTTTCATTCATCCAGGTCATGGTATATCTAGTATAGGTAAATCTAAAAACAACTGGACTTGCTGAGTAATCAATGAAGACGTTTCACTAATCATCCGAGCAGCTTCTTCAGTTCAACTGACTGGTGTGGGAAGTTCTCGGCATATAAACTCTTCCACTAATCCAATCACAATGGCACATTGTAACTCTTCAAAGAGGTGACATCTGAAGAAATTCACAGAGGTGTTGATTCTGTGTAGTTTCTGTGATAGGATTATCCAATGTGTCATGCAACTCCTAGAAAGAGGTGTTACTTGTGAGAGTTGCATGAATGGACGTGTGAAGTGTTCCGAATACCGCCGGGGTACAGATGTTACAACAGCATTGTATGTAGCAGACAGGTGGTGTCGAAGGCCGCCGCCTCTGTTTAGGGATGGTTTCTCCACCTTGACATGAATCGCCTCTTTCACGTTCAAAACAGCGGTCTTCTTTATCCAATATTTGGACCTTGCTATCTTCAAAGGAGTGTCCCTTGTCTTTTAGGTGTAGAAAGACAGAAAGAGTTTTGCCCTGTAGAGTTCGTCCTCCTGTGCTGAGCCATTCGCTTGGTGAGCGGTTGTTTTGTCTCCCCAATGTATACTGTAGATCTGTGCACTCCTCGCTATACTGGACTCCGTATACCACATTGCTTTGTTTTTCTTTAGGGGTTGGATCCTTTGGATGTGCCAGTTTTTGTCTCAGTGTGTTTCTAGGTTTGAAAAACACAGGGACGTGGTGTTTGTTAAAAAAAAGGACAGTATCAAATCTTTCCAAACCTCGAAAGCCCCTGGCCCAAATGGGTTTTCCTATGCTTACTATAAGAGATTCTCAGATAAGCTAATACCCTGCATGACTAAGCTTTTTAACTCCACAATACCCAACAGCATGTTAGCTTCTTATATTACACTAATCCATAAAGAAGGCAAAGACCCAACCCAATGTAGAAGCTATAGACCGATACCACTACTGAACTTGGACCTCAAGATTTTTATTAAAATAATGGCCAACAGACTGAGCAAGCATCTCCCTAAGCTTATTAATACAGATCAGGTAGGCTTCATCTATGGCAGACAAGCAGGTGACAACACCGTTGTGCAGTTAACATGATTGAAATTATAAACACAACATCTACACCTGCCCTCCTGTTGAGCCTAGATGCGGAAAAGGCGTTTGACCACCTGAACTGGGACTACATGTTTGACCTTCTCCAGCATGTGGGTTTAAGGGGCTATCACTGTACTGTAGTTGCCAAAACTACTTTATCTTTTTGAAACTCTACCAATCTCAAGAACCTAATGCTACCCTAAAGGACCTTCAAAAATTATTTTTTAGATTCCTCTGGGGAAAATCAAGACATAGAATAGGCAAGACAGTCATGCTGGCTAGAAAGTCACAAGGAGGCCTGGCAACACCAGATATTCAGCAGTACTACTAGGCAGCACATCTTCGCCAGGTCCTGGGTTGGACCACCCTTCAGCCAGTTACAAGTGGGCACACATAGAATTGCTGTGGACACCCACCTCAGTACATACCTGTGGACTCAAGACCGGAACCTCAAACTGCCTCTTAAAACTATGGGCTCAATTCATCCATATGGCGCAGATGTAAGGATAAGTACCGCCTAGCCAATCAAAATTCCACATTAACTCCTATATTGCCCAACCTGCAATTTATACCTGGAACCTCCAAGACTTTTATCTCGCATTGGGGACTACATAACCTTTTCATTTGAGAGCTCAAAACAGTAAAGAGAAAAAGGCAAATAATTAAAAAAAAACAAAAACAAATGAAGGCCAATTGAAACGGTGCTTAGAATTAGCCATTCTATAACATAATAAGTAACTTAAATTTGAACCACCCCTTTAAACTGCATAATGATCAATAATGCAGCAACCTGGGTGGTATTGGAATATATTGTGGCACCTAAAAGGTCACATGTAATTTAGTTTATGTCATTCCCTTAGATCTTAGGTCTAAGTAGAATTTAGATAATTTTCTTGCAAGGTTTTCTGGCAAGGTACTTACAAGGATATTAATGATTGCTAAGCAGTGTGCCTAGAGTATTAATTAACCAGCCTAATAAATCTAAGGATGTGTTGCTGATCTTGTTGGAACCTTTTACAAAAGGTCTTAAATCCACTTTGCCACTCATTAGCCAGAAACATTTCCCTAAAGAACAACTACAAGTTGCTGCTAATTGTTCTCCAATGCAGGGTACCCAGAGGTAATTCATAACAATGTCAATCATGGAAACAAATCATACCAAAAAATCTAGAAGGAGGTGCCAGTGCATATATAAACTTCAGTTTACCACCCACTAACCAATAGGCTGGTAGAATGGTTCAACTGAACCATAAAGAGCATGCTAAGGAGGTTTATGGATGCTGAAAAGAATAACTGGGACAAATTACTACTATATGGTAGCCACGAGAGTAGTAAAACTTTGCCCTGCTAAAAGTGTTGTTCAATTAGTTAGATCTAGAAGTCCTCTAGATTTGTTTGGTCCTTGCTTTGCTTACAAAGTTGTTATGAGAGTAATCTGATGATTCTCTGGCCACTAACATTACAATTCAACACATTGAGGTTCCACTGAGGGACTGATACATCAACTAAACAAACTTTTTATTTTCTTCACCATTTATGTTTATTTGTAAGTCCCATGAGTGCAATTATTTGTGTTTATTCAAAATTACTTTCTCAGTAGCACCAGGGCACTTGTATTTTATTGGCCTGGAGTGCAATCCAGTGCTCTTTTTAAAAATCATTATTCCTTTAAATGAATGGACGTGAACATGGATGTTTGAGAAGTCCACTAAGGCCCTTGTTGATATTCATAGAGTGGCAGTCTACTTATAATTTGAAAACAGAGAAAAGAAAAATATGTGTAAATTTGCTTTGGTTTACACTTTTACTGCAAAATCTCTTATACAGAAACCTGTTATTCAGAAAACTCAGAAGTTATCTCATTGTCCCAATAAAAAAGCTCAACCAAAGCATCGTAACAAAAACTTGATAAAATCAAGCGAAAACCTCAATCACTTGTATTTTTCGCCTTTATACCTGAAAAGCTTGAGTTTTTTTCGAAAAACCCCAAAAGGTCTGATTTTTGGGCTAAACCCAGCAAATACCAAGATAACTTCAATTTGGGATAAGTGCCTCTCCCATTGACTTATTCAGAACCCGACAGGTTTGAGATGGCGGATTTTCAGATTCTGGCTTTTTGCAGCATAATGTTTTTTTTCCTTAAAAAACAAACAATTGTCCAGTGTAAAAATAAAAACTGGGTAAATAGATAGGCTGTGCAAAATAAAAAAAATGTTTTCAATATAGTATGTTAGCCAAGAATGTAATATATAAAGGTTGGAGTGACAGCCAGAACACTACTAAATACTTTGCAGCTCTCTTGGTTCTTACTGATGGGATACTTGAGGGGAGCGGCACATGGGTCATAACTGTTTTTTCCTTTGAATGTGACCTGAACAGTCATGTCCCATGTGGCCCCTTATAGTCGCTGATTAACTCTGAGTTAGAGAGCTGAAAAGCAGGAAGTAGTGTTCTGGCTATTATTAACTACAGCCTTTATAGAATCCATTTCAGGCAAACTGTCTATATTAGAAACATTTTTTATTTTGCACAGCCTGTTTACCTAGTTTTTATTTTTACATGGAACTGTTCCTTTAATGTTTACATGGAAACTAAAGGTATATTCACTGGATCCTGAATTCTGTGGATCAACTGCAAACTCACAGAACACTTATGTCTCATGAGACCCCCTTATAGTTGCTGATTAACTCAGAGAAAGAGAGCTGAAAAGCAGGAAGTAGTGTTCTGCCTATTATTCACTACAGCCTTTATAGAATCCAGGCTAACTGTTGTGGGGGGATCGCTCTTTAGTTAGTAGCAGCAGCAACTCCTTTCACACAGATAGTAGACAGTACACAGGTTTCCAGCTGATCTTATGTGTACATTTATTTAACAGAGCAGCTTAAACACCCACATAACAGTTCATACCCTTTGGGGGAAAATTAACTGTTAACTCACAGTCCTTTGGAGATTCCTTGTGCTTTTCTCCTGGAAGCAGCCCGCTCCCCAACTTAAGGCAGTAGCTGGTAACCAATCCTTGCTACCAGATAATCTCTCTTTATCTGTTTTGTGAAACTGAGCTTTCATTTTGTGGAAAGAATGAATCCTGTACTATAAATATCTATTTTGTCATTCAAATCTAGCTTGGCATGCACTAGTTAGTTAAACTATTATATATTATGTCCAAGTTTTTTTGGCATAATACATTCTGTAAGTAACTCTACACATAAGTGCGTCCATTACATGGAGGTCATACATTTGTGCAACAGATTGCTTGTTAAAATGTACAGAATGGATTTTGTGATATAATGACATCCTTTTGTTCACTAACCAGATTTTGTTTTCATTCTTTAATAGAAATAAGTCTTTTGTATATTTTTTTTATCTGTGTATGGTCACAAATACTTGAGATGAGAGACAATAATTCTGTGTGTTTGGGATAGTTTTGTATACAGAATACATTTGGGACAAACGGCACCCCATATAATTGAGCCCCCACCTTTTTACTCCAGGCTAATCACCTCACTGCTGCTCAGAGCCTAATTTTCACATCCCTCTGCACTGCTTCATAGAGGATTCTGGGAGGAATATACTTTCAATCTATGATTTTCCCAACTATGCTACATATCCTCCACCTCTGTTCAAAGTTGTTGGGTTGAGAACACTTGGCCACCAGACAGTGTACCCTAGAGAGAGCATCAGCATTTCCCTGTTGACACCTTGGTCTGTGTTCTACTACAAACTTGAAATTTTGTAGTGCCAGAAACCATCTGGTTACCCTAGCGTTTTTTTCTATTTGTTTTGCACCATCCATGTTAAAGGAGCGTGATCAGTCACTAACCTGAACTGGTGCCCTAAGAGATAGTACCTTAGAGCTTCTAGAGCCCACTTAATGGCCAGGCACTCCTTTTCCACAATGGCATAATTTCTTTCCCCTGATGTTAGCTTCCTGCTAAGGTAGGCCACTGGGTGTTCTTCACCCCTGATCACCTGGGACAAAACAGCGCCTAGTCCCACATCTGAGGCATCTGTTTAAACTATGAATTCATGCCCAGTTTTGAATCAGGGGTAATCAAAACTGGGCACTTACAGAGAAAAGTTTTTAGATTATGTAATGCTGTCTCTGCTTCTGGGTTCCATGTAACCATGGCAGATTTTCTACCTCTAGTTAACTCTGTTATTGGGGCTGCGATAGTGGCAAAATTGGGCACAAATTTCCTGTAGTAGCCCACCATTCCTAAAAAAGCTCTTACTTGTTTTTTTGACAGTGGCTGGGGCCAGTTTTGTATAGCCTAAATTGTGTGTATCTGGGGCTTAATTACCCACTTTCCAATTACATATCCCAGGTAACGGGCCTCTTCTAACCCAAGGGCACATTTTTTTGGCTGTTAATTCAGCCGCTCTTATTGAATCCAGAACAGCCTGGATTCTGGGTAAGTGACTTTGCCAATCTGTGCTGAAGATGACCAGTCATCAAGATAGGCTGAGGGGTATTTCTGATGGGGCTTAAGAACATGGTCCATCTGCCTTTGAAATGTAGCTGGGGCCCCATGTAAACCAAAAGGCAGTACTTTATACTGGACTAACCCTTCAGGGGTAGAAAAAGCAGTTTTCTCTTTGGCCCTGTCAGTTAAGGGAACTTGCCAGTAACCCTTTGTAAGGTCAAGGGTGGTTATATGCCTTGCTGGTCCAAACCTCTCAATCAGCTCATCTACTCTGGGCATGGGGTATGCATCAAATTTAGAGACTTCATTTAATTTTCTGAAATTATTACAAAAACAGAGACTGCCATCTGGCTTAGGAATTAAGACAATGGGGTTAGACCACTCACTGCATGACTCTTCTATTACCCCAAGCTCTAACATCTTTTTAACTTCATCTGAGATCGCCTGCCTGAGAGCTTCAGGCACCCTATAGGGTTTCAAGTTTACTTTTACCCGAGGTTCTGTCACGATGTCATGCTTAATCACCATTGTTTGCCCTGGCAACTCTGAAAACACATCCTTATTTCTTTGTAAGAGCTCTTTTACCTCTTGTGTTTGACTTGGCGACAGGGTCTCAGATATTTATAACCGAATTACCTGCTGTTTCCCTAGGGAAGGTTACAGCCGCAAGGGTCTCGCAGTCCTTCCAGGGCTTAATCAAATTTACATGATACACTTGGTAGGGTTTCCTTTCCCAGGTTGATGAGCCTTGTAATTAACTTCTCCTACCTTCTTTACTATCTCATAAGGACCTTGCCATTTTGCTAAGAATTTACTTTCTACTGTGGGAACAAGAACCAGTACTCTATCCCCCGGATTAAAGGTTCTCACCCTAGCCGAGCGATTATACACCCTGGACTTGGCCTCCTGAGCCTGTTGCAAATGCTCCCGTACAATAGGCATACCTTTTTGATTCTATCTGCATTTGACTGATATTTGACTGATAGGTTCAATTACACTCTTAAAGGGAGTGGCTTCCTGTTCCCAGGTCTCCTTAGTAATATCCAGGAGACCCCTTGGGTGTCTATCATACACCATTTCAAAAGGAGAGAACCCAGTGGAAGCTTGGGGCACCTCCCGTATGGCAAACCTAAGGTAAGGTAAAAGGCTATCCCAGGCCTTACCATCCGTAGCTACCACCCTCCTTAACATGCCTTTTAGCGTTTTGTTAAACCTCTCTACCAGCCCATCTGTTTGGGGGTGGTAGACTGAGGTACGCAGTTGGATGATTTTCAGTAACTTACACAATTCTTTTGTTACCTTTGACATAAAGGGTGTCCCCTGGTCAGTGAGGATCTCCTTTGGGATCCCCATACGTGTAAACATCAGAACCAACTCTTTGGCAATGCTTTTTGCCAACGCGTTCCTTAGTGGAATTGCCTCGGGATACCGTGTGGCATAATCAAGTACAACAAGAATATATTGGTGTCCCCTAGCAGATCTGACTAGAGAGCCTACCAGATCCATGGCAATCCTGTCAAAAGGTACCTTAATTATAGGCAAGGGTACAAAGGGACTTTTGAAATGTGGCATTGGGGCCTTTAACTGACAAATGGGACAGGAATCACAATATTGTTTTACCTCTCGGTGTACCCCAATCCAGTAAAACCTTTGTAACACCCGGTCGATCGTTTTCTCATAGCCCAAATGTCCCCCTAACACATGGACGTGTGCCAGATCCAGCACTGTACATCTATGGGCTTGGGGAACTATCAGTTGCTTTATCCTCTCGCCCTGTCCTTCATTTACTCTATACAATAAATCATTTTCCATTGCAAAATGTGGAAATATTTTGTCAGCACCTGGTTCCTGGGGCACCCCATTTACAACCTTTATGTGTTCCCGAGCTTTACTTAAGGTGGGGTCCCTTAGTTTGGCAGTGCCGAAATTATCCCGGAAAATTGGTAGATCAGGCAGATCAAGTTCAGGCTCCGCATCCTCTCCTACCAAGACCTCTAAGGGAAAATTGCAATTTGCAAATTGCAAAAATAAGTATGCCTTTAAGAATGGCTTGGATGATTTTTCGGACAGAATATCAAAGGCTATTGTGATACTAAGCTCTATAGTTAGTATAGGTATGGGTATATAGAATTTAAATAAAAGTAGGGAGGGCGTGTGTATGGATGCTGGGTTTTCATTTGGAGGGGTTGAACTTGATGGACTTTGTCTTTTTTCAACCCAATTTAAATTTAACTGTAAAAGACAATCATGGAAAGTGAGTACCTACAGAAATAACCCAGGATAGTTCAGTTTTAAGCATACCTCTCAACTCTCCCATTTTTCCCAGGACAGTCCCAATTTTGACAGCTCAGCCTGCAGTTTCTCCCATCCCAGCAGCCATATTTTACTGCATTTTAATTATTTACATCAATCCATTATCATAGGCCATATTATATTTCCGTGAGACCACTGGCGTTTTCCCTCTGAATCTTCGCCCCCATCTGTCGCCATTCCTTGAGCTCCACAGCTGGTATGCCTAGCCCCCGACAAAAATGATCTGAGTCATCTGGTTCCTTCAAAATATATATTTTGCCATTATACAGGGCTGAAAGTGAGAATGGGTTATTCCATCTGTATTTAATTCCCCTTTCTGTTAGGGCCGTTGTCAGGGGTCTTAGCAATCTACGTGTAGAGTCATCCACACTAAATCTTGTAATATTTCTATTTTATTGCCCTGACACATACATTTATTAGCCCCCGAGCTTTACTCATAATTGTTTCCTTGAGCTTGTAACTGTCTAGGCGGCACACTACATCCCGCGGCCCTTCTCGTGCTGTGCTCTTACCTGAAACTCTATGTGCCCGGTCAAACTCCATTGCTGAGTCCCATGGTCTTTGTAGGAGTGAATTAAATATGCCTCTCAGCGTGTTCTCCAGTTTACCATGTGCTACGGATTCCGTTAAGCCCCTCACCCGCAAGTTGTTCCGCCTTTCGCGGTTATCGAGATCTTCCATCTAATGTCTTATCAGGTATAACTCTTTATGGTGCTAGTTGATCCGCTGTGTGCCCTTGTTAATAGCTTGCGGTTCCCTGATATTTGCACTTCCAGTTCCTCCATGCTCCGATACTCTGCAGTGACTCATTTAGGATTCGCTTCGGGATTCGGCCAGGCTTCAGCCTTTTTCAGCAGGTTTTGGATTCGGCCGAATCCTTCTGCCCGGCCGAACCGAATCCGAGTCCTAATTTGCATATGCAAATTAGGGGTGGGGAGGGAAATCGCATGACTTTTTGTTCCAAAACAAGGAAGTAAAAAAAGTTTCCCCTTCCCATCCCTAATTTGCATATGCAAATTAGGGTTCGGATTCGGTTCGGTATTCGCACAAATCTTTCACAAAGGATTCGGGGGTTCGGCCGAATCCAAAATAGTGGATTCGGTGCATCCCTACTCATTTATCTCCATATCCTCTAGCTGGGTCCGCTGAATTTCCTCCACAATCTACTGCAGATCCCAATTTGTGGGGAGCAGGGCTATCATCTCCTGTAGTGCAGGGTTGGTGTAATTGGTTGCCGCCTCTGTCTCCTACATTCGGCTTGGACTTAGATACCGCCGCCATCTTTCCTCCAATGGAGAGCCTATTACGTTCCGTCCTGTTGAAGTATCTCGAGACCGACGGTGCCTTGATAGGTTGCGGTGGCGTTGATGTGGTCTGTTGTGGTTTCATTTTCCCATCTTTCCCCATTATAGCGAGGGACAGGGATCCTTAGTTTAAATTAATGCCACAGGTAATCACAAACACCAGGCAAGTATCAGGTAAGCAATTCTAATCATTGGGATATATCTAAGATTTGGAATTTCCTAATCATAATACCTTTCCTTCTCCTTTAAATTTTTTTTTTTTTTTAGTACAATTAAGATATGGTGATCCAAATTACAAAAATATCCCTTATCTGAAAACCCCCAGATCCCAAGCATCCCAGATATGGATCCTATACAAATTATTTTGTATGCATGCCCTTAAGGGTAATCACACATTATGCTCATGGTATAGAATGCTAAAATCTAAAACAAGGGATTCTTGGAGCCATTTATATTATATCAGCTATACTGAAGTCTCTTTGTTTGGCTAGGGTTCTACCTTTTGGAGTTCTGGCTGGTATGTATTCCCAGTTTGTGAGACAGATCCTCAGTTTTGTTGCTGAGCCCAATAAGGACTAATTCTTGCACTGGTTAGTCAGTATCCATTTTTATTTTTACATCATTATGCTTGCACAGGGAACATAATACACAGACTAGTGATGTATTTATATGTAATTTATATCTTTGCTGGCTGATATATTGCACAATCTAATGTTCTGCTTTGTCTTCTTCAGGGCTGTTGGGAAAACATGCCTCCTAATTAGTTATACAACCAACGCTTTTCCTGGAGAATATATCCCAACTGTGTGAGTACAAGATTTAAGCACCATCAACTTTGTTCAGATTTTTGTACAGGAATAGAAAAATCAGAATAAAAGCCTGTGTATGTAAATCATTAACATAGCAAGTAGAATATGACAGTTTACAGAGTTCAACCTTTACAAAATCCTTGTCATGCTAAAGGAGAACTAAAGCTTAACCAAGTAGGCTATAAATGTTGTACATTATGTTTTGGGCTTCTGTACCAGCCCAAGCCCACCACAGCATTTAAGCAGAGAAGATCTGTACCTCCAAAAAAGCCCCGGTAGCTCCCCATCTTCTTTTTTGCTGAATCACTACACATGCTCTGTGCCGATATCAGTTACTGAGCTTAACGACCGACTCAAAATATACAGTACATATAA
This sequence comes from Xenopus laevis, assembly GCF_017654675.1. Taxonomy (NCBI): domain Eukaryota; kingdom Metazoa; phylum Chordata; class Amphibia; order Anura; family Pipidae; genus Xenopus; species Xenopus laevis. The sequence continues at coordinate 24,686,420 of NC_054387.1, forward strand.
CATAGTAATATTAACATAGTAAGTTAGGTTGAAAAAAGACATACATCCAACCTTCACTGTAAAAAACACCTTCCGAATATTTAGAGGGAACCACCTTCTAATTGCAATGGGTGACCTTGTGTCAGCTGGAAAGACCTACTGGTAAATAAATCACTAGACAGATTATTATATGATCCCCTTTATACTATTTATACATAGTTATCATATAACCCCTTAAGCGCCTCTTCTCCATTGTGAACAACGCCAATTGGCCAGGCTTTTCTCATAGGTAAGATTTTACAGTATATACCTTATACCAGTTTAGTTGCCCTTCTCTGGACCCTCTCTAATTCAATAATCTTATGTGTGATTGGAGGAGACTTGTATGGTATATTCTAGATGGGGCCTTAGTAGTGCTCTGTACAGTGGAATAATAACCCCATTTTTAGCCATATTAATTTCTAGGGTTTAGTTCTCTTTTAGAACCTCTCTGGTTCTGACTCCTAAAACAATGTATCAGAAGCCAGCTGATAGACTGGAACTAGAATTGACTTCTGCTACATTGTTTCCAGGGCCAGAGCCAGAAAACAGAACATTTTTAAATAAAAACTGTTAATCACAATTTGATTTACAAATAACTTTAAAGGGACAGTATATGCTCCTTTTAACTAATAGGGCTTGTGCTTGTACTTTTTTTCAGTAATTTTGATTAAGAAATATCTTGTATTATTTCTGGCACTAAACATGAACATGAAGACAGATTTACTGTAGTACTTCTTGTGACTTACTGATCCTGAAGAACTTCAAAGGAGCTGATAAAACAAATTACCAATCTACTGAGAAGCCCATGATAATGAGCTGCTCAAAGGCTGCTTATAGTAGGGAGGGCTTGTTTGTAGATAGGGAGCTGTGAACAAACTCTGTTTATAAAGGAAGGGGGAGGTAAGCTTAGAGAAAATACCATACATTTCAAATATGGATTTTTTAACAAGTCAGGGCAGGCCTGCAATTTTCAGGCTTATAAATAATGTATCCTGCCCTGAGTTAGGTGGGTAATAATTTAAGAGCAGCATTGGACTGGGACACTGTTGGGAGGCATGCTGGTTGGCCTTGGACAACCCAGTTTGCCACTGTTCACTGGTCACAATATCATTGTGTATTGTTTCTATAAAAATGTAGCATATCCGACTCCCGTTTCTGTAGGAGCAATTGTATAGCACACTCATTTTGATTTGGTGGGGTAAAAAAATATTTTGTTTTTGTGTGAAAAGTTGGTTTGTAGTGCTTATGTGAGTCTGTTCCACTTTGTAGTTCAGCGTCATTATGTCCTATGAATGTATGGAGAATAAAATTGGTAACAATAAATAAACATTAATAACTATAAAATAAAAAGCAGATTATGCAATTCTATGAAAATTCCAGCTAAAAAATTATCACAATTTAATGTAAACTGGTTATGTAAAACAGGCGCTAGGGCAGTGCTGTCTAACTTCTGTGATACTTAGGGCTGAAATTTTTCTGGCCTTTGAAGTGGAGGGCCGAAAATGTAAGCCAGTGTCAACCACTCCCTTTTGTAAAACCACATCACTGTAAACCACACCCATGTTATGATATTGGCTGGAGGGGATTGTTGGTAGAACACTGGATATTGAGTTAAGCTGCATATTACAGTGGGGTAAACAGAGTTTCTGTTTCATGTACCGTAACAGGTTTGACAATTATTCTGCTAATGTGATGGTTGACGGGAAACCAGTGAATTTGGGACTCTGGGACACAGCCGGCCAGGAGGACTATGACAGACTTCGACCCCTTTCCTACCCCCAAACGGTGTGTGAGGGTAATTTGGGTAACTCTGGGTTGCATATGAGAATCTCTCTCACTTTATTTATCATGATTGTTGTTTGGTAAGTTTCTAATTGTCTTTATAATGTAATAGGCTTTGATATCCAGCTACCTAATGACATAATTCTTTTTGCCTCCTCAGGATGTGTTTCTGATCTGCTTCTCCCTTGTCAGCCCTGCATCATTTGAGAATGTCAGAGCAAAGGTAGTAGCCCATAAAGGGAATCTGCATTCTAATTTTTCTGTGTTTTGTGTGCAGCATGCTGGGTTGCTACTGAACTGAACTATATTATGATTACTACTAATACTTTTGTCTTTATAAGCCTGGTGTAAAGAAAGTCAGTTGAATGTATGCTTATAATGTTTTTTCCCCATCTTTAGCAGTAGGTTCAGAGCAATAACCAAGGCCCCCCATAACAATTTACTTTTGTAAAAATACCATATATCCTTTGTGTTTATAAGAAATGCCTGTGAACTGCAGTTGTATGTACAGTATGTACTGTATATATGTATAACTTTATTTAAGATATGTAGTGGGAAGGGGGTCCATGCCCCGTAGAGCTTACAGTCTAATTGGATGGGAGGCTAATATACAGGTACAAATTTGAGATGAAAAAGTTTACAAGGTAAGGCATAGTCATAAGGCACAGGACTGGCTAAAGTTCTAGTGCTCCAAAAGGTAGACTCTTCGTTTTTTCAGGTCAGGAGATGTGGAATTCTCTCCCTGAATCAGTTGTATTGGCTGATACATTAGATAGTTTTAAGAAGGGGTTGGATGGGAATACAGGGTTATGGAAGACAGCTCATAGCACAAGTTGATCCAGGGACTAGTCTGATTCATTTTGGATTCAGGAAGGAATTTCTCCCCCTCTGAGGCAAATTTGAGAGGCTTCAAATGTTTTTTTTTTTTTGCCTTCCTCTGGATCAACTAGTGTCAGGGAGCCGGGAGCTCCCTCCAGGGAGGTAGTCTGGATCAAGGAGGAAGCCCTCTTGAGGGAACAAGGTTGTCCAAAGGGTAGGCAAGTGGATAATCAGAGTTCAGGCTAGAGTTCACGGGCAGGCAGATCAGGATCAATAAGCAGGAGTCCAGGCAAAAGGTCAAAACCAAGGCAGGTGCAGGTATCAGGATACAGGAACAGGAATCAAGGCTTGGAAACAGGAACCAAGGTTCAGGGAAGCAGAACCTATTCTTGGGCGCCATTCAGACATCTTGGAAGCAGTTTTATATTCAAATTTGGCGCCAAAGTGACGTCATTGATATCCTTACGCCGGCGTGCCTGCGCCGGCGTGTTTGCGCATGCGCATTCACGCATGCGTCACGTTGCGGCGCTGGCGTCCCAGCACCCACGTGGGCCGACTGGGCGCTGCCATTTTGGATTCTTCACCGCCGTGGGGGAAGACGCGCGTCTTCACGCTCCCGCCCACGGGGGGCCTCAGGACCACCAGGGCTTGGCTTCTGGGGAAACTTGGAGTGGAAATCCCATACAAGATAAGGAGCATGAACATCAGAGTGTCCTTCCCAGGAGCATTCTTCAGGGCCAAAGCCCTTCCACTTGATGAGGTACTGAAGAGAGCCCCTGGAGATTCTGGAGTCAAGGATCTTTTCCACCTCATATTCTTGTTGACCATCCACAGAGATAGTAGGAGGGGGAGACTAGTCCACAGAAAAGCGGTTGGAGGTAGTGGGTTTCACCAAGGAGACATGAAACACGTTGGGAATTCGCATCTCAAGGGGAAGCTGAAGTCTGACAGCCAAAGGATTGATCACCTCTGAGATGGAGAATGGACCCACAAACTTCGGACCCAACTTAGGAGATGGCACCTTCAACCGAATGTTCCTGGAAGACAACCAGACTTTATCACCAACCTTGTAGGGAGGAGAGGGTCTATGTCTACGATCTGCAAACGTCTTGTGACCAGAGCACTCTTCTCCAAGTTCGACTTGGTTGCAGCCCAAATAGCAGACATGTGGGCTGCATCGTCATCTGCAGCCGGGACATGAGACAACACAAAGTCCTGTGGGAAGGCTTGAGGATGCTGACCATACACCGACATGAATGGAGACCTTCCAGTGGAAGCGTGGCATGCATTGAGGGAATTCCGCCCACGGGAGGAGATTCGACCAGTCATCTTGGCAAAGGGAGACGTGGTTCCTCAAGAACTGTTCCAAAGCTTGGTTCACTCGTTCAGCTGCTCCATTTGTCTGGGGATGATAAGCTGAGGAGAACTGGAGATTAATACCCAGATCTTTGCACAGGGAACGCCAAAACTTAGCTGTAAACTGGGAACCTCTGTCGGAGACAACTTCCACCATCCAAGTGGAAAATATACTGGATGAAGAGCTGAGACAACTCCACAGCAGAGGGAAGCTTCCGCAGGGGAATGAAATGGGCCATCTTGCTAAAGCGGTCAATCACAACCCAGATCACAGTGTTCCCACTAGAGGGAGGAAGCTCAACTATGAAGTCCATTGCTAAATGAGTCCATGGACGAGAGGGAATAGGCAATGGTTGCAATAACCCACTGGGGCGGGAATGGCTAGGCTTGGATGTGGCACAAACGGTACAAGCAGCAACAAAGTCTTTGACATCTTTTCGGATAGTCGGCCACCAGACTAAACGTTGAAGGAGTTCAAGAGTCTTTTCAGGACCAGGATGTCCTGCTTGCTTGGAACAGTGGGTCTTTTGAAGAATAGGCAGACGTAGCTCGGAGGGAACTAACGCCATCCCAATGGGGGTATCAGGAGGGGCAGAAGATTGACCAACCAGAGTTTGATCAGCGAATTGAGGGTACAAAGAAGCGATGATCTTGACAGGAGGAATAATTGGCTCTTGTCTTTCAGGAGAACGATCCACTGGGGTGAAACTTCGAGACAGAGCATCAGCCTTCCAGTTCTTGGAGCCTGGGCGATAAGCCAAGACAAAGTTAAATCGAGAGAAGAAGAGAGCCCACCTTGCTTGTCTGGGATTCAGCCTCTTGAGAGATTGAATGAACTCGAGATTCTTATGATCAGTGTATATTGAGACTGGAATCAGGGAACCTTCAAGAAGATGACGCCACTCTTCTAGGGCAAGCTTGACAGCCAGGAGTTCTCGATTACCTACATCATAATTCTGTTCGGCAGGAGAGAACTTCTTAGAGAAATAAGCACATGGATTCAATTTCCCATCAGCGGGTTGTCTTTGGGATAGGATGGCTCCAGCTCCAACTTCAGAAGCATCCACCTCGATGAAGAAAGGTAACTCCGGATCAGGATGGCGGAGAACCGAAGCAGAAGTGAAGGCATCCTTCAAGGACTGAAAGGCTTCAATAGCAGACGGAAGCCACAAGCTGGGTTTACCCCCTTTTCGCATGAGGGCCAGGATAGGAGCAATGCGAGAAGAGAACCCATTAATGAATTGTTGGTAGTAATTGGCAAAACCAATGAATCTCTGGATTGCCTTGGTGCTCAGCGATAGGGGCCACTCTTGGATTGCAGACACTTTCACAGGATCCATCTCGAAACCCTCTGGGGAGATGATATAGCCCAGAAAAGGAATCTTGGACACTTCAAACACACATTTCTCCAGCTTGGCAAAGAGAGAGTTCTTCCTCAAACGAGACAATACTTCCTTCACCTGGGAGCGATGGCTTGCAAGGTCCTTGGAGAAAATCAGGATGTCATTAAGGTACACAAACCACAAACTTTCCCAAGAGATCCTGGAAAATGTCGTTTACAAATTCTTGGAAGATAGCGGGGGCATTGCAGAGACCAAAGGGCATCACAAGGTACTCATAGTGCCCATCACGAGTGTTGAATGCAGTCTTCCATTCGTCACCTTCACGGATGCGGATAAGGTTATACGCCCCATGGAGATCCAACTTAGTGAAGATTTTAGCCCCCTTCAGTTGATCAAAAAGTTCTGCGATCAGAGGCAAGGGATACCGGTTCTTAACGGTGATTTTATTAAGACCCCGGTAGTCAATACAAGGACGTAGGCCTCCATCCTTCTTCTCCACGAAGAAGAATCCAGCCCCTGCAGGAGAAGTAGAAGGGCGAATAAACCCCCGCTGGAGATTTTCTTGGATATATTCCTTCATGGCAGCGGTCTCTGCTGGAGAGAGAGGATAAGTGCGACCTCTAGGGGGCATGGTTCCAGGCAGAAGATCGACAGGACAATCGTATTGTCGATCTGGCGGAAGGAATTCTGCTAACTTCTTACAGAATACATTGGAGAATTCCTTGTAGAAGGAGGGTAGAGTCTTCAGATCAGACGTAGAGCTATTCACCCTCTGGAGGGGTTCAGCAGGAAGACAGTGCTGCTGGCAAAATGGACTCCAACGGGAAATCTGCCCTGCGGACCAATCAATGGTGGGATTATGCAGGCGCAGCCAAGGAAGACCCAAAACAACTGGAACGGATGGGCAGGAAATAATTAGGAACGATAATCTTTCTTTATGCAAAGTCCCAACCTGCACAAGCAATTCCCCAGTCGTCATGGAAATGAACTCAGACTCCAGGGGTCTGTCATCAATGGCAGTGACACGAAGGGGAGTAGACAATGGGAATAAGGGAACTTCCATATATTTGGCAAAGAGAGCGTCCATGGAGTTCCCAGCAGCTCCAGAATCAATGAAGGCTGAGCCATCAATGGTCTTAGTGGCCAGATGAATCTGTAAAGGAAGGAGAAACCTGTGAGTGTTCTCTTGAGAATTCGGAGTAGTGCCCCCTACATGAGTTACCCTAAATATACCTTGGGGAACAAAACTCGTGGGCTTCACAGGACAAGAGTTTGCAAAATGAGATTGTCCGCCACAGTACAGACATAGGCCAGCCGTCCGTCTACGGAGCCTTTCTTGCTCGGAGAGACGAGCTCTTCCTACTTGCATAGGTTCCTCCGGAGGAGAAGTGGACGCTTGAGAAGCTGGAATATGCAAAAGAGGTCTTTGGAAGCGTGGTGCCAACAAGGGTTGAAATCTTTTACTGCGCTCCTTCTCTACTTGATGCTCTCTGAGACGAGCGTCCGCTTTAATGGATAGAGCAATCAAATCTTCCAGCAGGTTAGGGAACTCCCTGGAGACAAGATCATCTTTAATTCGAATAGACAGACCTTGATAGAATATAGCCTTATAGGCATCGTCATTCCAGGAAGTCTCGGCCATCAAAGTTCTAAAGTCAATAGCATAGTCACTGACACTGCGGTTTCCCTGCCGGAGTTGCAGAAGACGAGAAGGGGCATTTGTGACCCGACCCGGGGCATCAAACACAGTACAAAATGCTTGAAGAAAAGCCTTGAATTCTTCTCCCAAAGAGATGTTGCCCACTCAAGCGGTTTGCCCACCAAACGAGACATCACATACCCCACCTTAGAACGTTCATTGGGAAAGTGAGAGGGTTGAAACTCGAACTGGATCTGGCACTGTGTAGCGAAACCTCTGTAGGCTTGTGGGTCCCCATTGAGGCGGAGGCGGAATGCGAGGCTCACCAGACAAGGAACTTGCGGTAGAAGAAACAGCCGCCAAGGGAGGATTTCCAGCAACTTGGGAAGCAGGGGGCGCAGGAGGCATACGAGAGAGAAGGGTATCAAGTGCCTGCCCTATGCGGTACTGCTGGGCTTCATAATCTTCCATGCGGGATGCCAGTCCGCGGAGCGCTCGTCCGACATCAGGAGTAGCTTCCTCAGTAGGATCTATGGACCACGAATAATGTCAGGGAGCCGGGAGCTCCCTCCAGGGAGGTAGTCTGGATCAAGGAGGAAGCCCTCTTGAGGGAACAAGGTCGCGGTGTCCAACGGGTAGGCAAGTGGATAATCAGAGTTCAGGCTAGAGATCACGGGCAGGCAGATCAAGATCAATAAGCAGGAGTCCAGGCAAAGGGTCAAAACCAAGGCAGGTGCAGGTATCAGGATACAGGAACAGGAATCAAGGCTTGGAAACAGGAACCCAGGTTCAGGGAAGCAGAACCTATTCTTGGGCGCCATGCAGACGTCCTGGAAGCACATTTTGGATTCTTCACCGCCGGGAGCAGACGCGCCTCTTCGCGCTCCCTGCGGCCTTGACAACTAGCAGTTATATATATATATATATATATATATATATATATATATATATATATATATATAGTAATTTGATGGGTCAAGCGTGGCCTTTTTAATAATAGGCTTTACACAGTCCTGTTTGAAAGGAGAAGGGAAGGTTCCAGAAGCTAGAGAAGAATTGAATATGTGAGTAAGTAGTGGTGTAAGCTCTGCAATACAGTGTTTGAGCAGAGAAGAGGGCATAGGGTCAAGGGGGCAAGTTGTGAGTGGGGAGGACAAAAGAAGCTTGGAGACTTCTGTTATATATTTATATATATATATATATATATATATATATATATATATATATATATATATATATATATATCATTCCTTCCATGAAACATACTGCAAATTCTTAAGGAAAATTATTGGAATGTCTGGAAATTCCTTTTAATGCAGAAGACTAGGAGATTGTGTCATGTAAAACACCATACATGCATCAGTCTGACCTAATTGGGCAGGACATGCCTGCAATTCCCCAATGTCCTGAATTTTAAGGGATTGGTTACTTTTGAGTTAACTTTTAGGATGATGTAGAGAGTGCTATTCTGAGACAATTTTCAATTGTCTTAAATTTTTTATTATTGGTGGTATTTTAATTATTTCACATTTATTTATTTTCTAGTTTGGAATTTTAGCAGTTATCTGGTTTTTAGGGTCCACATTACCTTAGCAAGTGGTTTGAAGAAGACTATTAGAGAGGGACTTTATAGAAACACAAGTAATGAAAACTAACAATAATAATAATGAAATTGTAGTCTCACAGAGCAAAAGTGTTTTGGCTACTGGGGTCAGTGACCCCCCAACTGAAAGCTGTAAGAAAATAATTTAAAACCGATAGAAATTACCCACACATAAAAACCTTCTGTAATCCAACTGAATCACACACCACCATTAGTAAAAGACTTAAACAGTAGCATTTATTTTCCAGCATAAGTAAAATTGCAAGTAACACTGTTTGTCATCAAATACATCTGTACAGAGACTCTATGACGTTTTGGGCTCAGCCGCTCCCTTTCTCAAGTTTGTCTCCACTTAGATTACTGATTACATCTCTAACGCACCCTTAAATCCTGTAACAAGCTGCAAACAGTAAACCCACGTGACCGGTCCCATGATGGAGCGACATACTGTAGCTGATGTCACTCCGTCAGAGAAGCAAGCCACATAGACAGATGGACACCATATTTGTAGTTGGCTAGACATATGGTATCATATCTATGCTCATATATATGGCAGTAAATGGAGAAATTTAATGATCACACTTTATCTCATACACAAATATATATTATATATATATATATATATATATATATATATATATATATATATATATATATATATATACACACACAAAAAGTCCTGATCCTGAATCCCATTATTAAAAAAGGCAATGTTAATATCATGATCTTGAACATTAATATCAGCACAAGCAATATTTTATGTGAAAATCAAATAGCGCATATATAAACATAAATAAAATACAAAAAATGCAGAAAATAAAATATGTATAACTAGTCAAGCATCATTAATCAAATAAATAGAAATCAAAATCCCTATTTAACCCATTGAGACTAAGGGGCCGATTCATCAAGAGTCGAATATCGAGGGTTAATTAACCCTCGATATTCGACTAGGAACTAAAATCCTTCGACTTCGAATATCGAAGTCGAAGGATTTAGCGCAAATGCTGCGATCGTACGATCGAAGGATTATACGATTTTTACTTCGAATCCTTCGATAGTCGTAGTCGAAAGTCGAAGTAGCCAATTCGATGGTCGAAGTAGCCCAAAAAATGCTTCGAAATTCGAAGTTTTTTTACTTCGAATCCTTCACTCGAATTTAGTGAATCGGCCCCTAAATGTTTTTAATCTGTGTATCCACTGTACCTCTGCTTTCCGTAACATCAAAACCAGATCTCCACCACTTCGGGGCACCGGATTGTGTTGAATAACTCTAAATCTTAGATCCTCAGCCATAAGGCCTTTTTCAAGACAATGTTTGGATACTGGAAGTATATTGTTCCGAGTCTTTACCATGGATCTATGTTGGGAAAACCTGTCCCTGACATTTTGACAGTCTCCCCAACATAGATCAGGTCGCAAGGACATACCAGCATATACACCACAAAATTTGTGTCACAGCAATAGTTTCCCCTGATCCTATAAGTTCTATTTGTAACTGGGCTATCAAATGTAGCTCCTGTAAGTACATATCTACATTGTGCACAACCCCTACAATGAAACATACCATCTTTGGGAGGGCCCATAAAGGTAAATTGTTTTGGTGGAGGGCTTATTTCTGCTCATACCAATCTTTTACCCACAGTACAACCTTTTCTGAATGGCATCATAGGCATCTGTTCAAATTCTATAATAGTAGAATATCCTTCAAAAGATGCCAATGTTTACACAGAATCTGAAAATTTCCACTCTGAGAGTGATATTGACTAACAAAGGTTACACATTGTCTACCACTCCTATTTACTACCTTTGTAACCTTGTTCATTTGGGCCCTTTTAGCGCTCTCATCCAGAGTGTCAGATGGATACCTCCTATGTGAAAATTGGGTCTGCATTTTTAATAGATCTTGTTGCAACAGGGACTGTTCATTGGTTCATCTGACATACTCTAGCGAACTGACTAATGGGTATAGATTACTTTACTCCAGAAGGATGAAAGCTATCATATGACAAAAGTTGACTGTGATTAGTAGGTTTAGTAAATATTCTTGTTGTGAACATATCACCTGTTATCATATTAGTTGGACATCTAGAAAATCGATTTCATGGGCACCATTTATCCTATCACGGAAAGACTCCAAGTCACCCCGCCAGAGGAGGAACATGTCATCGATGTACCGCCACCACGCCAAACAGTAACCCCCAAAGAGGACATCTGTATAGACATGTTCCCCCTCAAACCAATTCATGAACGAGTTGGCATAGGCTGGGGCAACTTTCGACCACCCTCCGTAACTGCAGATAAAATGTGTCCCTAAATCTTAAATAGTTTCTATGTAGAATGAAGCTTAATATCACCATGAAAAACCACACCTCTTGGTGGCTATATAAATCACTTTCTTGTATTAAATTTTCCATGGCATATAATCCCTGAGAGTGAGGTATGGAGGTACTGTATATAGGCTAGACACATTCAGTGTAGCAAGCCATATCTGACCGTCGATCCTTCCTAACTTTTTCAGTTTATCCAAAAAATCAAGAGTATCACATATATAACTATATATATAACAAGTCAAGGACCCAATGCCCGCCACGATTAATTGTCCCAGTGGCTTAACTGGGTCCTTGTGTATCTTAGGTAGAATGTATATTAGGGGACTTGTGGGAGAGTCAACCTGCATATAGGCTAAGGTAGACCCAGTGATCATACCCTGATCACAACAGTAGTGTATCAAATTCCCCTTTAAATTTCTCAGTTGGATCACTTTGCAAACAAAAATATACATCAGCATCTGTCATTCTATCTCTCCTATATATTTATCTTTATCAGATCATGATATTGGACATAGAAGATAGTTCAGAAAGAGCTAAAGACTCCCATTTTAAATGTAACCTTCTGTATGTAGGACTCAACAGAAACAAACTGATTTTTAGCCCTGAGACCAACTTTATTCACATCAAAACCAGTTGGACTTATACACATATATATATATATATATATATATATATATATATATATATATATATATATATATATGTCTCACATAATTCTTGACACATTAGAAAAATGAACTTTTAGTCTTAGAGTTCTAAAAAAACTGTATAAATCTAGTTGTAGTTGAAAATCGTCCAATTTTGAAGTAGGACAAAATTGAGCTAATAATGATACCATATGTCTAGCCAATTTTGGATAGTACTTTAAGACATGATTCATATAGATCACACGATCGAGCTCAAGAATTTACAACTGAAGATGAAAGGAACCCATCCACTTCCACTTTTTTTAGCTTCAGGAGCTTTAAGAGGAACCGCACAAGAATCAGGAAAGGTGGCAATAAGTAGGTGTTGTGCACAATGCAGATATGTACTTACAGGAGCTACGTTTGATAGCCCAGTTACAAATAGAACTTATAAAATCAGGGGACACTATTGCTGTGACACTAATTTTGTGGTGTATATGCTGGTATGTCCTTGTGACCTGATCTATGTTGGGGTTTTCCCAACATAGATCCATGGTTAAAGGAGAAGGAAAGCTACCAAATCAGATTATTGCCAATAGATTAGCCACAATAGTGCAAGCTATACCACTATATTTATTCTGCAGAATGATTTACCATACTTGAGTAAACAGCTCTAGAAGCTCCCTCTGTTTGTTTAGGATAGCAGCTGCCATATTAGCTTGGTGTGACATAACTTCCTACCTTTCACATGTCTTTCACTGCTCACTCATTGCTCTGAGCTCAGATTACAGCAGGGATGGAAGGGGGAGATTTGAAATTTGTGAAAGGAAGCGGCTGCCCCTGAAATGTCGTAGAGTCTCTGTACAGATGAGTATTTGATGACAAACAATATAATTAGCACTTTTACTTTCAGTTGGATTATATATGATTTAGTGGTATGACTCACCACATTTTTCGCACCCTGGTTACTAACAAGTACATATATATATATATATATATATATATATATATATATATATATATATATATGTATATATATATATATATATATATATATATATATATATATATTTATTTAAGTTGGACACCCTAACACCCAAGGGACTGAATGAAAAACTACCACTGGGTTGCTTTATCTAGTCTCAGCTCAAGATGTGCCGGAGGTCCCCCTTGATGGACGGTTTTGTGGACTTTTGGATATTCCACCTGTGTGGTAGTAGCCCACCTCTGCTGGAATGTGACTGTCTTGTTATACCCATATGTCCACTAGTTACTGTATTGTTTTTATCTCACTTCACTTATGCTTTCTCACTCGCACCTTTGCTTTGTTTGACCCAATGGTTTAGGACACATTTAAGTGACTCCTGTTGTTGTAGGTCGGACTGGTCATTCTATATAAAGACTATGGACCTTATAGCAGGTGATTCAATTCATTGTACAGATATGTGGGCCGAGACAAACGGCAAATGCATTTTTTCCCCTTTTGATCCTGTGCCTCTGCAAAACTGGGGTGTGCTGGCTGGCAAGCTGTTCCAGTGTCTCAGCAACCCCCTAATATTTACAATATTGGCGTATACCGTTTTGACTGCCTACTAGGCAGATATGGATCTATAAAGCCTCCCGGTGCATGAGGGATGAGCTCAAGCATGATACCCGTGTCTTTTGTTTCCGTTAAACTTGTCCACCTCTACTGTACTATATGGGTAGAAGGCACTTTATTACCCTTTTTTCACACGCTATCCCATGGTCCCACTATAAGTGTGGGTTGGTCTATTTGAATGGACCTAAAGAATTGGGTAACATGCAGGAGCCCATTGTTACAACCAGAGGGTCTCTCTCTTTTTTTATTCTTACAGGTGTGTTTCCCATGACTCTGATGTCTATCACCACCCAGCCTCTCTGTGGCTATTTAGTTTGAACATTCACTCTGCACTGTGCTTCCTTGACAAAGGTTCCTGTGTGGGACCGAAACGTTGGATAAATAAACCTTTACTTTTTTGACACTTTTTGTCTGTTTTTGCTAAAATCCTGCGAGTGCCATCATTTTGTATCCTGTATATATATATATATATATATATATATATATATATATATATATATATATATATATATATATATATATATATATATATATATATATATATATATATATATATATATATATATATATACGCACACATGTAATATATGTATGTATACATACATACAAAAAAACCTTAGAACACAAGCATTTTATTCTTTGGTGATTAGGCCCTTCAGCAAGTGCTCCGACAAAGTGTGCAAAGAGAATGTAATTTAAAAGGTTGCTTAACAAAATACTTGATGACAAACATAGAAAATATATTTTTAGATACAGACCGTATTAAATGATCATATAACGCATAAAGGATACACAGCACCTTAATTAAAGATGGTATGTAATAATCCATGGTGGCTGTCATTTTGAATGACAGACAACCAGATTTGGACTGGGATGCCAGGGGCCCACCAGAAAACCTTAGACCTTGGGCCCACTTTCCAAACTATTATTCCAACTCTCCTCACTCACCCTCTTTATTTTTCTAGTTTGTTATCTCTACATAATATACTATATTCTTCCATTATTAAGCCCCTTAAAGAAATAGGGAATGACCATGAAATAGGCCAAATGGTTAGTAGCAAGAGGGCCCACTGACACCTGGGCCCACTGAGAGTTTTCCTGGTATCCCTGGTGGGCCAATCCGACACTGCAGACAACACATTAGACTACACATGATTAGATCATTAGCAAGGTTATCATTCTAGCACTTGGTCTGCCACCAATGAAATTATGTAGCCCACATTTGAAAGGCAATTGAGAAAGCAGGAGTTGGAATTGCAGACCTTAGGATAGCATCATGGAGATTGGGTCCAGTGTTCCCTTAGTAACACATACCTTCCAACTATCCTGTTTTTTGCAGGACAGTCACGATTTTGACAGCTCAACCTGCAATCCTGGTTTCTTACCGAAATGTCCTGCATTTCCCTTTGATCTCCTGTACTTAACTAAATTAGAGTTTTTTGGTAGAGAGCTCAGAACACTCAGCACCAGCACAAAAGATAAGAATAAGATAAGCAGGTCTTTTTGAAGAACTGAGGCTTGCAGCTTAAAGGTTAATTTCACCTTCATTACCAAAATTGTAATAACACTTAAAACATGAACCTAACTTTCCATAACCTGACAAATTTTGCAAAATTGACATTAGGGGGTGTGACATAAAATGGGCGTGGTCAAAATTGCTCATCAGAACTTTTTTTTCTCTCATTTCATTTTTCAAATGTTGGGAGGCAGGGGCATAACTACAGAGGAAGCAGACCTTGCGGCTGCAGGGGGGCCCAGGAGGTATATGCAGGGCCGCCATTAGAAATCACGGGGCCCCGTACAACAAAATTTTTGGGGCCCCCTGGGCCCCGCCCACACTGACGACCAAGTTCCGCCCCATATCCCGCCCACATCGCAGTTAAAAGACCACACAGACATCAGCGCTAAAAAAGTAACCCCCCCCCACACAAGTTGTAAAAAGCTATTGATGGTCAGGGCCCCCTTATAAAAAAAATTGGGGCCCCAAAAAAAAAAATTAAAATTTTTTTTTTTTAAAAAACATTGGTGGCAGGGGCCCCCTGTTAAAAAAAACTTGGGGCCCCAACAAAAAAAAATGTAAAAAAAACTAAAAAATAAACAAACATTGGTGGCAGGGGCCCCCTTCTAAGTTAAAAACAAATTGGGGCCCCAAAAAAAAATTTGAAAAAAAATTAATTTTTTTTTGAAAAAAAAAAAAAACATTGGCGGCAGGGGCCCCCTTATAAGTTAAAAACAAATTGGGGCCCCAAAAAAAAATTTGGAGAAAAAAAAATTTTTTTGAAAAAAAAAAAAATGGTGGCAGGGGCCCCCTTACAAGTTAAAAACAAATTGGGGCCCCAAAAAAAATTTAAAAAAAAAATAATTTTTTTTTGAAAAAAAAAAAAAAACTGGTGGCAGGGGCCCCCTTACAAGTTAAAAAAATTTGGGGCCACCAAAAAGAAAATTAATTTTTTTTTTTAAAAAAAAACCCAAAAAAAAACAATGGTGGCAAGGGGCCCCTTACGAGTTAAAAAAAAATTGGGGCCCCAAAAACAAAAGTTTTAAAAAAAAGATTGGTGGCAGGGGCCTATAGAATATTAAAATAATACATTGGTGGCCAGGGGATTAAAAAACAAAAAAAAACAAACTGGTGTTCAGTAGAATTGAACTCATGGCTTCAGTACTTCAACTTCGCCTCCTTTCGTGACTTCGGGTCTTTTCACCGCTTCAGGACTTCGGCTTCGACTGTTTTCGTGACTTCGGGTCTTTGCGCTGCTTCAGGACTTCGGCTTCGGCTGTTTTCGTGACTTCGGGTCTTTTCGGCGCTTCGTGACTTCGGGACTTCGGCTTTTTCCGTGACTTCGGGTCTTTTCGTCGCATCGGCTTCGGCTTTTCGGCACTTCCGCATTCGGCACTGAAGAGGCAAGACGTACGGCTCGGGCGCTCGTAAGGGGGGCCCGGATCTTCAAAAAAATGCAGCGCTGCCGGGCCCCCCTTCATGCCCGGGCCCGGTACGCTTGTCCCCCCTGTCCCCCCCTGATGGCGGCCCTGGGTATATGGCCCCCATTATAAATATTGGTAAACCTTTTAGACATTTTGTGGGCCTGAAAAATAATTTCCTGTGGGGCCCAGTAATATCTAGTTAAGCCACTGTTGGGAGGTATGGTAAAATGGTAGGAGGTGGCATAGGTGATGTGATAGGGCAATAGCTTGCAGTTCAGGTACTGGAGTATTTAGTTGGTATGCAGGTGGCTATTGCTTCCATGTACTACCCCAAATTATTTTTCTAACTGATAAGCAACGATAGACTTTTCATCATTTCAGACAGTGCTTGTCCACGGCCTGATTTTACTGTCAGGGTAGCAAGGCCATCAGTACCTGGAACTAGGTGAAACATGCCAGGGAAAAGGCATATCAGGCAAAATGTAATAGGTATCTGAAGGGTTAAGTAGTTAAATATCAGGCCCAAGTCTTGGCAGGCAGTGACAAGAAAATTTAAGAACAGGATAGAAGTTAATAATCAGAATAAAATGGCTAAATAGCTCTATAGTCTGGCACTGAAGACCAGGATTAAGGTACAGTATGTGTTCTGCTGGACGTAAGACACACTTATTTTACCATGGTTCGTTATATTGCACTTTTTTTTTTTTTTTTAAAGGTTATGTTTTATTTGCTTTTAATAAACATTACAAAAAAGAAAAATTAAAAGTAATATATCCATAAACATGTGTACAGTTAAGACATGTGTCACTGGTCCATAATTATTTGCTTTCAATTGGTACAGCATAGATTGAGGGTGAATTAGCATCAGAAGACATTACAGGTATAGTGTAAGCATATATATTATCCGGTTGCATGATAATTTCTCGGTTGCACGCCCGGACCCATTTCCCACTAAGGACTCCATATCTTTTGAAATTTATCTGCGGTGCCTCTCGCTTCCCAAGAGTCCTTTGTGGGAGGGGTAGGTCCTATCCAGTGCATAATCACACATTTATTTAGCATAGAATAATAATGCTCTAAACCTTAATCTTGCACAGACAGTGGGTACAAGGTGTTCCACTACACCCAGGAGAAACACAATTGGGGAGAGTATATGGGGGAATTCGAGTGTGTTCACTAATGAGGCCATTACTTGCGACCAGTAAGTATTTATCACTGGGCAAGACCAGATCATGTGTAGAAAATTGGCTACTGGAGTTCCACATCTGGGGCAGGAGTCAGTGTCCTTCTTACCCATTGCCTTTAGTTTAAGCGGGGTGATATAGAGTTGATGGAACACCTTGTATTGAATCAGCCTATCCCTGGTTGCTATTAAAGGGATCCTGTCATCGGAAAACATGTTTTTTTCAAAACGCATCAGTTAATAGTGCTACTCCAGCAGAATTCTGCACTGAAATCCATTTCTCAAAAGAGCAAACAGATCTTTTTTATATTCAATTTTGAAATCTGACATGGGGCTAGACATTTTGTCAATTTCCCAGCTGCTCCAGGTCATGTGACTTGTGCCTGCACTTTAGGAGAGAAATGCTTTCTGGCAGGCTGCTGTTTTTCCTTCTCAATGTAACTGAATGTGTCTCAGTGGGACATGGGTTTTTACTACTGAGCAGGGCTGGAATTAGGGGTAGGCAGAAGAGGCACGTGCCTAGGGCACAAAGGCAGAGGGGCGCCAGGCACATACCTCTTCTGACCCTTTCCCCTAGTTGGGACCGTCTTCTCCAGACTCCAGAAGCCGTTCACGCGAGTGCGCTCTATTCAGTGCATGCGCACTAGTGCAGGTTCGCCGCTCATCTGCGCATGCGCACTTCCTCCTTTACACGCGCGATGGGGGCGACATAGTCGGCCGGGTTGCCTAGGGCGCCCGGCTGACTTGGCCCGGCACTGCTATTGAGTGCTGTTCTTAGATCTACCAGGCAGCTGTTATCTTGTGTTAGGGAGCTGTTATCTGGTTACCTTCCCATTGTTCTGTTGTTTGGCTGCTGGGGGGGGAAAGGGAGGGGGGTGATATCACTCCAACTTGCAGTACAGCAGTAAAGAGTGATTGAAGTTTATCAGAGCACAAGTCACATGACATGGGGCAGCTGGGAAATTAACAATATGTCTAGCCCCATGTCAGATTTCAAAATTGAATATAAAAAAATCTGTTTGCTCTTTTGAGAAATGGATTTCAGTGCAGAATTCTGCAGGAGCAGCACTATTAACCGATTTATTTCGGAAATTTTTTTTCCCATGACAGTATCCCTTTAAGCTTTTATACATAGTTTCTGTTGCCTTGTCCCAGTCATCCTGGGATAGTTCTGGAATGTTAGTCTTCCACCGTACCTTAGCTGTGTGGAACAGAGGGGGGACACTGGCTAGCAGGTTTTTGTATAGCCTGGACACCAACTTAACTGTTTGTTCAGCTATGAGGGTTTCTTCAATTGTCATTGTGGCAAGGACAGGAGAAAGTGTACCAAACTGGGCCTTAAAAGTGTGTCGAATTTGGAAATATCGAGAAAGTGGGAGGTTCTGAGAGGTGCATTTGGCTTGTAGTTCAATATGTGAAGGGAAGGACCTGTTTTGCAGACGATCGCCCAGGTATTTAATGCCCTGCCTTGGCCAGAAGAGGAAGTCCTCTAGGTTTCGGAAGTGAAGTAGGTTGGAGTTGCCTCATAATGGTAGTAGTGGGTTTAGCCAAATAGGTCCTTTCTTAAATATTTTCAACACTTGGGTCCAGGCTCTATGAGGAGTGGAGATGGTGGATGGCAGACTGCCTGCGTCCGAGATTTTCCGATTGGGAAGATTTTTAAATCCTTCCAGTGACTCTATTATATTTGCATGTAGCGCCATATTTGGGTTACATGGGCCCGGATGATACCACCAGTGCAGGTAATACACTTGGGCCGCTATGTAATACCACTGGAAGTTGGGTAAGGCGAGTCCACCATCCTCCCTCTCCGCTGTCAATTTCTCCCAGGCAATTATCGTTACCTTACGGTTCCATATAAAGGGAAGTATCAATTGGTAGATTTTTTTAAATACTGATTTGGGAATGTATACGGGGCATTATGGAGGTGGTATAGAAATTTCGGTAGATCAGGTTTATTCTCCCCCACAAAG
This sequence comes from Xenopus laevis, assembly GCF_017654675.1. Taxonomy (NCBI): domain Eukaryota; kingdom Metazoa; phylum Chordata; class Amphibia; order Anura; family Pipidae; genus Xenopus; species Xenopus laevis. The sequence continues at coordinate 24,705,620 of NC_054387.1, forward strand.
ATAGGGGGAGATTAGCCCAACCCAGTAGATCAGATTCAAGTTTTGAAATTATGGGATCAAGGTTCTCTTGTATGCAGTTTGATAGATGTGTTTGTATGTGGAGACCAAGGTATTTAAATTTCTGGACCCACTTAAGGGGAGCATTGGGGGGGGAGATCGTTAGGGGGGGTCCTGATTGTCAATTGGGAAGAGAATGGATTTATCCCAGTTTTTTTGAGGCCAGAGAAACCTCCGAATTGCTCCACTACTTTGAGCAGTGATGCTAGTGAGTTCTGGGTGTCTGCCAAGTAGATCAAAAGATCATCTGCGTACAGGGAGATCTTTTCAGTAAGTGGGCCAATTTTGAGACCTACAATTTGTTCAGATTCGCGTATGGCTATGGCTAGAGGTTCTATGGCGAAGGCAAAGAGAAATGGGGATAACGGGCATCCCTGTCGCGTACCTCTTTCCAGTAGGAATGGATCTGATATCATGCCGTTAACCCTGACCCGTGCAGTTGGTCTATAATAAAGCATCTGTATCCATTTAATGAATTGGTCACCCAGGTTAAACCTGCGAAGGGTCTCCCATAGGTAGGGCCATTCTATTGAGTCAAAGGCCTTAGCTGAGTCTAGGGAGGCTATTGCTGTTGTCCCCACATTGGCATGTTGCGTTTCAATGTTAGTATACAATCTCCTAATGTTAATATTTGTGGCTCTACCTGGCATAAATCCCGAGTGATCGGGATGGATCAGGTCTATTATATAGCGTTGGAGTCTTGTGGCAAGATTTTGGCGAGAATTTTGGCATCAGTGTTTATAAGGGAGATTGGCCGATATGAACTGCACTGGTCAGGGTCTTTACCGGATTTAGGGACCACGACTATAAGTGCTTCACTAAATGAAGGGGGCAGGGAGCCAAGATCAAATGAGGCATGAAGGGTAGCCAGTAACTGGGGAGCCAGCTGTTCTGAGAGGGCTTTGTACCAGCTGGAGGGAAGACCGTCTATGCCCGGTGTTTTGTTTGTCGGGAGGGAGGCAATGGCTTCTTTTTTTTCTTCTATTGTAATAGGTCGATTTAGGTTGTCCTTGTCATATGGATGTAGGGTTGGGATCGAGATGCTGTCTAGGAAGGGTAGGTGGGTGTTGCTGGATTGGGACACTGTGGATCTGTACACCCCATGATAATAGTTTGCAAATTCCTGTATTATGAGCTTGGGATCGTTAACCATGTCACCCCTTTTCTACTTTATGTTCGGTATAGCTGTAGTAGGGCATTGTGTATTCGCAAAGTATGCTAAAATATTGCACTCTTTTTCAAACTCTCATATGCACTTGGTAGTTTTACACACACATACACACTTTTCCCCCCTTGCTTTTTTATTTTATCAATTTGTTAAGCACTTTTCATGTTTAATAGGCAGTGTGAATAATTTGTATGAATTGTACTATTATTTTTAGTGATTGTATTGCATTCTGAGATAGATATATAGATCTATCTATCTCTATCTCTATCTCTATCTATATCTATATCTATCTATATCTATATATATCTATATCTATATATATCTATATCTATATATATATATCTCTCTAGATCTCTCTCTGGATCTCTCTCTGGATCTCTCTCTGGATCTCTCTCTGGATCTCTCTCTGGATCTCTCTCTGGATCTCTCTCTAGATCTCTCTCTGGATCTCTCTCTAGATCTCTCTCTAGATCTCTCTCTAGATCTCTATCTCATCTATCTATATCTATATATCTCTATCTATATCTCTATATCTATATATATCTATATCTAATGAAATGAACCTGTGAATAAAAGCACATTTATTTCACCTTTATGAATGAGTGCGGGTCCATTCACTGAATTGTAACATGGAATTTTGACCAACGCACCACCATCAACAGAATTTGAACCGGGAGGAGTGCGTTCACTGTACAAACTTTGTATATCTATATCTATCTATCTATCTATATATATAGAAGGGCTGTGGCACACACTTACTGAAGCAAAGACCCAGGTGCTAATCAGAAAAAGTTATATATTCATGTAGAAAGCTGCAGCACACTGGGATTTATCAAAATAAAACTTTTTTATTGGATCGACGTTTCGGTCCACACAGGGACCTTGATCAAGATAAATACAAAGTGCAAGTGTAGACAATTTTATAGACTCACCCACCAGTGAACCTTCACCAGAACACGCCCACATATCAAGTGAACATTTTAACCCTAGAAGACCCAAAAGTCCAGCGAACATGGATGGTTTTAACTTGGTCTGAAAAACAAAGTGCATAGAACCATATAATTTAGTATATAAAAATGCATAATCACATATTATAAATCCTCTTAAAAGCTGTAATAAATTTGTGAAAATATTTTTCTTTTATAGTGACATTGTAGTAAATATAGTGTTAAAAGTGTCATAAAATGCTCTAAAAACAATATCTAATAAATCCATAAGACATAAGCTGTTTGCATAGAAATTCATTACTATCTGTCAATGAAAATACATAAAATGGTATAAAATTTATAGTTACTCATAAGAAACAGGTAAACGAGCAGTATTCGTTAAGTCCTCTGAGGGCAATGGTGTTTAGCATTTTAATCCAATATACCTCCTTTTGCAATAGCATGCGATCCCAATCAACCCCCTAGCGGGTTCAGGAACTAAATCTATGCCCATGAATTTGAATGTTGGGAGATTGTGACCCATTTTAAAAAAATTTTGTGGTAGTGGTAGATCAGATTTTCCAGTTTCGAAGGCTTTTTTAATAGAAGACCTATGATTACCCATCCTCTCACGTAGGGTATTCTGCGTTTTCCCAACATATGTCAAACCACATGGACATGTTATGATGTAGATGACGTGTGTGGATGTGCAAGAAATGCGGTGTCTAATCATGATCTCTTTCCCAGTGTGGGGATGTTTAAAAGTTTTGCCTGATAACATGTATCGACACGTAATACAACCCGCACATTTGTAACAACCTTTGTTTAGTTTACTTAAAATGTTACCACCGGACTCATAACATTTGATTGGATCTGTCTGCATTAATAGGTTTCTTAAATTGGGTCCACGTTTGTAACCCCACAAAGGTTTTTGGGTAAGCAATTGGGATAATTTTTTGTCACTTTTCAAGATTGGCCAACTGTTTTCGACTATACTCCTAACCGCCATAGAACCAGTCGTAAAACTGGATGTTAGAATGAAACGATTCTGTTCCTTCAGACATATTCTATGCTGGGTATCATGTGTCTGTGCTAAATGTTCCCGGGCTCTTTCAATGGATTTGGTAATTACATGCTGACGGTAACCCCTTTGTTTAAACCTATCAGTGGTTTCCACTATTTGCCTTTCGCGGATATCCTGATTGGAATTATTTCTCATAGTGCGTAAAAATTTTGAAAGTGGAACCGCTTTTTTAGAACTAGGAGGATGGAAACTCGTGGAATACAAAAGAGTATTTCTATCAGTTGGCTTACGATACAATTTATGCCATAATCCATTATTCTGTCTGAAAATTTCAACATCCAAAAATTGGATACTTTGCATGTTGTGTCACCGTAAATTTGACTGGAAAATTCAGGGCATTTAGATGTTCAACCATATTCAACAACTCAATCACATCACCACGCCATATTAATAGTATGTCGTCAACTTGGGTATAATATTATGTTGTTCATAATGGGCCATAAAACAATTGGCATAAGCAGGAGCCATTGCTGCACCCATCGACGTGCCTTCCTTTTGTAAGTAATATTGTTTCTCAAAACGAAAATAATTCAATTTCAATATCAGTTCCAATAGTTGGCAAATAAAGTCAAAAGGTGGGCCCTTGTATGTAGTAGAATTAAGTAGTGCCCAATGTACTGCTTCTATTCTTCACGATGAGGGATTATTGTGTATAGACTGCATACATCCATGCTGGCCAATACAATAGGTCCATCTGGAAGTATCGTATTTGACAAAATTTCCAAAAGCTGTTGTGTATCTCTTAAAACATAAGGTAAAGCCTGAACTGTACTCTGCAAATGGTGGTCAAGATATAGACCAATAGGGTGTAGCAGACTGCCCCTTGATGAAACAATCGGTCTACCTGGGGGATTACACAAAGTTTTGTGAATTTTGGGTAAACAGTACAAAATTGGGCAAATTGGGTGCACTTGAAAAAGAAACTGTTTCTCACTCAGTGTAATCCAGTTCTGTTCAACCGCATGCTCCAACACCAATCCAATTTCAGATCTGAATTTATTCACAGGGTTAGTATTCAATTTTGTATATACAGTGGTGTCATTAAGCTGACTCATAACTTCTTCTGGATTACACTGAATGAGAAACAGTTTCTCTGCCCTGAATTTTCCAGTCAAATTTACGGTCACACATAACATGCAAAGTATCCAATTTTTGGATGTTGAAATTTTCAGACAGAATAATGGATTAGGGTAAGCCAACTGATAGAAATACTCTTTTGTATTCCACGAGTTTCCATCCTCCTAGTTCTAAAAAAGCGGTTCCATTTTCACAATTTCTACTCACTATGCGAAATAATTCCAATCAGGATATACGCGAAAGGCAAATAGTGGAAACCGCCGATAGGTTTAAACAAAGGGGTTACCGTCAGCATGTAATTACCAAATCCATTGAAAGAGCCCGGGAACATTTAGCACAGACACATGATACCCAGCATAGAATATGTCTGAAGGAACAGAATCGTTTCATTCTAAAATCCAGTTTTACAACTGGTTCAATGGCGGTTAGGAGTATAGTCGAAAACAGTTGGCCAATCTTGAAAAGTGACAAAAAATTATCCCAATCACTTACCCAAAAACCTTTGTGGGGTTACAAACATGGACCCAATTTAAGAGACCTATTAATGCAGACAGATCCAATCAAATGTTATGAGTCCGGTGGTAACATTTTAAGTAAACTAAACAAAGGTTGTTACAAATGTGCGGGTTGTGTTACGTGTCGATACATGTTATCAGGCAAAACTTTTAAAGGACCAGTAACATCAAAAATTTTTGTTAAAAAATTCATTAGTATACAACGAAAAATAAACACCAAGACAAATTAAACTTTTAAATAGCAAAGCCTTTATTAAGAAATAACTTACATATACTCCACTTCCTGTCCTCCTCAGAAACTGCGAAAAGGCGACCATCCATCCTGCAGTGTTTGATTTCTCCTCCCTGGCAATTCTACTGACAGCAGCGTGTTGGCTGGTGGAGCAGGGTTTGTGCTGGCTGTTCGGATCCCTCTGGGAAAGGGTTCTCTCGGCTTTCTTTGGTATCTTGGCTGCTACCTAGAAGTGTCTCCTTCTTGAACTTTGCCTTGTGGCCCCTGGAATGTCTCCTGGAATGCCGCTTGGTGACCTGTGCTACTTTGCGGATGGCCGACCTAGCAGCGGTGGGAGAGAAGCCTTCCCCAGAGGGATCCGAACAGCCAGCACAAACCCTGCTCCATCAGCCAACACACTGCTGTCAGTAGAATTGCCAGGGAGGAGAAATCAAACACTGCAGGATGGATGGTCGCCTTTTCGCCGTTTCTGAGGAGGACAGGAAGTGGAGTGTATGTAAGTTATTTCTTAATAAAGGCTTTGCTATTTAAAAGTTTAATTTGTCTTGGTGTTTATTTTTCGTTGTATACTAATGAATTTTTTAACAAAAATTTTTGATGTTACTGGTCCTTTAAACATCCCCACACTGGGAAAGAGATCATGATTAGACACCGCACACGTCATCTACATCATAACATGTCCATGTGGTTTGACATATGTTGGGAAAACGCAGAATACCCTACGTGAGAGGATGGGTAATTATAGGTCTTCTATTAAAAAAGCCTTCGAAACTGGAAAATCTGATCTACCCCTACCACAACATTTTTTAAAAATGGGTCACAATCTCCCAACATTCAAATTCATGGGCATAGATTTAGTTCCCGAACCCGCTGGGGGGGGGGGTTATTGGGATCGCATGCTATTGCAAAAGGAGGTATATTGGATTAAAATGCTAAACAAAATTGCCCCCAGAGGACTTAACGAATACTGCTCGTTTACCTGTTTTTTATGAGTAACTATAAATTTTATACCATTTTATGTATTTTCATTGACAGATAGTAATGAATTTCTATGCAAACAGCTTATGTCTTATGGATTTATTAGATATTGTTTTTAGAGCATTTTATGACACTTTTAACACTATATTTACTACAATGTCACTATAAAAGAAAAATATTTTCACTAAATTTATTACAGCTTTTAAGAGGATTTATAATATGTGATTATGCATTTTTACCTACTAAATTATATGGTTCTATGCACTTTGTTTTTCAGACCAAGTTAAAACCATCCATGTTCGCTGGACTTTTGGGTCTTCTAGGGTTAAAATGTTCACTTGATATGTGAGCGTGTTCTGGTGAAGGTTCACTGGTGGGTGAGTCTATAAAATTGTCTACACTTGCACTTTGTATTTATCAATCATTAACATGTTGGCTGTGGCTGAGCATTGATGGTCCATGGTGTATAAAAAAAGACACATATCCATCAAGTTCAATTTTTTTTGTCAAAAATAATTGCTAGTTTAATCACAACTAATATTGGCCAAGTTGAGATACTGAAGAAAAAGCACTTTAGGGGAGATGCAAGAAAATATCTGTCAATATATACAAGGCAACCGTATAAGAAACTTTCTGGTGTTTTATTCACCAGTAGATCCAGCATACATAAGAGCACCCAATCAGAGTTGAAGAAAATAGGAAAGGCAAAGCTTACACTCTGTCCACTTCTCTGTGATCGCTATGCTTTTTTCCCTCAAGAAAGTTTTCTTTGGAAAATATTAATGTTGTAATCTTGCAAGCTGATTAGTAGAACACCGCCACCATCTTACTAAAGGATACACTCCTGCCTTCTGGCAGTAGTGATTAATGCGCATGTAAAATGTTTTTTTTTTAGCTGTGAAGTTGTGGAATTCTCTCCCTGAAGTATGCTGTGAAACCTTTGGTTCAGGCTGCTTGATGGATGGTCAGACTCCCCCTCCCAGCAAGCCCATTGACGATGTAATCTGGTAGTTAACCAGTAGCAGTGAATTAGTGATGTTCGGCCAGCCCGATACCCGTGGTCGGGTTCGAGCCAACAGACGAACACGTATTTCAGGCTTTGGGTGGGTCTGGGCTGAGCTCTTCCTGCCACCCCTCCTGCACACAACCTAAGTATGTGCTGCTTCTGGCAGTGTCTATTTATAGATGCGCGCCTGCCCTCCCTGCCCCCTCCATGACATCAAACAGGGACGGGCAGGGCGCAGGTATATAAATTGCACTTATATAACAGTGTAACAAAGTGTAACCCACAGCACCTTAATACCCTTCTGAATTGTGTCTGCATGTTATCCTCCCATTTAGACTGTAAGCCCTAGCCTTTTGTTTCCTTGACACTGAGCACTTAATCTGTATTGTAATTATATTTTTTATATTTATGTGAATTTTATTTCTAATTATGCACTTAGTTACTTTTTATTCCAATGACCCCTTGTTTGTTGCTACTAATTTATTATTTTGCTGTACAGTGCTTTGCCCTCAAGGAGCGCTTTACAAATAAAAATATACATACATACATACAGGGAAACAAAATTGCGGGTTAGGATCAGATGTGGCTGCAGAACAGTGGGTTAGGGTTGACCTGCACATCACTACAGTGCATCCAATTGAATCATTGCGTGGTGCAGCAGATCTGCATTTCTCTGCCCAGAATGCTAAGCTCAGAGTTAAACATTTTTTGTATTAAGGCAGTGCTATGTATATGGCATGAGGCAAGTAAATACTTTCTATTTTCAGAAGGCTTTATGCTGCATCAGGCCCGGACTGGCAATCTGTGGGTTCAGGCAAATGCCATAGGGGCTGCTGTAAGATGCCATAGAAAGTGACTATTAAGTGGGCTGGTGGGGGGCTGTTTGGGCCTCTGTGTACTAGGAATGCCAGGGCCTGTTTTGAATCCCAGTCCGGTCCTGTGCTGCATGTCCTGCCTGAAGGATGTTTTGACTCCTTTTAGCCGTCTCACCCAAGCCATGCTAGGTTCTATGGTTCCAGATACAGAGATTGTTAGAATATATGGAGGGTGCCTTCTCATTAGTGGTGTCAGGTCTGGCCACAGGTGAGTGACCACCGGGCTGGAGCCTATTTGCAATGAAATACCCCTGAATGGATGGATAATTAGTAGAAGCCATAGTAAGGCAAAAAGTAATTTAATAACAAAATGAGAAAATAATCAAACACGCAGAAGTTGAAAAATACAGGTCTGGAATGAGGCTGGCAATGGAGAGAGGCAAGTCCAGAAACAAACAAAATTGTCAGGGCTGGCGGCAGGCAGGCGAAGTCCAAAAGGCAGGCAGCAGATGAGCAAGGTTGAGAAACAGGCCGGAGGTCAGAACCAAGGGAATCCAGAGTAGTAGGAGTCGGGAACCAGGTGAGAACAGGAAGGTAGGAGCGAGGAACACAGGAAGGCAAACACGGAGCGAGGCAGGGAACACAGGAACCAGGGATCAGGGAGGAATCAGCATAAACACAGGTAGAATGGGCTCAGGAGCTCAGATGATCAAGCAACAGGAAGTTTGATGGCACAGGCTTATAAAGGGCCTTGATTGCTTGACTGACAACACATGTTGTTAATGAGGCAAGATAAGGTAAGCGTGTTGCAAGAATATAGCAAGTCTGTTCAGGGCAGTGTCCAGTATAAGCATTAGGATTCCTCAGTGGCTCACCAGTATAATGCAGGATTGTCCAAATACAAAGACCAGGGTTTGATTCCACCATGATTCCTGACAAGTGGACTGTGAAAACCAGTTTTACTTAGACCACGGTACTCTGCACTTCTAGTTTGCCAGGAACTAGTGCTACATGTAATTCTAGGCTGCACCAGGTCAGTTTTATTAAATTTCAGTTAGCACACACATCTTAGATTGCCCCTGATTTCTAAACTAAATTACTTGCTGTGAAGCTGAAAAGGTCCAAAAGTTAAAAATAGCATTTCATAATTTTTTCCCTTTGTTACAAATGTATAACTAATTTGAAAAACACATTAGAACTGCTGTGGATCAACAAACACCCCAGCCTTTGTGTGTAGAACAGCACCAGACTGTGAAACTTTAGTGTTTAAAAAGCCTTTATTTCAGCTTTGGGCATCACCGAAACGTTTCAGGCCATGCGGCCTTTGCTTGACAAAAGGCCGCATGGCCTGAAACGTTGCGGTGATGCCCAAAGCTGATATAAAGGCTTTTTAAACACTAAAGTTTCACAGTCTGGTGCTGTTCTACATACAAAGGCTGTCGTGATATCAGCGGAAAGTGGCCACTGAGGCACTGGCGTAACTACCGAGGAAGCAGACCCCGCATCTGCGGGGGGGCCCAGGAGGGATTTTACTTAAGGGTTACAGTATATTTTAGCAGCAGTGTTTAAATAAATTACTTTATTCCGATTGTGCTCCGCCTCCAACACTCGTGTTTCCAACGCTTGCTTGCTGCTGTGTTGTAGGAGAGGACTGCAGCGTGGATAAACACTGTGTACCTTTATTTTGCTCTCCCTCCGTCTGGCTGTTGGCAGTCCCCGCCTACACGACTGCATCATCGCACAGAAATTGAGGGAGAGGCGGAGATTACAGCAAAATACAAAGAAGCTACTGGCCACAGGTGCCCTGGCTGGGCCCACCTCTCACCACTTGGCCCGTCTGCCAATCCTGCCCATAAGCCCCGCCCACATCATTGCAGAGCGCACAGTACTGGATAGAGGGCAGAACAGTCCCTGGATGGCCCTGCCCCCCAGCTCCTAACCACTGAGTTTCAGGCATGGCTCCTGTCTGGCTAGTGCCCAAACCTACAGGTGGTGGAGGGGCTGGACAGGAGGGTGGTTGCAGCTCCCTTGCTGCCTGGCCATTCATTCACCTACATGTAAGGTTTGACCACCAATAACTTTAAATGAAGGGAATATATTCCCTCCTGCCTCCCTTCCCTTGTAAAATAAAATAGGTGGTGAGACTTCATGAGTGAACTGGACTGTTCTGACCTAGGCCTCCCTTAAAAGTTCCCAGCTGCTGAGCCACAGATCCACCCACACAGATAGTCACAGGTGAGTCTTTACATGCAATTATCAAGCTACTACTGGGCACCTAAAATTGTAAATCATTATGGAGAGACAGGGAGTATTACAATAATGACACTAGAGACTATTGATTGGTAATACCTATCCTAAATGCTGTACCTGAGGCCTACCATCCAATCAGTGACGTGTAATCATGATTATTTTTAACTTATATTTGCTTTGCACTTTATTTTTGACTGGGCACTGCTGTAAATTTTTATTCTGTTGGGTGTAAATACAAAGTGGCCATGAGAAAGCACCAATAATGCTAGTGCTTTTGTGGCAGAAATTAACCTTGTATGTGCAGTGGCAGCCAGATACTATTAAATGCTTTATAACAGAACAATAAAGTCCCAGTGGCTGCACAGATCCTATCTTATCCCCATTGTAAGCAGAAGTCCTGTCCTGCTTTATGGCAGCTGAGATTCTAGCTATCTGTATAACAGAACATTCTGTCCCAGTGGCTGCACAGATCCTATCTGATCCCCATTGTAAGCAGCAGTCCTGTCCTGCTTTATGGCAGCTGAGATTCTAGCTATCTGTATAACAGAACATTCTGTCCCAGTGGCTGCACAGATCCTATCTGATCCCCGTAGGGAGCAGACGTGTTTGGAGAGAGCTCGTGATTTTGAGAGAGAACTTGTGATTTTGATTTACCCAGGCCCTTCTGGGTCTGGGGAGGTTGATTTCTCAGCTGTTTTTGCGGCTTTATAGCCTTTACTTTTCTTTTTTGTTTTTGATTTATTTATTTATTTTTGGAAATGGGTAAGAAGTTGTCCCCAACAGAGGAAGCAGGGGCAATGAATACCCGAGCAAGGCTGGGATCCAGCAGGCGAGCAGTGAGCCAGAAAGCTGTAGTTGGTGCAGAAAAGAAAATGGCTGCTACTGTAAAGAAAGTGAAAAAGAAAGGGAAAGTTTTGCCAAAGGAGGAGGAGGTGGAAGAGGTGTCTGTGGAGAGTGAGGAGGAAGAAAAGCTGGATGAGGTCCCTGAGTCAAGTCTGTCTGGGTTTGCGGCATCTGAGCCCCCTGTGCAACATGTTGCGGAACTACAAGTCTCTACATCTGGAGCTTCAGCAAAGGTTGGTGAATCCCAAGCTACCTGTGTCCCAGAGAGCACCCCCCAAGGAACAAGCAGGTCCCCCATAGCTATGGAGGAGGAAAGTCCTGTGGCCAGCGCAGACTGGAGCCCCTGGTCTGGTATTTGCATCAGTCAGGGAGCAGAGGGAAGCGGTGCTTTGCCTGGGGAAAAGGAAGGTACAAGCGGCTGTACTGACACACAAGCAGCTGCTGCTATGGACAGTGACCCCCAGCTGAGGGAGAAAGCAGGTACCAGCTGCATTGCAGTAATGGAGGCCGGCCATGTGCTTGGGAAGGAGGACGCCATTTTGGAAGCAGAGACAGGCTTGTGCACAGCAAAGGGGAAGCTCCGCCCACCCAGTGAAAGCTGCAGAGAGTCCAGCAGAGACAGTAAGAAAGGAAAGATTCCAGCAAAGAATCAGGGAACCCCCCCACAAATGGCACCGACTGCTGCTGCTTCAGCAGAGGGAGGAATGGAGGCAAGCATGGACTGTGGCTACCTGGCAGAGACTGTGGCTTTACAGGTGCTGGAGGAGAAATCTGCAGGTAACAAACAAACAAACTGACTTTTCCTTAATTGCCTGTGTGGGGGAGGGGGTTTCCTCTAATGAGACTGTTGCTGCTACAGACTGTGTCTCTAAAGACTTTTCTGGGGTCTCCACCTCTAAAGACTCTGTAAATCAGGAGGAAATTGCTAAAGCTCTAAAGACTATGGAGTTTTGCAGCAGAGGAAAAAAGAACTAAATAATGTGATTGCAAAAGAACTTAGTTTGGCTGCCAAAGCGACTGGAGAGTTAAGAGGGCAGAGAATAAGAAAGACTGCTATGTACAATAAAGAGTTGGAGGAACTGGAGGAAGAAATTAAAAAGACTTTCCTTATAATTAAACCATGGGAAGAGATTTATAAGAACCGGGAAAGGTTTGAGCAGACGGAAAAAGGGAAACGTTTTTCTTCTAATGTTTCCTCTAATATCCCTGCTAATGTTGTTGTGCAGCCAGAGTGTGTGAGTGTGAGTGCTGGTGTGAGTGCAGGTGTGAGTGGGGCAAGTGGTGAGAGAGAGACTGTGAGTGAGGGGGTACAGGGGGGTGAGAGTGCTGGTATGGGGGGGATGGGAGAGGGGACTGTGGGGGGCAGTAAGGCTGCTCCAGAGGTTGGGCAAGAGAGAAGCCAAGCACCTGTGAATGTGTGGGAAAGGAGGAGGCTGTTTGCTAACTCATCTGGGCTAAATAGATCCTTTGATGGGCCAGTGTTTAAGAGGCGCAATGTGGTGAGAATTAAATGGGAGGGGGAGCAAGACAAATTCCCAGGTTGGAGATATGTGGCACGTAACCTGGTGAAAGAGTCTATGGGTTTCACTACCAATGATGTCAATGCTTTTCTTGATATTTCTGTTACTGAATATGAACTCAGCTTTAAATTGTCCCAGGGGATGGAGAGGTTTTGGGCTCTTTATGACCAAAAGAAAAACACAAAAGAGTGGGAAAATTTTAAGGCAATCCCAATCTCACGTCCTGAAACCAAAAATGTAACCATCATTTTCAAACACGAATCAGTCCCCCCTGAGGATATCCTTGTTTGGTTAAAGAGACAATGCACAGTACTAACCCCTCTCATCAAGATCTATAATGAGGAAGGTTTTTGGGCGGGAGGATGGAAAGCCCAAGTGAAACTAGAGGTTCATTACAATGTCCCCAAGCACCTCCCTAACTCATTTTTCATAGGAAGAGAAAGGGGGGTTTGTTTTTACCCAGGCCAACCTCGCCAATGCTTTAAGTGTGGGTCAAACAGACACTTGGCCATTAACTGTGAAACCAAGGTGTGTGCTCTGTGTGGTGCTAAAAGCCATACCAGCAAGGAATGTAATGAGGTCAGGTGCAACCTATGTAATACTCTGGGTCATACACACAGGGACTGCCCCAATGCTTGGCATAACATTGTCAGAGATTGCCCTAATTTGGAGCGGGAATTTCAGGAGGAGCGGGAGGAGGGGAGGGAGCATGAGGAAGAAATGGAGTTGGAGACCAGGGTGGAAGAAGTAGTGGAGCCTGCAGTCCCTCGGGAAACTAGGGGGAAGGAAAGGAAGGATAAAGGGACAGAGAAGGAGGACTGGACTGTGGTAGGAGCAAAGGGGAATAAACAACAGGGAAAGATGGTTGTTAAGGCAGGTGTGAGCACATCAAACAGATTTACCCTCCCAGGTGGGAAGAGTTGGGGGGAGATGGCAGAGGAGGAGGAGGAGGAGGAAGAAAGGCAGATAGAGAAGGAAGAAAGGGACAGAGAGGAGAAGAAAAAGAAAAGGCGAAAAACAAAAGAAGGAAGAATATCCCCAGAACCCGATGCAGGCCAGACTCCAAGAATCCCAGAAGTTCTAGAAGTTACTGGGGAAGAGCAGGGGAAAAAGAGGAAGGAGAGAGACTCTGGGGAAGGAGGTTCCTTTGAGGAGGAGTTTCTGGTTTTTGTAGAAGGGGATGAATCTCAGGGGATGCAAGTTAAGAGATGTGGGGAAGGAGGGGAAGAGTCTTCAGCAAAACTCCCTAAAACATGATGGGTTCCCCAATTTCTTTTTGCACCCTTAATGTGAGAAGCATTAGGTCTCCCAAGGCAAGATTGGTAGCATTTGAGTTTTTATTTTCCTTGGTGGTAGATATCATTTTTGTTCAGGAGACTCGCCTAACTAATAGGTACGATATCTACAATGCAAAAAGAGACTGGCAGAAAGGGCCCTCATTTTGGTCCATAGCAGAGGAACAGGCGGGAGGAGTGGGGATTCTGTTTAATGGTGACAGGCACATTGAAGTTAAGAGGTTGGTGGAGGTTAAAATGGGCAGGTGTTTGTTACTTGATATTAAGATAGAAGGGGAAGATCTAAGATTAATTAATATGTATGGGCCCCAATCAGTGGTGGAGAGGAAGGAACTCATAAGAGAAATGAGACAATATTTGCACACCTCAATGCCAGTCATCCTAGCCGGGGATTTCAACCAAGTGACAGGGCCAGGGGATAGATCTGGTATGTATAGGAAATATGAGGGAGCATTTCTCAATGAGGTGGTTCAAACAGCAGGGTTGGTGGATGTGGCTACTGAAGGGGGTAGGAAGGCCAAGCACACGTATTTTTGTGGCTCCCGCAGTAGTAGAATTGACCAGATTTATATTAAAGCTGGTGCTCCTTTTTCAGGGGTTAAGGAGATTGAAGTGGGGTTTTCTGACCACTTGGTTCTTTTCTTTGAATATGGGGTATCAGATAGTCTGGGGGTTGGTAAAGGTCTGTGGAGGTTAGGTTCAGAAATACTAAAGGATGAGGAACAAAAACCCTTTTGCGAGTTTGTTGTACAAAATATTCTGTCGAAAATGATTTTTTATGATTCACCAACACAGTGGTGGGAAGAGGCCAAGAGGTCATTTCGGGCTTTCTTCAAGTCCCTATCTGTTAAAAGGGAGGGAAATAGACAATGGCAGTACCAGTCCTTGAGAAAGAAGCTGGAGTCCTATATTTCGGATGGGGTGGTGGGGGAAAAAGTGACCCAGTGACCCAGTTAAAGAACCAAATGAAGCAGTATCAGTACAGCCGCCAGAGGTCTCTGGTTCTTGAGAGGGATTCTGGGATGAAAATTTCCCCAGATCCTTTTAGGAACTGTAAAGAGTCAGTTAAAAGGAAACTGGTGAGGGGTCTCATTGACTTCCAGGGTAAAGAGCAAAAGACAAGGGAGGGAATACTGGAAGTCGTGAGATCCTACTATGCTGCTTTGTTTGGGGAGAGAACTTTGGAGAGGGAAAGGATGACAGCTTTCTTAGAGACGACCCCAGGACCTGACACAAATAATTTGGATTTTTCCCCCTTGACAGCTAAAATCACGGAGGAGGAGGTAAAGTTGGCGATAGAGAGTCTGCAGAATAAGAAAGCTCCAGGTCCGGATGGCTTAACATCAGAATTCTATAAGACCTTTAAAGATCTGTTGGCTCCGGCACTTGTTGAGGTGTTTAACTGTTGCTTAGAGGAAGATGACCTCCCGCCATCTATGCAGTTTTCCTCTTTGATTTTGCTGTCAAAAGGTAAGGACGAGAAGCATATTGAGAACTGGAGGCCGATTGCCCTGCTCAGTACAGATAGAAAGATTCTCGCAAAGGTTATTTTCTTTCGTTTAAGTTTATTTTCAAGCACTTTATTGTCTGACTGTCAGTTCTGCACGGTGAAGGGGCGGAGCATTTTTGGAGCTGTCTTTACCATTAGAGAGGCTCTGGAATTATGCAAAGCTCAAAGGTGGGGGAAATACTTTCTGTGTTTAGATCAGTCAAAAGCCTTTGATAGGGTGAATCACCAGTACCTATGGGCTGTTTTGTCTAAATACGGTATCCCGGGTCAGTTCATTAGTTGGATAAAAGTTTTGTACAAAGGGGCGAGAAGCTTCCCACTGATTAACGGTTGGCAGGGTGAAGACTTCCAGGTTGGGGCAGGAGTAAGACAGGGGTGCCCTCTGAGTCCTTTGCTGTATGCATTTGCGTTAGATCCTTTTCTTAGATCGCTGCAGGAAGGTAACTTGGAGGGTATCTGTGCACCCAGTGGTCAGCACCTGAGGTTGGTGGCCTACGCGGATGATGTGACAGTGGTTATCTCAAAGCCTGAAGAGGTGGAGAGAGTCTCCTGTTGCATCAGAAGCTACTCAGAGGCCTCAGGGTCTCTAGTCAATAGTGAAAAGTCGGAAGCTTTGTGGAGTCTGGAGGAAGAGCCCAGTTTTGAGTTAAGAACCTTCCCTGTTGCCTCCTCTCAAGTTAAAATACTAGGGGTTAAATTTGGGAGGGAAGATAATTCCAGGCTAAATTGGGAAGAGAAGTTGGATACCGGTTTGGCAAAAGTTCATCGTTGGAAAGGGTGGAAGCTGACCTATAGGGAAAGAGTTAACCTTATTAAGACTTTTCTGATCCCGTTGTTTTTGTATGTGTCCTGTGTGTTCCCTTTGCCAGAATCTTTCTATGCTCGAGTCTATAGCTTATTCTTCCAGATGATCTGGGGGAATAGGCTAAACCCAGTCAAAAGAGGGGTAACGTTCCTGCAGAGGAAAGAGGGAGGTTTGGGGATGGTCTGTCCTGTGACCTTCTTTGGTGTCATGTTCCTAAAGTTTAACTTTGGGGGTCTGACTCAAGGAACAAGCTCCCTGTGGGAAAGTTGTATCAGGTCTTGGGCATCGTCTTTTATCGTGGACTGGTTGCAGGGCGGTAGGGCGAAAGAGGTCCGTGTAAGACAGAGCTATTTCCCACCACACATTGCCCATGCCCTTAAGCTGATAAAGAGGTGGGGCATTGGGGCAGCAGAAATAACATCAACCCCAAGGAAGCAAATCTATGCCAGGGTACTAACATCCTTCTTTACTGTCCCACTGACTATAAGAGACTGTACCAGCAAAACACTGGAGGAGATACTAAAGTATTTAAACAGCGTGAGACTCCCCCCAAAACTGTTTGATAACTCCTGGCTGACACTGCAGGGCAAGTTGTATGTGCGGGGCAACATGAAATATCTGAGTCATGTAAGAAAAGAGTGTCCCTGGGGGTGTGGGGTGGAGGAGAGTCAAGAGCACTTTTTGGTGGATTGTTCGGTGTCAAACAGTTTATATGAGGGTGTACTGAAGGTGTTGGGTATTTATAATATATGTGCTAATGACTATGCAGAAAGAGCCTATGGGATCATTTATAGGAAGCACCGCTATAACCAAGAGACTGTATTTATTATACTGTCAGTCATTCGATACCATCTGTGGTCTATCCGATGTATGAAAACCTTTGGGAAAGACAATCAATCAATAGACCAAACAATAAGTAAAATCTTAAGGGAAATTGTGTTTATTAAAGTCAATGAGATTCAGAAAAAAAGCTTGAATGAAAAAAATTGGTTGAACTTTGATTTCTCTTGGTCAAATTCTTTGTAAATAATGTACATATTGTAATATAATGTCATTTTGATATAATTTGAATTTGTTATGCTTTGTATTGTTTTTATTTTAAATAAAAATCCCTATCTGATCCCCATTGTAAGCAGCAGTCCTGTCCTGCTTTATGGCAGCTGAGATTCTAGCTATCTGTATAACAGAACATTCTGTCCCAGTGGCTGCACAGATCCTATCTGATCCCCATTGTAAGCAGCAGTCCTGTCCTGCTTTATGGCAGCTGAGATTCTAGCTATCTGTATAACAGAACATTCTGTCCCAGTGGCTGCACAGATCCTATCTGATCCCCATTGTAAGCAGCAGTCCTGTCCTGCTTTATGGCAGCTGAGATTCTAGCTATCTGTATAACAGAACATTCTGTCCCAGTGGCTGCACAGATCCTATCTGATCCCCATTGTAAGCAGCAGTCCTGTCCTGCTTTATCGCAGCTGAGATTCTAGCTATCTGTATAACAGAGCATTCTGTCCCAGTGGCTGCACAGATCCTATCTGATCCCCATTGTAAGCAGCAGTCCTGTCCTGCTTTATGGCAGCTGAGATTCTAGCTATCTGTATAACAGAACATTCTGTCCCAGTGGCTGCACAGATCCTATCTGATCCCCATTGTAAGCAGCAGTCCTGTCCTGCTTTATGGCAGCTGAGATTCTAGCTATCTGTATAACAGAACATTCTGTCCCAGTGGCTGCACATATCCTATCTGATCCCCATTGTAAGCAGCAGTCCTGTCCTGCTTTATGGCAGCTGAGATTCTAGCTATCTGTATAACAGAACATTCTGTCCCAGTGGCTGCACAGATCCTATCTGATCCCCATTGTAAGCAGAAGTCCTGTCCTGCTTTATGGCAGCTGAGATTCTAGCTATCTGTATAACAGAACATTCTGTCCCAGTGGCTGCACAGATCCTATCTGATCCCCATTGTAAGCAGAAGTCCTGTCCTGCTTTATGGCAGCTGAGATTCTAGCTATCTGTATAACAGAACATTCTGTCCCAGTGGCTGCACAGATCCTATCTGATCCCCATTGTAAGCAGCAGTCCTGTCCTGCTTTATGGCAGCTGAGATTCTAGCTATCTGTATAACAGAACATTCTGTCCCAGTGGCTGCACAGATCCTATCTGATCCCCATTGTAAGCAGCAGTCCTGTCCTGCTTTATGGCAGCTGAGATTCTAGCTATCTGTATAACAGAACATTCTGTCCCAGTGGCTGCACAGATCCTATCTGATCCCCATTGTAAGCAGAAGTCCTGTCCTGCTTTATGGCAGCTGAGATTCTAGCTATCTGTATAACAGAACATTCTGTCCCAGTGGCTGCACAGATCCTATCTGATCCCCATTGTAAGCAGCAGTCCTGTCCTTCTTTATGGCAGCTGAGATTCTACTGTATGTTGTATCTAATAGTGAATGAAGAGAAGGTTATGTAGCTGAAATAGATCTGGCAAAGCAAGGCCAGAAAGTCACACAACATGGGGCATCATGTTCTATGAGGAAGGATGCACAGAATGTGAGGATGGTAGACAGACTGTTTTTAAAATACATTAAAGGGGTGGTTCACCTTTAAGATAACTTTACATATGTTATAGAATGGCCAATGCTAGGCAACTTTTCAATTGGCTTTCATTATTTATTTTTTATAGTTTTATAGTTATTTGCCTTTTTCTTCTGACTCTTCTTTGCAGCTTTCAAATGCATAAAGCTAATGTTCTGTAATGCTACAAATGTATTTGTTATTGCTACTTGGCATTCCTCATCTTTCTATTCAAACCCTCTCCTATTCATATTCCAATCTCTTATTCAAATCAATACATGGTTGCTATGGGAATTTGCACCCTAGCACCCTAGCAACCAGATTGCAAATTGAAGAGCTGCCGAATAAACAGCTAAATAACTCAAAAACCTTAAATAATAAAAAATTAAAACCAATTGCAAATTGTCTTAGAATATCACTCTCTATATCATACTAAGTGTTATCTTAAAGGTGAACCACCCCTTTTTAAGTACATTTTGTGTGGATGTGCTCCTTCTACACATGATACAATATGCTTGTGGATATAGCAAAGCTGTGTAGAAGGTAGCATTAACTAGGATGAGTTGAGGCAGGGGGGGCCCAAATGTATTTTTGCAGGGGGGCCCTGTGACTTCTAGTTACGCCACTGCACTGAGGAATGTGCACCAAGTCTCTACAGGAGAGATAATCGTTGTGCTGACTACTTTTCCAAGATTCAACAAACACCCCAACCATTGCATTAAAATGTTGCGCACATTTGAGTGTTGGGCTTAAAGTTGCACAAAACAATTAATGTAAATGTGTAATGTGGTATGTAAATTGACACTCTATTTATCAACAGTGGTACCCAGAGGTTCGGCATCATTGTCCTAATACACCTATCATTTTGGTGGGTACAAAACTGGACCTTCGAGATGACAAGGACACAATTGAGAGGTTGAGGGACAAGAGACTGTCACCAATCACATACCCACAAGGTTTGGCAATGGCCCGGGAAATAGGTGAGTTGAATATTATAGAGCAATTATATTCTGCGGTGTCTCAGGGGCTGCTGCCGCATGAGGCAGCAAAACCGATGCCGCCCCCCTTGCTACATGCTTTCAATTTTTAGCGTCAGAGCGGGTCCAGTGGGGGCTGTATCGCTAGTGCAGTGAGCTTTTTGCTGCCCCTGGTAAATGGCCACTCCATGCCGTCTGAATTACGTAAGCTATAGGCCTTGGTTTTTAAAAAAATGCAGACTGCAGCATAGATACAGCAATGTGGCGATGGCAGCTTAGGCAATGGCAACTTCTGCTAGCGTATTTAGGTGGCGGTAAGCTTTTTTAAAAATCGCGCTGAAAACTTGGCGAAGATCTGCATGTGTGTCCAAGTCCATAGTAAAGCATAGATAAATGTAAAGGGGTATTTCTACTTTAAACTAGATTTTATTATAATATGAAATGCATTATTTTAGTGACTTTTTAAGTGGTCTATAATTTTATAGTTTTTTTAATTATTTGCCTTCCTTTTCTGGCTCTTTTCAGCTTTTGAATGGGGGTTACTGGCCAAAAAAAATAAAAGCTGTGTAAAATAACTTGTAACGTGTTTAATTTTATGCCATGCGAACACCAGATTTTTGGCGGAAGTCACTCTAAGGGTTATGTTATAACTATAACATCTACAGTTAGGCCCATAAATCTTTGGACAGAGACAACTTTTTTTCTAATTTTAGTTCTGTACATTACCACAATGAATTTTAAATGAAACAACTTTCAGCTTTAATTCAGTGGGTTGAACAAAAAGATTGCATAATAATGCGAGGAACTAAAGCCTAATGCCTCACTTCATTTCAGGGGCTCAAAAGTAATTGGACAATTGACTCAAAGGGGCAAATTCACTAAAGGGCAAATCGGCTAACGCTAGCGCAAATTCGCCAGTGTGACGTCATTATGTTACTTCGCTGATTTACTAACGGGTTCTGGCGTAAATTCACTAGCGAAGTGGACCTACTCTAGTGCTACTTCGCACCCTTACGGCAGGCGAAATTGCGCTATGGTGAAGGGATGTAACTACACTAATTCACTAACTTGCGCATTTTACTGAACGTTACCTCTTGCGCTAGAATTGCCTTCGCCACCTCAGACCAGACGAAGTGCAATAGAGTAGATAAGGCTTGCGTCAAAAAAAGCTGGCGTCTTTTACTTTTTCAAGGATGATAGGCTGAAAAAGATTGTAAATTTTTTTGGGGGTACTATCCTTCCCCCCTACATTTCCTAACATATGGCACCTAAACTATACAGTGGGAACATGTATAGGACAAAATAACAACTCTATTTTACTTTATAAAGCTTTCCCAGGCTTGTGTAGTGTAATGTACTTGCTAATACATATACGTCCATTGTACTTTAACTTTGCGCCGGATGCAAATAAGGCATTGCTAGCTTAACTTCGCTTTGCTTGACTAATTAATGCTAGCGCAACTACGCTACCTTTCGCCTCCCTGAGCGCAACTTCGGATTAGTGAATTAGTGAATTAGCGGCGCCCTGGCGAAACTAGCGTATTTTTGGCACTTAGCGAATTTGCCACAAAGGCTATTTCATGGGCAAGTGTGGGCAATTCCTTTGTTATTTCATTATCAATGAAGCAGATAAAAGCCCTGGAGTTGATTTGAGGGGGATGCTTGTATGTGGAAGATTTTGCTGTGAACAGACAACAGAAAAAAAACAATCCGAGAAATTACTACAATATTATGAGTGGCAAAATCTACAGTTTGGTAAATCCTGAGAAAGAAAAAAGCACAGGTGAACTCAGCAACACAAAAAGACCTGGACGTCCACGGAAGACAACAGTGGTGGATGATCTCAGAATCATTTCCATGGTGAAGAGAAAACCCTTCACAACAGCCAAACAAGTGAACAACCCTCTCCAGAAGGTAGGCATATCAATATCCAAGTCTACCATACCACTGCATGAAAGTAAATACAGAGGGTGCACCTCATAAGCATCAAGAATAGAAAGGCTAGATTGGACTTTTTGCTAAAAAAAAAAAACATCTAAAAAAGCCAGCACAGCTCTGGAAAAACATTCTTTTGACAGATGAAACCAAGATCAACCTCGAAGAATACCCCTAGAATGTGTCAGGAGTGCCCGTTGACTCTCCCCTCTCCACATGGGCCAACGCCGGCATCTTGACGCTGGCGTGATGGCGTCACGCGCCCGATGTGACCTTTGAAAATAAAAGGACTTTCAGGTCATGGGTTCGATGCCCAATTATAGGAATTGCTACCTTCGCTCCTGGGTGTTAAATTATTTCTGATTGTGTTGCTGGACTTTAACTCTTGCCTGAACCTGTTCCACACCCTTGCTGCCTGCCTTTTGAACTTTTTGCCTGAATTTGACTACGCTTATGCCTGACCCCTTTTGGATACCGCAAACTTGGACTTTAACCCTGAGCTTCCTCCTTGGTTCGGACTTCTCCCGCTGGGAGCCGATAGGCCCCCTGACAGTATAATTGAGCCATGGACCCCACTTAGGAAGCTGATGTCAGAAGAGCTCTCCGGGGATTGGTGTCCCACATGGAAGATTATGAATCTCAGCAGATCCACATTGGGCAAGTACTTGATACTCTATACTCGCTATAATGGGGATCCTCAAGCCTGCAGAGGTTTTGTGACACAATGCCTGATCCAGTTTGAGTTTCAAACCTTGCAGTTCTCCACTGAACAAGCCAAGGTGGGGTATGTAATGTCCTGTTTGGAGGGTAAATCGCTAGAGTGGGCCACACCTCTCTGGGAGAAGAATTCTCCTCTGACCTTTGATGCCAAAGCTTTTCTCCAAGCTTTCTGAACAATGTTTGATGCCCTGGGTCTTGTCACTAATGCCTCTTCACGCCTCCCTCAGATCCGGCAGGGTAATCGTAGTGCTAGTGAGTACGCTATTGACTTTAGAACTTTGATGGCTGAAACCTGCTGGAACAACGAGGCTTATGGAGAGGTTTTTTATCAAGCAGACTTAAAGATGACCTCGTCTCCAGAGATCTCCCTGAGCAATTGGAAGACCTAATTGCCCTTGTCATCAAGGTAGACACCCGACTCTGGGAGCACCAATCCGATAAGGAGTGTAATAGAAGATTCCTACCTGTCCTGGCACCACACTTTCTGAGAGCGCTCCTTACTGCTTCTGTTTCTTCTCCCCTTGGAGGAATCTACGCATCGGATGCACCTTTCCGAACACGAGAAACTCGGGAGACGGCCGACTGGACTATACCTATATTGTGGCAGCAAACCCTATTTTGCCAATAAAATTTTTACTTCAGTGTGTGGGATCTCTGATTGGTTCCAGACATCACATGTCTCTGAATCCGGGTTCCTGGCCTGAGAACTCTCTTCTATATCACAACACTTAACGGATTCACTCGAACACGATTTCAAATTAAAATTACGTTGCTTTATTCATACCTTTAAAATTTGTATGCTAAGGTACAGTGCATGATGATCACCACTGACGCGTTTCATGCCCTATGGCACTTCCTCAGAGTGTTACAGATTTTCAAAAAGACACAACTTTATAGCAAGTCTAATGGCCAAACGATTTACATAATATGTTTCTTAAAGGTGTATTACACATATACAGACCACATTTAGTCTCGCTCCTATATCCCCTCGTACAATCAATAAGGTTTTTTTATATATATATGTATTCATAAAAACATCTTAAGTTATTAAAAGAACTCTTTTTGTTTTCATGTATGTTATTTGAACACTTTTGGGGATGTTTCAAATATTTAGTGGATGTTGGCTTGGGGGAAGCCTTGAATCATACTCTCTATAAACTATTCTATTCAATATAGTATCTAGTCTCCCAATCTTTATTTAAGCCAACTGGTTTTTCAGTCTCCAAAGCAAACATCCACCATGTTTCTCTCTTGTTAATTAATTTCTCCAAATCCCCCTTTCTTTTATCCAATCTGACATGTTCTATGCCTTGGAAGGATATACATTTATCATTGCCATTATGTTTGATCAAGATGTGTTCTGCTATAGCAGATGAGACATCCTTTCTCCCTATACTTGCTATGTGTTCCAATATCCTATCCTTCATTCTCCGCATTGTTCTACCCACATATTGGCAACCGCATATACATGTTGCCAGATATATCACATTATTCGTTTTGCAATTTATATAGGATTTACACTCATATTCCTTACCAGTAGCTGAACTCCTGAACCCCTTTGATACTTTTATATAATATCAAGCCTTACAGATCCTTGCTCCACATTTGTAAGTACCTGTATTTGTAAGCCAATTCGGTTTTCTATGTTCTCTTCTTTCAGGGAGCATACTAGGAGATATATGACTTGCAATTGATTTACTTTTCCTATATGTAAACCATGGCTATTTAATATTGAGTAAAGGGTCTGCACTGATCACATGCCAGTGTTTCATTATTATCTTTTTTATATCTGTTGCCTCATTGCTATAATCTGTCACAAAATAGACTTTTTCTTTATCTATTTTTTCAAATCTCTTATTTTTATGTTTATTTGCATTTTTACTGCTCTCCTTTAACATATAGTTTCGATCACTCAAAACCGCTCTATCATATGCTTTTTTTAGGGTTTCTATGCTGTATCCCCTCTTCGCTAGCCTATCCCACAAATCCATTGCCGCCCTCTGGAAGGCATCCCAAGTGGAACAAATCCTTCTCAACCTAAGGAATTGTCCAATCGGGATGCCCTCCAGAAGCGGCTCTGGATGATTACTTGTCCTTAGCAGGAGGGAATTTCTACTAATTGGTTTTCTAAACACATCTGTCACGATCTTACCTTCTTCTTGTGTAAACTGTATATCCAAGAATTCTACACTTTTTTTACTGATCTTATATGTAAATTCAATATCACATTCATTATTGTTGCAAAATGACACAAATTCATCTATCTGTTCAGTATTTCCCCTCCAAATAACAATCAAATCGTCGATAAACCTAAAATACTTAAATATTTGTCCATCCCATTTTGTTTTATCTCCAAAGATGTGGCACTCTTCAATCCATCCCATAAATAGGTTCGCATACGATGGTGCAAAACGAGCTCCCATTGCAGTGCCACATCTCTGGAGATAATATTGCCCATCATACATAAAGTAGTTATGGTTCAAGAGATACTGAGCAGATTCCAAGATGAATTCATTTTGTTCTCTTGAATAGAGTTTTGATTTACAAAGCCAAAAGTACAAGGCTTGTAGGCCTAATTGATGTTCTATTGAAGAGTACAAAGCTGTGACATCCAAAGTTAGCCAAATCATGTCATCCTCCCAAATAACATCTTGTAATTTAGTTATAACATCTCCACTGTCCTTTATATATGAATCTAAATTTATGACTATAGGTTGTAATAATCTATCCACATACTCTCCAAGGTTCTCATTAAGGGACCCCATACCTGCTATTATTGGTCTACCTTTAGGGTTCTCCAATCCCTTATGAACCTTGGGGAGTGTGTGGAAAATAGGAATTTTTGGATGCTCACACCAAATATATTCAAATTCCTTAGTTGTGAGTATTCCCATTGATTTACCATACTCTAAGATTTTTCTAAGTTTCACCTGAAACACCTTTGTTGGATCATTTTCCAAAAGTTGATATTGTTTCATATCCTTTAATTGATTCGTTATATCTGTCTCATAGTATACTCTATCTAAGATAACTATAGACCCCCCTTTATCAGATTTCCTTATGACTATACTTTCATTATCTTTTAGTAACCTTAGTGCTTCAAATTCTTTTTTTGTTAGATTGTTATATTGGCGTTTGTTTATGTTAGGATTTTCTCTCTTTTTAGAAAGTTTTTTCAAATCCTCACATATCAATTTATAGAAACGATCCAAAAAAGGTCCATTTTGTCCTATAGGGTAAAATGTGGATTTAGGTTTTAAATCAGTATGTACTATATTGCCTTCATTTGATGTATCCATTGCATTGGCATCCACTAGGTCTGCCAATACTTGAATAACATCCTGTGTGGCAAAATTTTCTCCATTATTTTCCATACCCTCTATCCTAGAATCACTGACATTAAGTGTATCAATTTGGCAGGTACTATCAAAATTCTTAAAATATCTTTTAAGGGATATAGATCTCATGAATCTATTAAGATCCACTATAGTAGAGAAAAGCGAGAAATGACTAGTTGGGCAAAATGTTAAGCCCTTATTTAACAAAGATCTTTCAGATTCAGTCAAAATATATGATGACAAATTAATAACTAAGTCATCTTCTTCAGATTTTCTTTGGACGTCAATTGCTACTTCTTCTTTTGTGTTTCCATATTTCTTAGACCTTTTCTCAGATTCACTTTTTTCTCTTTGATGGTTTCTTCTACTTCTATGTTTTCTTCCGGTTTTCCATATCTGTTCTGCTTCTTCTTTCCAGATTTTTTCGTTTTGCCTTTCACCTTTTCTATTTCTTTTACTTCCTGACTTGTATCTGCTTCGCTGTCGGTAGTTACTAAAAAAGTTACTCCTTGGGTTTCATCCATATCTCTTGTAGGTGTCGAACTTCGTTTTACTTGTTTTCTCCATTTATTCTGCTTTAACATCCCCAAAAGTGTTCAAATAACATACATGAAAACAAAAAGAGTTCTTTTAATAACTTAAGATGTTTTTATGAATACATATATATATATAAAAAAACCTTATTGATTGTACGAGGGGATATAGGAGCGGGACTAAATGTGGTCTGTATATGTGTAATACACCTTTAAGAAACATATTATGTAAATCGTTTGGCCATTAGACTTGCTATAAAGTTGTGTCTTTTTGAAAATCTGTAACACTCTGAGGAAGTGCCATAGGGCATGAAACGCGTCAGTGGTGATCATCATGCACTGTACCGTAGCATACAAATTTTAAAGGTATGAATAAAGCAACGTAATTTTAATTTGAAATCCTATTTTGCCAATGACTGTCCTGCAAAGCTTGGAAGATCTCCACACTCCGGTAGAACTGGCGAATGTTACCTGGGTGGCATCAAACCTGCGCCCAAAAATAATTCTCATTGATTTCTTGTGCCTTTACAGATTCTGTTACCTGATAAGACTGTAGTGTAGTCATGTACTTGGATGACATGTTAATCTTCTCCAAAGACTTGGAAAGTCACTGAACACAGGTGAAAGAAGTTCTCTCCCGTCTGAGAGAAAACTCCCTTTTTGCCAAGCTGGAGAAGTGTCTTCAAGGTGCCCAAGTTTCCCTTCCTGGGTTACATTATCTTTCATGAGGGATTCAAGATGGATCCTACTAAAGTCACTGCAATCCAAGACTGGCCTCTCCCCACGTGCACCAAGGCCATACAAAGATTTGTTGGTTTCGTTAAATAACGACTGTTTATCAAGGGGTTCTCTTCCCGTATTGCACCTGTCTTGGCTCTCATCCGGAAGGGAGGAAAACCTAATGCCTGGCCCCCTCACGTCCTGGAGGCCTTTCAGTCCCTCTTTGTTCTTACATACCGTCCTGGCTCCATGAATCAGAAGGCAGATGCCGTATCCCGAAGCATTGTCGCATCAGTGAATATCAAGAACCAATTGTTCCCCCCCACAAAGATCATTGCTTTCCTATTCCAGCCAGATCCTATCTGTTCAGTCCTGCTGAGACACCCATAGGCATGGTATATGTGCCACCCGAATTCCATATACCCATCCTTCAGCAAAGCCACGGTCCCAAGCAGGCAGGACATCCAGGTGTCCAAAAAACCTTTGAGCTTGTTAAGCGTCTCCTTTGGTGACGGAAAGATGTGAAAGACTTTCTCGAGGCCTGTGCCAATTGTGCCTCTTCTAAATCTAGTCATTCTCGCCCTAGCTGGCTATTGCAACCTCTACCCATTCCTTCCCATCCATGGACTCAGTTAGCTATGGACTTTATTGTCAAACTGCCACCTTTCAAGGGGAACACTGTAATATGGTTAGTTATTGACCGCTTCAGCAAGATGGCACACTTCTTCTCTCTTTGTAAACTTCCCTCTGCCATTGAACTCTCCCAGTTATTCATTCAGTTTATCTTCGGATTTCCAGGGGAGATTGTATCTGACAGAGGTTCCCAGTTGTGTCCAAGTTGTGGCGATTGTTGTGTAAGAATCTAATCCAATCTACTTTCCTGGGCAGAGTTTGCTCAGAACGCTTGTCATGCCTCCACTGGTAGATTGCCCTTCTTGACCGTGTTTGGACAACATCCGCAATCTTTCCCTCAGGACTTCCTCTTGTCTGATGTTCCAGCCGATGATCATGTAGCCCATGTTGGCCATTTGGTCGGCTACTAAACCAACTTGGAGAAAAGTTCCTTGTCCCACAAGAATTATGCTGGCCAAAGACAGAAATCTTCTCCTTTATATAAAGTTGGGGACAAAGTATGGCTTTCAACGAGGAACATTCGTCTCAAGATTCCTTCTCCCAAGTTGGCTCCATAATTTGTTGGCCCATACTCCATTGTGGAGATTGTTAATCCCAATTATAGGAATTGCTACCTTCGTTCCTGGGTGTTCCTAAATTATTCCTGATTGTG
The DNA here is from genome assembly GCF_017654675.1 of Xenopus laevis. Lineage (NCBI taxonomy): Eukaryota > Metazoa > Chordata > Amphibia > Anura > Pipidae > Xenopus > Xenopus laevis. The sequence goes on from NC_054387.1 coordinate 24,733,775, forward strand.
TTCCTGGACTTTGACTCTTGCCTGAACTTGTTCCACGACCCTTGCTGCCTGCATTTTGAACTTTTTGCCTGAATTTGACTACGATTACGCCTGATCCCTTTTGGATACTGCGAACTTGGTCTTTAACCCTGAGCTTCCACCTTGGTCCGGACTTCTCCTGCTGGGAGACGATAGGCCCCCTGACAGAATGATAGCAAGAAAAAAGTATGGAGAAGGCGTGGAACAGCCTGATGACTTGGGCGTGCATGGCTGCCAGTGGCACTGGGGCACTAGTGTTTATCGATAATGAGACACAGAAGCCAGGACAGAAGCAGCCAAATTAATTCTGAGGTGTTCAGAGACATACTGTCTGTTCAAATCCAGCTAAATTCAGTCAAATTGATTGGGAGGTGTTTCATAATGACCCAAAAACATAAAGCCAAAGCAACCCAGGAGTTTATTAAAGCAAAGAAGTGGATCTGGACCTGATCTGAACCCAATTGAGCATGCTTCTCACATGTTGAAGACTAAACTTCAGACAGAAAGGCCCACAAACAGCAACTGAAAGCGTCTGCAGTAAAGGCCTGGCAGAGCGTTAAAAAGGAGGAAACCCAGAATCTGGTGATGTTCATGAGTTTAAAATTTCAGGCTGTCATTGCCAGCAAAGGGTTTTCAACCAAGTTTTAGAAATGAACATTTTAGTTTCAGTTGTTTCATTTTTCGAATTACTTTTGAGCCCCTAAAATGATAGTTCCTCACATTTTTATGCAATCTTTTTGTTCATCCCGCTGAATTAAAGCTGAACGTCTGCAGTATAACTGCATCTGAGTTGTTTCATTTAAAATTCATTGTGGTAATGTACAGAACTGTAGGGAATCTGTGCAAAATCATTGCACTTATCCCTGTAAGAGCAGAGAGCCTGTGTCTGTGTGCTGTAAGCTGTTACCTAGCAACCAGCTATTCAGTGCAGTAGGAAGTGACACAGCAGCTAAGGAGTGGCAGGCAGGAAAAGGAAGTCACAGAGACTGGCAAAAGAAGAAAGCCTAGCATAGAGAGCCGCATGGTGGACAGAGAAGGAAGCAAGAGAGCTGCTGGTGGGACCAGAGAGCTGAGAGGCTGCACCAAAGGCATTCATTTGGATCAGGCTGGCACAGGGAAGCCACATACTGTGCCTGGAGAGACGGAGTGTGAGAGGAATACAGACTGGAGGAACAAACAGCAGGAGATTCCTATCTGAGCATCCAAAGGGGCTGGTAATCGCACTGTATGCCTGAATGTGCTGGATTCACCTAAAGAGAGCTCTGAAGTATCCAAAGAGGATTTGTGAGTATCCTGTTTAAAGGGACAGTACCCTAAAAAGTGCTGAAGATAAACAGGCTGTGTATTAAAGGACTTTACCTTTTTTCTTAGTTAGCTAGACAGATTGCACAAGCAAGTTATTTAGTGAGGCCCTATTGCCACCGGTTAGGAGTGTTGCATGTATTAGGTGCCCATTTATTTTATATATACTGTTATTTAGTTTAACCAATAGTGTGTGTGTGTTATTACCGTATTCCTAGTGGGGCCAACCGTAGGTCCTTCCCGGAACCCACTAGGTGGAGGCACTGCGCTAGTAAGTACCAGGTACCCAGTCTCTCCCAATACCGCTGTGGAGTGGCTCAGGTTTGTCCTGTGTCATCAGGTAAGCGCCACAGGTGGCACACACACAGACAAAGGGGTGTCGAAAGCGTTACAGAACCAAAATTATAAAAAAGTTGTCTCTGTCCAAAGATTTATGGGCCTAACTGTAACTTATATAGCTATAAGAAACTATGCCAAACTATCAGCAGGTAGAATTTACTGGATACCTGTTTAAAAGAAAACATATTATTGGTTGCTATGGGTTACTGCACCTGAGTAAACTTACTAGGACTCCTATATCAACACTGGGTAAATTTGCACCTGGGCAGTAACCCATAGCAACCATAACAATAATTTCTTATTTTTTTTAAGCCAACTGCAAGAAATACGAATAAAACAAGAATGTGATTGCTTGCTATGGGTTTCTGCCCAGGTGCATATTTGCCCAGTGTTGGTAAATGAGCCCCATTAGAGCCTTTTATTACATATGAGGGCTTGAGTCCTGGAACTGCAACTATGCCATTGTGTTCTCAAACTAGCCTTCAAGCTATATCATGAATAATTGGCTAATAAAGGAGGGCCAAGAATCCATCTGGATTAGAGACCATATATTCTTGTAGTGATTATCTTTTTCAGGATCATTTGCCTGTTGTTATACTTTGCCTCCAGCTGTATAGCAGCTTCCTTTTATTAAATAATATCTATTGAATAACGTACTCCCTCTTCTAAAATACAAGGATATTATAAGTTACTGAGGAGTTCCATGACCATATTAAAACACAAAGCCGAAAGCCAAGTGTTTATTTTTTGGAGATTCTCACAAGCATATTGTTTGATCTTACAGGTTGTAATTTCTGATACAATATGACAGATTGGCATCTCAAATTTGTAAGCACTTCTGGATAGATATCTATTCCCGATATATGTACCTTTATATTTCATGTATGAACATATTACTTTCTTTATTGTCACTATATTCCTTTATTCAAATGGGTATATTTTATGAACAGTGTTTGTCCATTATTCTAACCCTGTGCCTTACTGAATGTTGTTGTATGCAAATAACAAATATCATTTGGTTGTCATTCTGTTTGCCAAGGTTCTGTCAAATACCTAGAATGCTCTGCACTGACCCAGCGTGGCCTGAAGACAGTTTTTGATGAAGCAATACGTGCGGTGTTGTGCCCTCCACCTGTTAAGAGGGCAGGGAAGAAATGTACTGTTTTCTGATTTCTGTTAACCTTCAGACTGGACCAAACTCCTGACACTTTTTTTTTCCAAAGAAGTGAATCCCTTCCAGTGTGGAACATGGGACTGGAGACTTCCAGATGATTTCTGTGACTTAGTGTTTTGTGAATGTACTGAGCATGGGGTGGGAGGGGAGGGTGAGACAGCGAGATCCGGCCTGCACTGATGAGTTCGAGTTTGAGCATTGTCAACATTGGGCATTCACTCTAGGTGGGAACATCAATAAGATCCTGAATAAGATGTTCATGGATTGTCTGAAATTTACATTGGACGTTAACCATGTAAGGAAGAGAAACATAGTCTGCATGTGTCCTGGTGCATTAAATAATCATTGCTCGGCTTATATTTTTTGTTGCATGGGGAAAGAGGTAAACTGTCCAACTTTCTTGTTCTGTGTTCAGGTTACAAGAATTCTGTAGTAAATGTTTTGAAAATGTGTTAACTTTTTCACATGTATGCATATGTAATTAAGTGCTGGTAGAGATGTTTCCTAACCTGGTATCTGTGTTTTTATCACAGCATTTTGGAACCACTGGCAGCATAAGCAGAATGAGTGTCGTAAGAAAGTATTTACTTCTTTGCACTCTGCAAATATATATTCCTAAAGACGGCATACACCAGCTGACGCCACATGGTATGTGGGCAACTGGTCTGCAGCCTTAACAAATGGATACTGTACAACAGGGGTCCCCAACTTTTTTACCAGTGAGCCAGATCTGAATGTAAAACATTTTGGAAAAATTTGGAGAGCAACACAAGCATGCAAAATATGGGCGATGATTGGCTATTGGTAGCCCTTAAGTGGACTGACAGCCTGTGGAGGCTCTGTTTGGCAGTACACATTTTAGCATCTAAAGCTTGCCTTCAAGCCAGGAATTCGAAGAATAAGCACCTGCTTTGAGGCCACTGAGAGCAACATCCAGTGGGTTGAGAGCAACATATTGCTTGAAAGCCACTGGTTGGAGAGCACTGCTATACAAGGTATGGCCACCTTTCTATTGTTCTGCTCATTTGACTCAACAACCCAAACCATTGGAACAGCAGGATATAAATAGGAGCTGCAACACATACAATGGCACTGGCAAATTAAATTTTGAATTGCCAAACCCACCAATATTGTGTATGGATATCAGTCAGGACTATTGGGCCACAATACACAAAATAAAAATCACACAACAGCACAGTTGTACTAGTATGTGTGTGTCCAGTCCTCTGGAGTAGCAAAGGCATGTTCTTTCTATCAATTCTAGTGGGCAGTAGCTGCTAGCAGTTTCAGGTGCCTTGATCATTCCTCAAATGCAGTGATCAAAACATCTATTTTATCATTGCACTTAAAGTTTTTCAATATAAAATGTAGGCCACAGTCTGCCTAATATTTAAAGTGGACCTGTTACCCGACATAAAAAGCTTTATAATAAAAGTCCTTTTTAAATTAAACATGAAATCCAAATTCTTTTTTTTAATTAAAGCATTCATAGCTGTTGTAAACACATTTAAAAATCTCAGCTGTCAAATATTGCCTGCCCCTCCTCTATGGTACTCTTTGAGATATGTACTGTTAAATGTTGGATTTGTGTGGCTCTCAAGAACAGATTTTCCTTGACATGGTTCTTCTTGAGTCATTCTATTGTTCCAGCCTATTTTACAGGTCACTATTATGCACAAGTGTTGCATAGCACTCAGCAGAGCCAGCAGGTAAAAATCCTGAAAGTGTTCAGTATGTAAAATCTTTTTCAGTTTCAGCTTGTGAAAAATCACAAGGAGTGAATAGTACTTATGAGAGGCATTGTGTTTGAAGGGGAAAACGAACCGACTGCCACTGGAACCTTGGATTCTAGCTGCCCAACAATGCCTCGTATTCCGGATCCAGGGAACTTGCACAAAGAAACACGAACGAGTGGATCAGAATAACAAGTTCCGTTTATTGAAGGCCAAACATATGCTTATATAGGTTATAAGTAAAGACATCCCAATATAGTGACATATTAGCATAGCGCATGTCTGTAACAGGTACAACATTCAGGATGGACAAGAGAGAAAAAAAGAGACAAATATGTGCATGCGCATTAGACATTTTGGCTGAGGCAATCTGATAACATTGTTTATAGTACATGATGATACTTGCGCAAGGTTGTCTAAGAAGAGCAAGTACAGGGTCGTACAGAAAAACAAGTACAGAGGCCTACAAGGGTCGGCACGTAGGCATGTTAACCCTTCAGTGTTGAACTGTAGATTAACCATAGCATAAGCAAACGTTATATTTTAGAGTAGCTTAAACCTGAATATTCAATTTTCATTCAACAAAATTGAAGATATGGGATAGGCTAGTGCAGAACATGTATATTTCTATTGCTGAAAGTTTTACAGGTTGGATCATGATTGTTGATGCCATATAATAAAGCAAAATGGTTACACACCTCTCCTAAGATTTTTTTCCGATGTGTATACATTGTTAAAAGCAGGTCTGCATATTTATTTTAGAGATAGCTAACATAACATTGTAATATAGTGCCATACCATTTAAACACACAAAAGAGATTGTCCGTTATTCTGATTAGCCGCAGCTAAGCTTCCAATCTGCAGTCCATAACACATATATTAGGGTGAATTTCACCAGGAATTGTGGTCTGAGAGGAAAACAGACATGTTGAGGACATACTACACATCCAATCTGGAATTAAAGAACCCAGCATTGCAAGGGGACAGTACTAACCAATGAGCCACTGTAGGTTAGCCAACAATGTCGTACAATCAAGAAACAAGGAATTTCCCAACGTCAAGCAGACAGATGCCAGATATCATGGATGTCTTCTTATTTAATTAATCATTATCCAATTATTCTGGTTCTGCAGAACCAGGAGGTGGTTGTGCAGGATCCATAATCCCCAGTGGGAAACCAGTGTCGCTTTGTGAGGACAGGGCTCAAGTTGAGCAAGGATGGGACATGGGTGGAGCATGGGTAAGCTGAGGGATGTAAAATCCCCTGGAAGCCCTGATTTTGCAAACACTGACCACTGTGAACTATTATTTACTATTCTTTATTGTCAACAACATATTCCACAGTGATTTACGGAGACATTTCAGTCAGTCCCTGCTACATATAACTTACAGTACAAGTTCCATATCACATCATTTTACACGCACTATGGAAAATGTTATCTGGGACCAATTAAGCTATCTGCATGGTTCCTTGTGCTTGCTTTCTTTCACACAGTCCAAGAACATACAATCTCAACATAAAAATGTGAGGAAATAGAGCCTTTTTTTTTTTTAACACAACCACTTTAATTTTAGGGACTCAAAAGTAATTAGACAAATAAAAAAACTGAAAATAAAATGTTCATTTCTAATACTTGGTTGAAAACCCTTTGCTGGCAATGACAGCCTGAAGTCTTGAACTAATGGATATCACCAGATTCTGGGTTTCCTCCTTTTAATGCTCTGCCAGGCCTTTACTGCAGCAGCTTTTAGTTGCGGTTTGTTTGTGGGCCTTTCTGTCCAAAGTTTAGTCTTCAACAAGTGAAATGCATGCTCAATTGAGTTCAGATCAGATGACTGATTTGGCCATTCAAGAATATTCCACTTCTTTGCTTTAATTAACTCCTGGGTTGCTTTGGCTGTATGTTTTGGGTCATTATGAAACACCTCCCAATCAATTTGACTGCATTTAGCTGGATTTGAGCAGAAAGTATGTCTCTGAACACCTCAGAATTCATTCTGTTGCTTCTGTCCTGTGTCACATCATGGATAAACAGTGTCCCAGTGTCACTGGCAGCCATGCACGCCCAAGCCATTATACTGCCTCCGCTATGTTTTATAGAGATGTGGTATGCTTTGGATCATGAACTGTTCCACGACTTCTCCATACTTTTTTCTTGCGATCATTCTGGTAGAGGATGATCTTGATTTCATCTTTCAAAAGAATGTTTTTCCAGAACTGTGCTGGCTTTTTTAGATGTTTTTTTTTGTTTTTAACAAAGTCCAATCTAGCCTTTCTATTCTTGATGCTTAGGAGTGGCTTGCACCTTGCAGTGCACCCTCTGTGTTTACTTTCATGCAGTCTTCTCTTTATGGTAGACTTGGATATCGATAAGCCTACCTCCTGGAGAGTGTTGTTCACTTGTTTGGCTGTTGTGAAGGGGTTTCTCTTCACCATGGAAATGATTCTGCGATCATCCACGCTGTCTTACGTGGACGTCCAGGTCTTTTTGCGTTGCGGAGTTCACTAGGGCTTTCAAACTGTAGATTTTGCCACTCCTAATATTGTAACAATTCTCTGATGGGTTTTTTCTGTTTTTGCAGCTTAAGGATGGTTTGTTTCACCTGCATGGAGAGCTCCTTTGACAGCATATTGTCTGTTCACTGTAAAATATTCCACATACAAGCAACCCCACCCCCCTCAGATCAACTCCAAGGCTTTTATCTGCTTCATCGATAATGACATAACGAAGGAATTGCCCACACCTGCCCAGGGCCGGACTGGGAGTAAAAAGCAGCCCGGGCAAAAAAAATCAAAGCAGCCCACATGTAAACACACAATGGTTTTGTACTCATTCACACATTTATTGGGGTAAAACTGCAAAAATTATGTGCAGTTAAGCTGCCTTTCTCGCTTAACTGTACTTATTGAAAGGTGGCAACCCTATCCAGATTCTGTAGAACTACTACATGTGCTGAAGGTCTTGTTGGGGCATGAACGCCTAGGCACCACATCATTGTGGGCAAATGTCTACTTTTATGCAGTGCTGCATTGGCTATATCTTTATAAGTTTGAACTACTCCTGAAGACTAAGGGGCAAATTCACTAACATTCGTAGTTGCGCCAGGCGCAACTTCGCTGCACTTCGCCAGGCGTAGTTTCGCCAGCGCTCCGCAAATTCACTAAAATCCGAAGTTGCGCACAGGGGTAGCGTAAGATTGCAAAGTTGCGCTAGCGTTGATTCGCTAAGTGAAGCGAAGTTACGCTAGCGAAAGCTAATTTGCATACGGCGCCAAATTCAAATTTCAATGGAGGAATACGTAGCAGCACTACAAATGCCTAGAAAACCTTCAAAACATCAAATAAAATTTTTATTTTGCCCTACACATGTGCCCACTGTATAGGTAAGTTGCCATGAGTCAGGAAATGTAGGGGGGAAGGAGGGGAGCCCCAAAAAAAATTTCGATCTTTTTCAGCCCATCACCCATAATATAGAAAACACGCCAGCGTTTTTTGGGACTTAGAAAAAATTTTGACTTTTTTTGAAACAATCCCTATCTACTCTATTGCGCTTCGCCAGGTCTGAGGTGGCGAAGGAAGTCTAGCGTAAAAGGTAGCGTTCAGTACACTGCCCAAGTTAGTGAATTTGCGTAGTTACGTCCGTAGCGAAAATTCGCCAGGCGTAAGGGTGCGAAGTAACACTAGCGAAACTACGCCAACATTCGTTAGTGAATTTGCGAAGTAACGAAAATGCCAAACGCTAGCAAATTAACGCTAGCGTTCAGTGCTTCAGCGCTTAGTGAATTTGCCCCAAAGTGCTGTAGTGTAGTTCCATGAGAATCCAGAACAGTAAATAAGTAATCACCTAAAGGACACAGTGCCAGTTCCAGCAGTTTAACACATGCATGATTCCCAGCTGAGTGGGTGGCAAAATGTTCAAATGTGATTTTTAATAGACACAGTAATGTTCTGATTGACAATTCAGCCCACCCAAGCTCCACACCCTTTTTGTTGTATTGCCAACTTGTAATTTTCAGTACTCTGAGAAATGCCCAAGAAAGTCCCCTTCCCTCTGCCTTTTCAGTGACTGTGTGAAGCAGTGAAACAGACCTTTCTGCCGTGCTGTCTCTTGTTGTACTTCTCCTAATAATCAGCTCTCTGCTGGCAGGCTGCAAACAGCACACCGTTTCTAATTGATGTTCACTCTGCAATCCACTGGTCATGTCTGCAGCCTGTCAGACTTGTCAGCAGAGAGCGGATTATTAGGAGACGTATAACAGGAGACAGCACGGCTGCAGAGAGGTCTGTTTCACTGCTCCACACAGTCAGGGAAAAGGGCAGGGAAGGGGACTTGCACGGGCAGTTGACTCCCGGACAGTAGAGCGGCCCACTAAGTAAGAAACAGAGCGGCCCCTCGGGCAATTGCCCGTACGGGCACATTGTCAGTCCGGGCCTGCACCTGCCCATGAAATAGCCTTTGATTCAATTGTCCAATTACTTTTGAGCCCCTGAAATGAAGTGATTGTGTTAAAAAAAAAATGCTTTAGCTACTCACATTATGTAATCTTTTTGTACAACCCACTGAATTAAAGCTGCAAGTCTGACATTCAACTGCTCTGAGTTGTTTCATTTAAAATTCATTGTGGTAATGTATAGAACCAAAATTAGAAAAAAAAAATGTCTCTATCCAAATATTTATGGCCCTTGCTGAATATTCTGCCTTTGGAAACAAAGATTAAAACTAGGCTTTGGAGTAGTAAAAACAGACAAAAATGGACAGGGGACAGAGAAAAGGAGAATAAACACAAACACCTATTATTTGAACGGCCTAGGCAGCAGATTACCAGCTAGGGCTTTTATCTGCAAAAAAGGCAGCAATACAGTTAAAGGACCAGTAACATCAAAAAAATTTTTTAAAACAATTTGTTAGTATACATCAAAAAATGAACACCAACACAAATTAAACTTTTAAATAGCAAAGCCTTTATTAAAAAATAACTTACTGAAACTCTACTTCCGCTTCTGTTCAGAAACGGTGACCATCCATCCTGCAGCAGTTGATTTCTTCTCCCTCACTCTCTCTCCTGGCTGTGCTCGGTCTGGCGCGCTCTGCCGGCAAGTAAATACACACAAGCATATTTTATATATATATATATATATATATATAGATATAGATATAGATATATATATATATATATATATATATATATATATATATATATATATATAATTTTTTTTTTTTTATATTATAAGTCATAAACAAATACAAAAGGAGTACATTTTAGTTTCTGGGCTTGCACTAAAGGAGAACTAATAATGCATCCTATAAGATACATACCAATGGGCATTTAAATTTATGTTTGCATATCATTTACAGTAGGGGGTACATTATCCCTTATAATACATGAGTGATACTCAGAGTTCCCTGTATAACTCAGCCTGCAGCAGTTCTAGAGTTGCCAACTGACATACCACAGGGACTCCAGTGCATGTCTCTGCTTCTCTCCTGCAAACTGTTGCTGTAACCCTGCCTTTGTACTGTATCTCTCAGAGAGACATACTTTCTGCTCAAATCCAGCTAAATGCAGTCAAATTGATTGGGAGGTGTTTCATAAAAAATTATATATATATATAACCCTGCCTTTGTACTGTATCTCTCTCTTCCTTGTTCCATTAGCCCCCAACATTTCATGGAACATAGTGGCCACCAACTATTTCATACTATGACAGCCCACTGTCACAAGAAATACAGAAAGAAAAGGAAAGAGGATGGATCCTTTCTGCTTTATTTTTTTTTTCAAATTCTCACTCATAACCCTTCACCATTTAGCTTTTCTTTATTCCAGCTTTCTCTCCTTTCATTCTCTCCTTTATTCTGCTTCATGTTCACTCCTATAAATTTTGCCCCTTTATTTTTTATTAAATCAGCCTCTCCTCCTTTTACTCCTATTTTTTTTCAATTGTTTTGTTTGCACATTGCAAAACAAAAAAATGGATAATTGCACTTTACTGTGGCAAGGAGCATTACATTCACGGCTTCAGGCTCAGCACAGGCAGGCCAGCAGTCAGCAGAAACAATATTATCCACACCTGTCCACAGCCTCAGTAACTACTGGGCAGACGTGGACCTGCTGGCTGCTGCTCTACAATAGTGTGTGTGCTGCAGCCTGTCTATACTTACTGAGCTGATGCGGGCGGAACAGAGAGGGGACTGAGAGGCCCTGTGCGTCCAGCTTACACTCGTGCGCGGCAGCAGAGAGGAGTGGGAGGGGCAGAGCCATAGTGGGAGCTAGTACAGAGGAGCTGGGTCCTAGAGCCCACCGGATGCAGTGAAAGGTGAGATATCACTCAGGAACGGCCCAATTAAACAAAATATAATGCGGCCCCTCGGGCATTTGCCCGAACAGTTACATTGTCAGTCCGGGCCTGCATGCGCTAGGCATAGGGCGGCCAGGAGAGAGAGCGAGGGAGAAGAAATCAACTGCTGCAGGATGGATGGTCGCCGTGTCACCTTTTCCTGAACAGAAGAGGAAGTAGAGTTTCAGTAAGTTATTTTTTATTAAAGGCTTTGCTATTTAAAAGTTTAATTTGTGTTGGTGTTTTACAACAATAAATTGTTTTAAAAATTTTTTTGATGTTACTGGTCCTTTAATAACAATTAAGCAGCTGGACACAAAATGGAAAAAAAGAAAAAATGAAAGCCTGAAAATGGTAAATCGGGAGATTTGTCGCCTAAAGTCTCATAAGAAATCACAGGCAAAAAATCTCCCTGTTGGCTACTGCCCTGACACAACGTTATTACTGTAGATTAGAAGGAGAACGAAAGTGTAGATTAATTGAATGGGAGGCTGTTTTATTTAAACTGAGAATCTTGGTTTAGGCCAGGGGTCCCCAAACTTTTTTACAATTAAAATTAAAATTAAAAAGAGTTGGGGAGCAACACAAGCATGAAAAATTTCCTGGAGGTGCCAAATAAAGGATATGATAGTCTATATGGTAGCCCCTATGTGGACTGGCAGTCTACAGGAGTTAAACCATAAACCTGGTTTTTAGGCAACCAAAACTTGCCTCCAAACCAGAAATTCAAAAATAAACACCGCCTTTAAGGTCATTGGGAGCAACATCCAAGGGATTGTTGCTCGTGAGCCACTGGTTGGGGACCACTGGTTTAGCCAGACAAAAGCCTCTTCTGGTAAATTGAAGAGTCAAAGAGACAAGCAAAAATAAAGAAATCTAAATATGAATGCCCAGACTGGATATTGGTGTGAAAATGCATAGTGTCTGCACTCTCGCACACCAGGAGATTAATCGCCAGAGATTTCTGCTTCTCTGGGCAAAAAATCTCCCATAAAAGCTTTCCCTATAGGCAATAAACCGATGGTGGTAAAACCTATACGTTTTTTCAGTCTTCCAAAGTTACATTTATTTATGTAACAGGAGCTGGAACATTTTCCCTCAGTGTTATGGGGGTGTGGCCAAAAATCTCCCAAAAGCCTTGACACTGTAGCTGTAAATGAATATCTGAAAATTAAGGACAGTTTGTAACTAGGCATGTGAAAAAATTACTCTTTAAACTTGGAAACCACTGATCAAGTATGCTGTAGTAATAAAAGCTGGGACCAATGTAGCATTTATATTTTATAGTGTATGCTTCACAAAGGCTCCTGAAACTCTTGGGCAACTGTAACTGAACTGTAAACATAACACAAATACTGGCGTGTTACATGGCGGAGCTCACCCTTGTTGACGGCTCCTCTCTGGTCGCAGCTCGCGCGAGATCCCGGTATCTCCGTGCCGGCTTGTACTGCACTTCCAATATCTCGCTTACACAGGCGCTGATCCAATAGGGGAGACTCCAATAATATCAATAAGGCTTTATTGTAAGTACACACATGTTCAATTACAGCAGTGGGGTGCTCTTGGATCAGCGCCTGTGTAAGCGAGATATTGGAAGTGCAGTACAAGCCGGCAAGGAGATACCGGGATCTCGCGCGAGCTGCAACCAGAGAGGAGCCGTCAACAAGGGTGAGCTCCGCCATGTAACACGCCAGTATTTGTGTTATGTTTACAGACTTATCTTCATATGGCATGCTAGTTTATGGCGTTGGAGACCCTTATTAACCACCAGACCTGTGAGCAACCCTGCAATGGAGCGGAGCCTGAGTGTCGCCGCTGGGTTAACAACAGGAGCAGCTAAGCCGGCAGGCATACCTCCCAACGTTTTGGAAGTAAAAAAAAGGAACAAAAAAATTTTTTCCGCACGTAGCGCAGCAATTTTTTTGACCACACCCCTTTCTGTGGCCAAACCCCCTAATTACCATGTTCGTTTTACAAAATTTGGCAGGTTATGAAAGTTTGAAAATATTTCTCCTTATCTAAACTGTGTTTTTGTGTCTCAAAATTGTTACAAAGTATCTTATTTGCACCTGTTAGCTGTTCTGGGCTCTCTGCTAAAAGCCAATTAAGTGAGAAACTTTGTTTCTTTTTCTGGCTGTTCAGTGCAGAGAAAAGAGGAACTTTCCAGTACAAATGAGGGACTGCGGGTTGAGCTGTCAAAAGAGGGACTGTCCCTCCGAAAAAGGGACAGTTGGGAGGTATGGGCAGGAGAGCTATCAGACACGCGTCCATTGAGGTGACGGACCGCTATAACTACATCGGGAATTGGATACTCGACAAGCAAGTGAACCGTCAGGTACGCGTTTGCATTATTATAATTTATAAAGTGGTGGCTGTTTAGGCTAATAGCACATAACAGTATATACAGCAGTGGGAGGAGCAGCACTAATGGAACTGGAGCAGGAAAGTACTCAGCACACGAACATGCTGAGAGCAAACAAAGCGCGCTCTATATTTAAAGAAAATACTGATATGGAAATAGTGAGGGATACCCCTACTACTTCCAGTGAGGATGACATCTCTTCTGATATGCATTCATTATTTAAGAAATTACAAAAAGCCTCCACTAAAGAATTAAAACTGTGGTGGGTGATTAGTACCCTAGAGAATTATTTAGAAGTGAAGAGGATACCTCGAGGGCTCCGAATCAAAAAATTCCCAGCTTTTGAATTACAGGATAGTGACATCATGGATGAATGGTACGAAGCACTCACGCACTGTTCGTTCAAATTAATGCAGATTCTAATAAAGAAATACAGGAACGAACAAACTAGAATAGAAGTTGTGATAGCGGAAGTGGAGAATGCTTATGAGAAATATAAAGAACATAATGAATATAATAAATTTAATAAACGCATCAAGGATGATCTAGATGTAATGGAAAGTAAGATCATGGACACTAAACAAAAGAAATTTTTGAGAGACAGAGCGGATTATGATCAGAAAAGAGTTTTTTCTTGGGGTATGCAATTGAAAACACAAAAAGGCAGATGGAAACGCCTGAAACCAGCTTTGAAAACATCAGGGAATCGTAGATCATCTAACCCCTCATATGATGTCAGTGATGTGGAAGGAAACAGTGTATCTCCCAGTATGTTTTTTTTAGTAACGTCGGGGAGCGAAATGGATATGAGTCAAGAAGACAAGGACGAACACTTGATGGAGGAGCGGATGGACAGGAGGAAACCAAAATTCGGAAAAGGAGCAAGAGGGGAGGAGTCAAGAAGCGGAAAGAAAGGAACAAGGTCAACAAGAAGCAAACAGAGGAACAAATAAAGACTGCAACCAGAGAGAACAACAGTCTGGTAATTAATTTATCAGATTACCAACTGACTGCTGGGGAATTGTCAGTACTTAGTAAGGGTTTGAAATTTGTCCCACAGCTCACTTTTCCCTTATAGATACTATTATAGATGTTAACAGACTGATTAGAATGCTAGCACTTAAAAGGTTTTTTCATCCTAAGGATACAATTCAAAAAGAGATGTTAGATACACAAGATACCAATTATTTAACACAAGATGTATTAGAAGCCATTACATACATAGTAACATAGTAACATAGTAAGTAAGGTTGAAAAAAGACATATGTCCATCGAGTTCAACCTTTTTTTTTTTTTTTTTATATTAACTACCTATCTGCCAGTTGATCCAGAGGAAGGCAAAAAACCCATCTGAAGCCTCTCCAATTTGCCTTAGAGGGGGAAAAATTCCTTCCTGACTCCAAAATGGCAATCGGACTAGTCCCTGGATCAACTTGGACTATGAGCTATTTCCCATAACCCTGTATTCCCTTACTTGCTAAAAAGCTATCCAACCCCTTCTTAAAGCTATCTAATGTATCAGCCTGTACAACTGATTCAGGGAGAGAATTCCACATCTTCACAGCTCTCACTGTAAAAAACCCCTTCCGAATATTTAGGCAGAACCTCTTTTCTTCTAATCGGAATGGGTGACCTCGTGTCAGCTGGAAGGACCTACTGGTAAATAAAGCATTAGAGAGATTATTATATGATCCCCTTATATATTTATACATAGTCATCATATCACCCCTTAAGCGCCTCTTCTCCAGCGTGAACATCTCCAATTTGGCCAGTCTTTCCTCATAGCTAAGATTTTCAATACCTTTTACCAGCTTAGTTGCCCTTCTCTGTACCCTCTCTAATACAATAATGTCCTGTTTGAGTGATGGAGACCAAAACTGTACGGCATATTCTAGATGGGGCCTTACAAGTGCTCTATACAGTGGAAGAATGACCCCCTCCTCCCTTGACTCTATGCCCCTTTTAATACAGCTCAAGACCTTATTTGCCCTTGATGCTGCTGACTGGCATTGCTTGCTACAGCCAAGTTTATCATCTACAAGGACTCCAAGATCCTTTTCCATAATGGATTTGTCTAGTGCAGTCCCATTAAGGGTATAAGTGGCTTGGATATTTTTACATCCCAGGTGCATGACTTTACATTTATCAACATTGAATCTCATTTGCCACTTAGCTGCCCAGATTGCCAGTTTGTCAAGATCATGTTGCAAGGATGCCACATCCTGGATTTAATTAATTCTGCTGGATAATTTTGTGTCATCTGCAAACACTGATACATTACTTACAACACCCTCCCCTAAGTCATTAATGAACAAGTTAAATAAAAGTGGACCCAATACTGAGCCCTGGGGGACCCCACTAAGAACCTTACTCCAAGTAGAGAATGTCCCATTAACAACCACCCTCTGTACCCGATCCTGTAGCCAGTTTCCTATCCACGTGCAAACGACTTCATTAAGCCCAACAGACCTTAGTTTAGAAAGCAGTCGTTTGTGGGGCACAGTATCAAACGCTTTGGCAAAATCCAAATAGATCACATCTACTGCCCCCCCACTATCCAGAATCTTACTTACCACATCATAAAATGCAATCAAATTCGTCTGACATGACCTATCCTTCATAAAGCCATGCTGATTGTTGCTCATAATGCCATTCATTAGGACAAAATTTTGAATGTGATCCCTTAACAAGCCTTCAAATAATTTGCCCACCACAGATGTCAAGCTTACTGGCCTATAATTGCCAGGCTGAGATCGTAATCCCTTTTTAAATATTGGAATAACATCAGCTTTTCTCCAATCCATAGGCACCATACCAGATGACCGTGAATCTGAGAAAATCAGAAATAAGGGCTGGTCTAAAACTGAACTAAGCTCTCTTAGAACCCGGGGGTGTATGCCATCAGGCCCTGGAGCCTTGTTTACATTAATTTGTATTAAAGCTTTTTGAATCATATCCTGAGTCAGCCACAGACTATGATAGTTTTCAAGATAATGTGAATAGTAATACACAAATAACATTAACAATGGATCAGGACGTTAGAGGAATAATACACACGCATTTAAAAACTAAATCAAATTTCAATCCTGCAACACATAGGGGACCCTTTGTGGAGAGATTCTATGACCTGGTATTAAAAGAGTTGAAAGAATTGGATAACAACTGTGAATTCAAAAGATGGAAAAACAAGAGGAGTAATTTATCTAAAGAGGAATACCAGGCCATAGAATCACTATCCAACAATATGGATATAGTAGTGAGGAGTTCGGATAAGGGTGGTTCCATAGTGGTACTTAATAGAGACTACTATGTATCAGACATTATGGATCATTTGAATCAAAGAGAATCTTATATCAAACTTGACAAAGATCCAACTGAAAGGTTTCAAAGGGATTTACAGGATTTGTTTCAATATGGCAAAAGTATGGGCATTCTCAAGCATAATGAATTTCAATATATATGGAGAGAATGCCCTAAAATTCCTATATTTCACACATTTCCTAAAGTACACAAAAGTTTGGAACGGCCGCAAGGCCGACCGATAGTGGCAGGGATAGAGTCACTAAATGAAGGATTGAGTGAATATGTTGATAGAATAATACAAACCATGGTGACCCAGATACCATCATATTTGAGGGATAGTGGAGATGCTATCAATAAATTGGGGAATATTGAGTGGAAACCAGAGTACATGTGGGTAACGATGGATGTCACAGCCTTGTACTCCTCAATCAAACATAGATATGGCTTACTAGCTCTTAAATACTGGTTGGAAGCGAGTGAAATATATACAATTGAACAAACTAAATTTACAGTAGAGGCGGTTATTTGCTTACCCATAATTATTTTATGTTCGATAAGGAATACTATCTCCAAAAATGTGGAACAGCTATGGGGGCGCGATTTGCGCCCTCACATGCTAATTTATTCATGATATGGTTTGAGAAATTGCATGTCCTTGGGGAGGGTACACCATATAGATTCCAAGTAATAGCGTATTATCGCTTTATTGATGATATCATATTGATATAGGAAAGCACAGATTCACAGTTGCAAACATTCATTGGTCATTTTAATGACAACGAGAACAACAAAGTTCACATACAAATGTGATCAAAACACAATAGAATTTTTGGATATTCGATTCACTTCCATAGGAAAGAATATACATACAGACATATATAGGAAACCTATCAACAGGAATGCGATATTACAGAGACATAGCCACCATCCCAGATCACTCCTGGAGAGCATACCGACAGGACAATTCATCAGAATACGTAGGATTTGCTCTACTTGGGATGCCTTCCAGGAGAGCTCTATGGATTTGTGGGATCTGATACTCCACAGGGGATATAGATCTACAAATATTAAAAAGGCGTATGAGAAAGCAGTGTTATATAATAGAGAGGAATTACTAACGAATAAATATGACAAAGGTAGAATCAAATACTTGGATAACAAAATGAGATTTATTACCACATATACTTCTGAGGCACAAAATATAGAGGGGATCATCATGAAACACTGGGGCATACTTCAAACAGATCCAATATTGGCACAATTTAATTTGGAGAAGCCACAATTTGTTTATAGACGTGGCTATAACTTGAGGGATAGAATTTCACCAAGTTTACTACTCGATAAGAGAAGACATACTGATTGGCTAACTACTACGGGCACTTACAAATGTGGCGCAAATGTGTGTAAATGCTGTAATTTTATAAAAACATCTAAAGAAATAAGGAGTACAGTAACTAACAAAACATATAAATGTATGACGTATGTGAACTGTCGCTCAGTTAATGTTATCTACCTAGCTACTTGTAGGTGTGGCATGCAATATGTTGGCAGAACCCTAAGAAAATTTAAGGATCGGGTACTGGAACATACAGTATAGCTTGCATAAAAAGATTGGATATGTCTTCTGCCATAGCGGAACATATAATTGAAACACATGACGCTAATGAACATTTTGTGTCATTCCAGGGGATTGAAATAGTGAAATTGGGAAAGCGAAAAGGAAATATATTACCACTAATATCCAAGAAGGAGATAAAGTGGATGACTATGTTGGATACAGTTGCCCCTAAAGGGTTGAATAAAGAGTGTGATATAAAATATTTCATAGAATAATTCAATTTAAGTGGAAGGGTAAGGAAGGATGGATATGTATTTGATCTGTGATTTTGATTGATTATTTGGCTAAACAATACTTTGATTTATTATTAAACAGACTAACAAGGAATAAAAATAATATAGAAATCAAGCAGAATACAATATAGGATAAAATAACTTTATTTATATTTAATACTAATTTATGAATAAAATTATTTAAATATATTACAGATTAAATATTGTACTAAATCACTAAAAGTAGAGGTTCGATCAATAATGACATATTTAGAAAATACTGTATAAGAAAATATATTATGAGCGTCCAGTAATCCCGTATAAGATAATATGGCGTGTTTAGATTGAACATCGCAATTAACAAGACAGGGTATTTGATATAATACAGTAATTGAGTATTTTTATCTTTATAACTATAGGAATGATATTAAAATCACACAGATATTTTTAAGCACATGTATGAGATATATACAAAGGTTTATGGGAATTTTTGAACATCATTTGATGAATTTTATTGCCTCTATATTTCACGTATTTTCCATAGCACATATTTTCAACAGGATTAACCAAGAGGTTTTTAATATGGTGTTTGTATATAACATTTTACATTACTATTATACAAAAGTGATTTTACCTCTAAACACTAATAAGTGATTAATGATATACACCTGTGATGACACTTTAAAGCACGCTCACGTGTGAGTTTTTTTCACAACTCTGAGGAAGTGTCGATAGACTCGAAACGCGTTCGTTTTTGAGCACCCCACTGCTGTAATTGAACATGTGTGTACTTACAATAAAGCCTTATTGATATTGGAGTCTCCCCTCTTGGATCAGCGCCTGTGTAAGCGAGATATTGGAAGAACTGTAACTGAACTGGCAACAATTTCCTTCACCAGTTCTATTTCTTATACCTATATAAGAGTATCTCTCTTGAAGACCAATCCCTCATGGATAAATCCAAACAGAATTTTCAAAAGGAAGATCAGGTTATGGCATTGAGATACCCTGCCCTGAATGACTGTCCAGTCTACTATTATACCTTTGACATTATTTCTGTAAACCTTCACTCTTAACTTTTAGTACCTATGTTAGTATAGTTAATCCAAGGAGAAAGAACGTCTTTTGGTGGTGCCAAAAGTTAGGCACCCCCAAGTGATCGCATTTACTTACCTGATACCCTGGGCCGGTGTACCTACCAGGAGAAAACTGCAACGGTCCGGGGTTATTCCAGCAGGCACCATGGAGCAATCATTTTCCTGCTTCTTCTTTCTTCAAATTAGCACAAAAAACCCCCCGAAATAGCCGGCTTTTTCATTTAAGTTTGGCTTTTTGCTCTACTGCGCATGCACAGCCACAAGAAGAAGCTCTGTGTTGCTCGCTGGAAGAATCCCAGGCCAATGCGGTTTTCTCCTGATAGGAGCACCGGCCCAGGGTGTCAGGTAAGTAAATGTGATCACTTGGGGGTGCCTAAAACCCCTACAAGAAGTTTCTCCTTTAAGTTTATCATTGTTTGTCTGAATAATGGTAAGTACGTGGAAGCGTGATCTAACAGTTGTTTGTGGATAATGCTAGGTCTTTCTACACATCAAAACCCTTGGATTAACTATACTAACATAGGTACTAAAATTACATAAGCACACTTACCGGATCTTTGGTCTTCATCTGTAAGGGAGTGCCGTATTGGTACATGCACAGTTGGAACAGTCTTCCAGTTCATAGCAACTGCACATGCCCAAAAGTACTGTGAATTTCCAAAGGGAAGGAAGAGGACCCATTGAAGATCGAAGATCTGGACGACGGCGCCCATGAGCTCTGTTGAGCATACTCTGCACCAATACGTGAGCAATGTATTCAGGACACTTTCAGGGGTAATGAACTATGCAGGGGAGAAGCAGGGTGAAGGGACTATCTAGGGTAATAGAGAGGGGCTTTAGTTCTCCTTTAACCAAGGCAATCAAATTATTTCTTTTAACTTCAACAACAGTCAAAACCAAGTTTATTGTGGTGCCTGCACTAGTGCGGTTTAGCACGGACGTTAATAAATCAGCCCCAGTATTCTTGCTCACTGATAATGTACCAACAGAATACTTTTTAAACATCAATTTAAAACAAAAAACAGGAACAAAAATAAAGTAGTAAGTATACTGGAGCTATTTATAAATGTGATAAATGTAAGTTAACAAGGAACTGTAAAAAACCTCAAGGGACAAGCGCTTACCCCCCTCTAGACTAGAAGGTGTTTTCAGTACAAATTATTCTTCACTATGAGTGTGCTGAGGCTGTGATGCTCTATTTGGTGCTGATAAGATTGGGCAGTTTTCTATCTTTCCCTAAGGCAGCAAGATAAAAATAAAGGGAAGATTAAGTTCTGCAAAGGTCCTGAGCATTAAACCACACATCCCCTACCCCACAAGCCTACCACAAGTTGCTGGACCACGGGTTAGTGCCCGATCACCATTATGGTTATTCACCACTTTCTAAAATGATGGCGCAAACTCTGATGATTAGAGTGTATGTGGCTCTTGAATAGGTGCCCAGTTATTGCTTCTAAATTAAACTACATTGCCCTGTCAGTTGGGGGGGGTTAGGTTGTAGTAAGAGAATAGGAGAATCATCCAGAAAAAAAGCATTGTGGGCATCAAAAAAAGGAGAACATTATACACTAGGGGTATAAAAAATTATATTTTTTTATGAGAAACATATCAGAAAAACATAGCTTATGCAAAAACAAAATACAAAATGATTTGGAAATGCCCAGGTAGAGTCCTGCGTGGAACCAACTTCTACAACCCAGACCCGACCCCGCAGCCAGTGACCCGAACCGCCAACTGCATATTTACCCACTTTGATCCGCTACCGGAGCTGCAACTGCCTTATCTGCAACCTGACCCACAACCCGCCGACCACCATCAAACCAGAAGTGATGTCATCAAAAGTGGGCGGGACAGAAACAAGTTTTGTAAAACTTTTAAAGAAGTAATATATAGACAATATTACACAAGATAAGAAATTTAGATGAGACCCACAACCCGACCCGCACCTGAAAATCCTCCCCTCATTCCGCAGGATGCCCGCTTTTTTTGTGGGTAATCTGTCGGGTACCCGACCCCCTGCAGGGCTCTAGGTGCAGGTCTCCCAATTGAAGTCTGTACCGATTGAACCCCAGGGGGATAAGGCTGTGGAAATGACAGGAGTGGAGCAGCTTCCTCTGCTCCCCAAACCTGAAGTGCTACAGATTCAAACGTTTACGTTCTGTGGCAGGAAATGACAGTTATTAGTGGATTTTAATTTTTAAGATCTCTGGAAGAGAAGCAGTGAATGTTCAGATCTTTGATTCTATGCTTCTTTACTTTTGGCAGAACTTACAGCTTAGTGTCTACTTTTTCTAAATAAAGTGAACAACCCCAGGCAATAGCAGATATATTTATTTCTTTCAGATAGGATTTAACAAGATATTATGGCTCATACAAAGTAATAAAGAAAAAATTGTTCTTTACTAGATATGTCTGCCCTTACATGCATAGTTTTTTTTTTCCAGATTATAAGGTCCAGCAATGCTGATCATAACTGGACTGTCTGTGGTTAAAGATGCTGAAGTTGACATTCAGAAGCAGTTGGAGAGGCACTTAGAAAGTCCACAGTGGTGCAAAAGATAAGGCTCTGAGAACTAACAGGCAAGGAATCCCCCATCCACAGGCAGACAGGAGCCAGTGATCATGGAACTTTTATCACTTAGCAGGAACAGAATACTGTGAACTACGTCTTCCACTTCTGGAAACAAAGCAACAGGATGGTGAAGAAGAATGATTTCAGGTAAACAAAAAACTCAGTAGCCGCTAGTAATCTAGAGTGCAAAATAACCTACATTTTATGCTGTCTGCTTTGCACAGCACCAAGAGGACATGAGGCATACTCCCTCCAGTGACTTAGTTTGGAAAAAAAAAAACCACAAGACAGAGGATCTATTTTTACTACAATCTGACAAACTACTCCATATAACTATCCCACTGTATATCATGGAACCAGATGAGGTCTATTTGCCAGCATAAACTGATGGCTCAACGTTAAAAAGAGATACTGACACCAGAAATTAAACCATTTTACATCTATCATAGTATTGGCTTTGTTTGCTCCTTATAATTTTGCCATAAAAGTATTTGCTCAAAGCTTTTACATTACCCATCTGACTCCTCATGCTCGTCTATGAGGGGGCTGCCATATTTGTGCAGCAGGAGTCAGATTAGAAACTGACAGGCTGAAATGGGACAGTCAGGTTGGCAAAACAGTCAGATTTAGGAACATCAACTAAAAATTGTTTACAAAAACACAACTTTTTATGTACATTCATATTTTAAAAAGTATTTTTTTAGTATCAGTATCACTTTAAGCAGCAACTGATATGCCTTCACAAACAGAAATATTTTTTAGACCACGTGCTTTTTTACCACTTTTTCTTCCTTCCTCACTTTTCGCAGCCAGGACTGCCATCAGAAACTGTGGGCACCTTTTCTGTGTAGTTAGGTAGGTTTTGCTAGGGCAAAAGGTTGAACTTGCTGAATGTATTTTTTTGTACTATGGTACAAATCCACAAATCATTGAGCTGAAATGCAGGGGTGTAACAGACCCTGCAATTGCCAGGGGTCCCAGCTGATTTTGTAGCTGCAATATGTTCATGGAAAACATCTTGTTCCCAAAGTTTAGGGGCCCAATAACTTGTCAGTAGTACTTCATATAAATAGTAAAATTAATTAATTAGTATATACTAATATACTGATGGTTTCCCTGGTCACATTCACATATTTTAAACTCTATATATTTCAAGTTCGCAATAAAAGAAAAGTGAATGAAAAACAAGGTAGGAGGCAAAGCTACAGTTCTGAAGGAAAATAATATAACAGCAACTGTAGATAAAATGACTGAACCACTAACCAGCAAATCGCCCCAAAGGAATACGATTTAGCATTGGCTTAGACTTCTGGGGATCACTCCAACCAACGCGTCCCATCTCAGTCATTACTACAGTGGGGTTCACAGAATTAACACGAATCTTTAATAGAAACAGACAAATAAACAATCAAAACCATTATAGCAGAGTCATATATGCAGTTAAATAAGATAATTCTAACATGTTATGGGAAGTTCTAAAAAGTTCACATAGGCTGAAAGTCACGTGCATGGTTCCACAAAGGTGTATAGCTAAAGTAGGTCTACTAAATGCAACTAATGGGGTAAGAGGAAGACCAGTGAACTAGAAAAAAGTAGTATAGTAACATATATTATTATTTCTAAAAGTATCCTAGTTGCAGTGACTAGCACTGAAAAATGCTGCCACTCTTATAGGAGAAGTCTTCGTTAAAGTAACAGTTCAGTGTAAAAATAAAAACTGGATAAATAGATAAGATAGATAAATAGATAAGATGTGCAAAATAAAATATGTTTCTAATATAGTTAGTCAAAAATTAAATCTATAAAGGCTGGAGTGACGGGATGTCTAATACTGCATTATAGCCAGAAGCCAACTTCCTGCTTTGCAGCTTTCTAACGCTTAGTCAGTGTCTTTAAGGGGGCCACATTGGACATAACTGTTCAGTGAGTTTGCTTTTGATCCCAGCATGTAGGTCAGTTACAAAAGGAAACCGTTATGACCCATATTGTCCCCACTCAAGTAATTTTTGGCTTAAATTATAGTTAGAATACTAACTATATTGCAAACATTTTCTATTTTGCACAGGTTATCTATTTACCCAGTTTTTCGCTTTACACTGAACAATTCCTTTAAAATGAATAAAAATAAATTATGCTGGGATGTTTTTTTAGACTGTGAATGCCATTTAAAGGGCGGGTTCGCCTTTGAATTAACTTTTAGTATGATATAGAAAGTCAACATTTAGGCAGCTAGGGTCAAATTTACCCTAGTAACTATGCGTTGATTTGAATAAGAGACTAGAAGAAAATGAACAGAAGAGGTTGCAAATAAAAAGTAGCAATAACAATACATTTGTAGCTTTACAGAGCATTTGTTTTTCAGATTGGGTCAATGGTCCCTATTTTAAAGCTGGAAAGAGTCAGAAGAAGAAGGCAATAATTAAAAAACGATAAAAACGAATAAATGAAGGGCAATTGAAAAGTTGTTTAGAATTAGCCATTCTATAACATACTAAAAGTTAGCCTGAAGGTGAACCAACCCCTTTTGGGGGTCAAAAAAACATCCTGCATCTGTGCTTTCTTGTTGCATTTCCAGTGTAAGGTACTAATAAAGGCTTCTGTAAAACAAAGAGATAACAGGTTAACAACCATGAGTTGTCCTCCCAACCTTTGCAACAAAGCAATTGGAAAGTAAATGAATTACAAGAAGACTTCAAGCTTGAACTAACCATGAGTTGTCCTTCCAACCTTTGCAACAAAGAAATTAGAAAGTAAAGGTGGCCATACACAGAGATCCGCTTGTTTGGCGATTCAATGCATATCCCTAGGCCCTATTGATTGGATCATAACGAAAGCAATACGTGTGGTCGGATCACAGGACGGCATCAATGGACAGATGTGGTCCGCGATCCGACTGAATTGTTGCCCCTGCCCCATCGACATCTGGCTGACTTTCATCCTCTCATTGTGGTCTCAAAAGTCAAGCGTGAAAAACTATACTATGCTGGATTAGTAAAGGTAAGGGGTTTCTCACCACTTACCCATCAAACAGCAAAAGCAGTTAATGTAGTACCGAAAGATAATTTCTTCTTTAAACTTGCAATTAAGTAGGTAAAATAAGGACGGGAAAAACACTCCCCACACTACTATTGCACATGGATCGACAGATTTTTAAGACCTATTTATCAATAGGTGAAAGTTCACGGTTTGATAAATACAGCTCTAAAAATTCCATAGCAATAAATGAGAGGCCCTCTGTAATTAAACTAATTTAATTATTTGATAAATCTGCGAACTTCACTTTTAGCTCTAATTGCTTTCATACAGACTTTTGTCTGTTTTCATCAGTGTTAGATATTCTGCTCACCAGGTATGGGAGTCAGGAAGCACAGTGGCTGGACGTCATTGACAGTACTGAAGGGAGTTGTGTTGTGTACACTATGGGCTAAAAACTACGGAGGGAAGCTGCTGCAGGTTGCTGTGTTGTGCCTTATCTAATAAAAACCTCCCTATTCTCTTTTCATTAGGAACATAAAAATATATAAAAGGCATCACCTTCTTTGGTCCTAGTTCAAGTGCCATCACCTTGGTCACCATGTCTAAAGCTCCTTTTGTTGAACCTGCCAGAAAAAAGGGAAACCTTTTCTGTGTAACCAAAGACCACCATCAACAACTACTGGGTGCTTTGCTATAAACAAATCTGTCTGTCTATCTAGAGGCCCAAAGGCATGTTATAGCTCTCAAGAGATATTTTTTATATCCATGGCCAAACCATTCTGCAATGCTGTGTGACAATATAATTTATAATCTGGCCCACAAACATTACAAATAGTTGTAAACTGAATACAATTGTTCACAACAAAAAGGTGAAGAGAACTGCAGTTCATAGCAACGACGTGGAATGTGAGATGCTTACAGTACACAGAGTGGTCCAGCAAAGCACACTGTGAGGCCTGGCTGGATACATTAACAATGGCACCTGGAACTCCACGCTCAATCATCTGATGGACAACAATCTGATGGAAAACACAAGAGTAGTTAGCAAGACAGAGAGCAAATCCTTTTTTGTTGCTTTGCTGTATTCCTGCTTACCTGTGAGACATGTAACACTGCTTTAACATTCACAGCAAAACTCCTAGAAAAAGATTATAATCATAAAAAGGGTAATGGCAATCTGTAAGAGATAAGTGAAAACTACAGTTTCTGTGCTTTTGAAGTACTGTATTTTTTTATTCTTTACTACAGATTACTTAATTTTAAAACAAATTTGGTTAGTTTTTGCATTGAACTTCTCTCCGGTCCTATAACTATGTGAAACCTTTGCTAAGTAAGGAGGCCACTAAAGCATTGTAGGAATGTTAAAACACAGTCTACAAAACTGCATTGCAGTTTTTCATCTTACCTTACCTCCAAAAATTATAAGATATACCATGTTGTCCCTGATTCCAGGAAAAAAAAAAAACCTAAGACAGGGAAGTACCCCAGACTGGTTAACTCTTAAAATCACTGACCTTTTACCCATATTGTTTCAAACACTCCTTGTGCTTTTGCTTTGTCATTTAATAACAACAGTAGGCAAAAAGTATGTTCAGCACGAGCCCTATTTATTAACTCATTCTGGACAAGAGGGTATTGCCCTTTTAAATAAGTGTAACTGCACAGGCCCAGTTCAGTAGGTTTCACTTATTTCCTGTTTGCAGGGCATAGTGACCAACAGAATGTAGAGCACTTAATATTCTTTTTCTGCTGTTACCCTGCATGTGAAAAATAAAGGCTTTTCTTTTAATTGGAGTGCTGCCCATTTGAATTCCTAACACTTAATATTCTTTTACCTGTCAAATGCTTCTTCTGTGACTGCAAGAAAAGGCTGTAGGATGGCCACGGCTGCATTATTTACCAGTATGTCCACAGGTCCAATTGAGCTCAGAGCTTTTTCTGTTGCTGACCAGTCTGCTAAATCCACACATATTGTCTGCACACCAGGGCACTGCAATTAAATGTCCAAATGTAAAAAACGAATCCGGGATTGAAGTTCCCCCAAAATCCAGCAACTTCTTTTAGGGCCCTCCTCTGCCCAAACAAAAGCTTCACAGAAATAAACGATGTTGCTGTATCCCTCAGAGAGGAGGGGGTAGATAACAGAAAGTTTATATAGTGTAGTAATTTCAATATTGAGTAAAATACACCCACAGTGTCCTCCAAACATTACTAAAACACTTTTTTACTGTGATGCAAAAACAACACATACACTTGTGTGTTAAATTAACTTATTCACCATGTGTGTTCAATTATAACTTTTTCACAGGAAGAAAAGAGAACAGACAGAGGTGGGTGGGTCCGTAACTAAGGGATAGTGAGGTTAGCAACACAAATCCGGATTGTTGCTTTACGGTGGTATTATATACTCACAAGAACACAAACAGGATGGTCTCTCATCCAGGCTCCTTCTTCCTGAATCTCTTGATGGGGAGATAAAACAGATATCCTGTGCAGAAGCGCTTTTAAAACATATTTAATAAAAAAGTAAAATCACACTCACAAACACACACTGGTATGTCGCATTGAAATGTCCTTGTAAAGTCCTTCTAGCACTTAGGTTTCCTCTGCGTCCCTTGGAACTTTGTGCTGCTTTTTTTAAAAAAACACGAGCGGCGCTGCTCCAAATCGCAGGCGTAAACACGCTCTGCGCTTCTGCGAGGTAAGAGCGTAGGAGCTTAATCATGCTGACGCGTTTCGCCTATCGGCTTCCTCCTGAGCGATGACGTTTCCTGCTCTCTGCTGCTGATTTATCTCCCATCGTTTTTTTCTTTTTAAACAAGTCCCTTCAAAAAACTTTATTTCTCTAGAACATTTTCACAATATTCTGTTAACTCCTTTTTATACTAAAATGAAGCAGTTTTTCTTTGTATCACATTAATCAAATTACATTCATGTATAATGCTTCACAATATATTATAACCAATCTAAAATATTAGATCTAAAAAACACACTATATAAAAAGGAGTTAACAGAATATTGTGAAAATGTTCTAGAGAAATAAAGTTCTTTGAAGGGACTTGTTGAAAAAGAAAAAAACGATGGGCGATAAATCAGCAGCAGAGAGCAGGAAACGTCATCGCTCAGGAGGAAGCTGATAGGCGAAACGCGTCAGTGTGATTACGCTCCTACGCTCTTACCTTGCAGAAGCGCCGAGCGTGTTTACGCCTGCGATTTGGAGCAGCGCCGCTCGTGTTTTTTAAAAAAAGCAGCACAAAGTTCCAAGGGACACCGAGGAAACCTAAGTGCTAGAAGGACTTTACAAGGACATTTCAATGCGACATACCAGTGTGTGTTTGTGAGTGTGATTTTATTTTTTTATTAAATATGTTTTAAAAGCGCTTCTGCACAGGATATCTGTTTTATCTCCCCATCAAGAGATTCAGGAAGAAGAAGCCTGGATGAGAGACCATCCTGTTTGTGTTTCACATTAGTTGAAACTCACTTCTTGTGAGTATATAATACCACCGGAAAGCAACAATCCAGATTTGTGTTGCTAACCTCACTATCCCTTAGTTACGGACCCACCCACCCCTGTCTGTTCTCTTTTCTTCCTGTTTAAAATAAGGGTGAAAAAGCTATAATTGAACACACATTGTGAATAAGTTAATTTAACACACAAGTGTATGTTCTTTTTGTATCACAGTAAAAAAGTGTTTTAGTAAAGTTTGGAGGACACTGTGGGTGTATTTTATTTAATATTGAAATAACTACACTAGTTCCCTAGTTGAAACTCACTTCTTGTGAATATATAATACCACCGGAAAGCAACAATCCGGATTTGTGTTGCTAACCTCACTATCCCCTTAGTTACGGACCCACCCACCCCTGTCTGTTCTCTTTTCTTCCTGTTTAAAATAAGGGTGAAAAAGCTATAATTGAACACACATGGTGAATAAGTTAATTTAACACACAAGTGTATGTTCTTTTTGCATCACAGTAAAAAAGTGTTTTAGTAAGTGACTGTGGGTGTATTTTACTTAATATTGAAATTAATACACTAGTTCCCTAGTTGAAACTCACTTCTTGTGAATATATAATACCACCGGAAAGCAACAATCCGGATTTGTGTTGCTAACCTCACTATCCCTTAGTTACGGACCCACCCACCCCTGTCTGTTCTCTTTTCTTCCTGTTTAAAATATGGGTGAAAAGGTGAAAATGACCCTTACTAGTGTTCATATATTTACTGGCACAGTTTTCACTTGTTTCTCCTTCCATTGAACTGGGAGGGGTGAACTGGGGGTGAAGGGGTGGATGGTAAATTAAGGAAGCAAACCAACGAGGATTGGGCATGTTACCCATTGTTTTCCAGTTAATTGGCTAATTACCCCTATTCCTACCCGTGGTTATCCCAAGACCTATTGATTGGTCTATCTTCTGCCTCATGGCCCGCATATATCGCATAATCCTATCAAAGTCCGTTTTTCCCCCTGATCTTAACAATTCTTTTAATGTTTTCCTGGACTCATGTTTTTATGTAAATCATCAGTAAAAGTTAAGTTTTAATTTGTTCTTTGAGTCATCGGATCCACTGGTGGGGAGGTGCAGTCTTTAGGGTTAGCTTTCCTTCTCCTTTACATTACTGAGGCAAAAGTTAAACCAAATTCATGTTTCTCTCAATGATGTATATGGCAGTTGCCAACATCAAGCTATCAGCAATTAGCTTTGATCAATCTATTACAAGTTAGGAAATTAAAGCAAATATATGGTTGGTTGCTATGGGTAACTGCAATACTGTGATGTTATTGTAAATGAGCTTTGGTATGTGCCAAAGAGGAAAATTAGGGGGCCTGCCTTGCCAAGTTATTCCCTTTTTAGTAAAGATTTTTATTTGGAATGGTTGAAATAGTAAGTAATTGTTTAGTTTAAAAATAAAAAATGGGTAAATAGATAGTAACCAATCAGTGACTTGAGGGGGGGCACATGGGTCATAACTTTTTGCTTTTGAATCTGAGCTGCATGCTGAGGATGGATTGCAAACTCACTGAACAGTTATATCCCATGTGGCCTCCCTTAAAGGACCAGTAACATCAAAAACATTTTTAAACAAATTCGTAAGTGTACATTGAAAAAAAAACACCAAGACAAAGTAAACTTTTAAAGTCTTCATTAATAAATAACATACAGAAACTCCGATTGCACTCCTCTTCAGAAAGAGATCGGGTGATCCATTGTGCAACGCTCGATTTCTTCTCCCTGCCTTCCTTATAGGAGATAGCCAGCAAGGAGAAATAGAGTACCGCATGATGGATCATCTCTGTGACGCCTTTTCTGAAGAGGAGCGGAAGCAGAGTTTCGGTAAGTTATTTCTTAATAAAGGCTTTGCGATTCTAAAAAAATGTTTTAACATTTTTTTTTGATATTACTGGTCCTTTAATGTCGCTGACTAACAAGCGTTAGAGAGATGAAAAGCAGGAAGTTGGGTTCTGTTCTTTTATGTTAGACATCCTCAAACTCCAGCCTTTATAGATTAAGTTTTTGGCTAACTAACTATATGAGAAACATTTTTTATGCACAGCCTATTTACCCAGTTTTTATTTTTACACTGAACTGTTCCTTTAATAATATGGAGCATGTTGCTACTAAAAAAAAAAAAAAACAACATTAAAACACCCTAAGAAGTGTACTGCAACATTAATATATCAAGTAGGGATGCACTGAATCCACTATTTTGGATTCGGCCAAACCCCTGAATCCTTTGTGAAAGATTTGGCTGAATACAGAACGATTCTTAATTTGCATATGCAAATTAGGGGTGGCAAGGGGAAAATTTTACTTCCTTGTTTTGTGACAAAAAGTCAAGCGATTTCCCTCCCGCCTCTAATTTGCATATGCAAATTAAGAATCGTTCAGTATTCAGACAAATCTTTCACGTATATGCAAATTAGGATTCCGATTCGGTTCGGGCAGAAGGATTCAGCCAGATCCTAATCCTGGTGAATAAGGCAGAATCCCGAAGCGATTTCTGGATTCGGTGCATCCCTAATATCAAGCACAATGTTCTGTTAAGGTGGCCATAGACGCACAGATAATATTATACGAAACTAATTTTCGTCCGATATTCTTTGCGTGTATGGTGGAAAAAGAGCCGACCGATATCGGCAGAAGACTTGGATATTGGTCGGCTCGTCGATTGGGCTGGACGGAAAATTTTAATCGGGTGCCTTTGAAGGGACCCAAACATCGCCCATTCTTAGTGCTGAATCGTCAGATACAGGTAGAATTCTATTGTTTTTTCCCGTATATCTACCTGTATATATGACGATTCAGCTCTACACGTGTGTATTGAAACGAACGATCTTTCTTGGAAAGATCTTTTCCAAGAAAGATCGTAATTGTTACGTCTATGGCCACCTTAACTTAATTATTCAAATAGGGCACTATTGGAATTATTGGCACTGTTGTTACAGAAATTTTCTGTATATCTGGTTTTCTGATAATAGGTCACATACTCATATAATAACCTCTGCAATATGAGCAGGTCAAATGTGAGAAGCAGTGTGAGAGCTCCACTAAATTTGTAAAATTGTGCCACCATTTATAGTGCGGCTATTGGGGTAGGATGCCTGTGTTTTTTACTCTGCTGTAAAGCAGCACTGAACCCAATGCCAGTACAACAAATAAACCTAAGGCTCATGGGGATACTTTCTAAACAACAAAATATCAGTTTTTTTTTTTGCTATGAACATGATTACTCCTCTAGCCACCATGCAGGGTACCAGTGGCGGAACTACCTGGGGAGCAGGGGGTGTGATTGGTCCAGGGTCCGCACCCCCTCAGGGCAGCTCGTATGCCGATATTTCCGGGCCAAAAAAATCATGTACGGAAGGGGGGAGGCAGACTGCACGTCCCGCACCAGGGCCTGCCCCCTCTAGTTACGTTAATGCAGGGTACACACATTGGGCCATTAATTATAGGATAGGTTCTTGAGGTTTCCACCAACAATTTTGTTAACAGGAGATTAGCTTTAAAGGAGAAATGTTGTGTGAAAAACAAGAATGTGCCAGTGCATTAGACTCTTAAATATAGAAGGTAAGCGCTGAAAAACAATTGTTTCAGGTTGATTTATTTAAAAGAATCAGAAGCTAGGCTGGCCTGAAACTGGTCTTTGCTTGTGCGACTGCACCATATAGTATTCATTATTGCCTACAATATTAGGGGTTTTTCACTTATCCTATATGAGTAATAATGCCCCTATCTCTAACATCAGGAGTGTCCTCTTACCACTGGCTCCAGAGTGTGTTGGGGGGCAGGGTGCACAATTTGCACCTGGCCCACCATCATGTTGTTAAACCACTGTCCCTTGGTCCAGACCACAGTACCCCCTCTCTTCTTACCTCTCGGGCCAAGCTTTCCAGGTCTTCATAACTTCTACTCAGTGCAACAACTTCTGCCCCAGTTTTCCTCAAAGCCTTTGCAGTCTCCCGTCCAATTCCTACTGAGAGATTTTGTTATTCAATCACACAAACCTTCTGTTCTCTCTAGGAAATATTTATTTTCCTGAATATCTACTGTACAAGAGATATATATATATTTTCTAATGTTTTACAATTCAGAATATACATTTTCAGAATATTTTTTTCCCTGTAGTAACTACATAAAAAGGGTTGTGCAATTAACCTTAAAGGGGAACTCCACAAAAACATAACAAGCTTTTTTAAAAGTAAACATAATTTCAAGCAACTTTGCAATATACATCAATTGAAAAATATAGACTTTTTATGATATTTAATGGTTTCTGATAGTTCCCGACGCCTAGCACCCTGCTCTTCTGCTGATCTTTCTGACTACTTTGTTGAGCTGGCTGACTACTGTTACTTTGTATCAACAGCCATCTATCCATGCATCCATGCATCCTCCAACCCCCACAATTCCCTGCACATGTGATTTCAATAAGGAACGGGCCATCATGCATTGCGGGTTATGTAGTTCCTGCATGCTGTCTGTAAACAGTGGAGAAGTTGTTACAATTTGCAACATCAATGTTTAGTCCCTCCTTCCCTGCCAGGATTTCAAATGATGCAGAAAGACTGTTAACCAGCTGGATTGCAGCATAGAAAATGGCAAATATTCATACTTTTTGAAGAAACAGATAACTGTGATGGGTATATTAGGGGTCAGGGCCACCATCAGGGGGAAGACAAGTGTCCCGGGCATGAAGGGGGGCCCAGCAGTGCTGCATTTTTTAAAGAGCCAGGCCCCCCTTTAGAGCGCCGAAGCGTGCGGCCATCCTGAAGAGCCGAAATGCGGAAGCAGCGAAAAGTCAAACGACTCAAAGCCACGAACAAACAGCCGAATCGGAACTCCAAAAAGGCATAAAGACCCCAAGTCACGAAAACAGCCAAAATTGAAGTCCTGAAGCGGCGAAAAGACTCAAAGTCACGAAATGAGGCGAAGTTGAAGTCCTGAAGCCTTTAATTCAATTCTACTGAACACCATTTTTTTTAATCCCCTGGCCACCAATGTATTATTTTAATATTCTATAGGCCTCTGCCACCAATGTTTTTTTTTAAAAAAAAAACATTTTTGGGGCCCCAATTTTTTTTTTTAACTTGTAAGGGGGGCCCTGGCGCCAATGTTTTTTTAAAAATATATTTTGGGGCCCCAATTTTTTTAACTTGTAAGGGGGGCCCTGGCGCCAATGGTTTTTTAAGAAAATTTGGGGCCCCAATTGTTTTTAATTGTAAAGCTCCCCATAGACGCGACGATTCTTCTTGCCGAACGACCGATTTTAGGGAAGCCCGACTGATCATTCGAAATTATTGCGCGGTTAGTGAGATTCGAACGATCATACATCTTACGATTTTTCGGCCGACATCTGTCAGGGAATTGATCGGCCAGGTCAAAAAATCTTTGTCGGTCCCAGTGCAATCTACCTATGTTTGCAGGGCCAAGCAGGCAGCTCCCCTTTGTTTTCCTGGCAAATTGGTCTTTTCAGTTGATGGTAAATTCGTACGATCGTTCTGAGAAGATCGTGGTCTCACGATCAGGATCTGATCTTTTAAAAATCTCAACATCTATGGCCAGCTTTAGGGAGGCCGTGGAAAAAAATTTTTGGGCCCCCAATTTTTTTTTAACTTGTAAGGGGGGCCCTGGCGCCAATGTTTTTTTGGGGCCCTGATTTTTTTTTACCTTGTAAGGGGGGCACTGGCACCAGTGTTTTTTTTTTTTTTTTAAACTTATAAGGGGGCCCTGTCCATCAATAGCTTTTTATAACTTGTGTGTGGGGGGATTACTTTTTTAGCACTGATGTCTGTGTGGTCTTTGGGCATGATCTGGGGTGGGGCTTGGGCGCCAGCGTGGGGCCTAGGGGACCCCGAAAATTTTAGTCCCCCCTCCCTTTTCCCCCTGCACAGATGTTAATACCTGTAAATATCTCTAAGTCTTCAATCACCCCTCGATGCAGA
Source organism: Xenopus laevis (assembly GCF_017654675.1). Taxonomy (NCBI): domain Eukaryota; kingdom Metazoa; phylum Chordata; class Amphibia; order Anura; family Pipidae; genus Xenopus; species Xenopus laevis. Next base: position 24,768,267 of record NC_054387.1, read on the forward strand.
TTCAGCAGAGCTCACAGGCACCATCTTCCGGTCTCTTTGGAAATTTCCATGGCTTTCGGCGCATGCAAATTTGTTAAGGACCGGAATATTGTGAGCTCCGCTGTGCTGACTCTGCATCGTGGGGTAATTAAAACTTAGGGGCATTTACAGGTATTAACACCTATGCAGGGGGGAAAGACAGGGAGGGGGGACTATGGAGGGTAGGGGTTTTCATTAGTTTGATTCTCCTTTAAGGCTGAATTCTGTGAAGTGTGTGGTTGTTGTTTAAGAGAATATTATACAGAGGTTTGGTAACACCTGTTTTTTATGCAAACAAAAGTTACCTTCAAGCCAGGAATTCAAAAATAAGCACCCAAGGCCACAGAGGGCAACATCCAAGGGGTTGGTGTGCAACATGTTGACACTGGTTCGGAATCATTACTATAAGGGGTGGCAGCTGGGGGAGTCAGGAGTAAATTGATAAGTGGGATTGTTATAATCACTTACATGTATTTAACCCTTTCCAGATCATCCGAATTCTTAAATAATTCCTCAGTACGCTCCCTTAGTAATGTAGTCTTTTCTACCATTCCAGATTTAGGATGCAAAAATATGCAGAATCAAACTTTGCAAAAGAGTTAAAGCAGTACAATTATACACGGTCAAAAATGTACGTTCTTTAAAGGTCTCCACCTCCTCTTCTCTCACCCAAAATAAAGTGGACTTACCCTTCCCTGCTCCAGTCACCAAAGCCCGACGGCCACAGAAGTTTATCTCCATAGCACAAGGCACACTCTAAAATCATGTGACTTTAAATGATAAAAAAAGAGATGTTGACGAGGTTCTGGCATCACAGTCATGAGACCTAAGGGTGGGCGTGGTATGTTTCTCACCCTTCAATTAAGGCTTTATTCACGCCTCCGTCCTGCCCGCATAGCTCATTGAGATCTACCCCCTCCTGTCATGTTACTCAGCTTTCGAGTCTCAGCTTTCCTGCTTTAATGATTTGCTCCATCCCCCCTCAGTCCTCCTCCCTCATCTTTAACCCCTTACCTCTTGTACAATAACTATCTCCTCCCTCAGCCCTGCGTCCTTATTACCTCATCATTCCTCAGCATTTAGCTTCCCTAGGACCCTGGCTGGTGATAAGGCTAATGAGTGGGGGGTCAAAGTTGAGGGAGGAGGGGGGAGATTGTTTAAGTAGGAAACTTGAGACGTGGAGGCTGAGTAACATGACAGGAGGGTTGTAAGGTTGCCACCTGGCCGGTATTTTACCAGCCTGGCCGGTAAAATGATGGTTGATCCCAATGTTATTAATAGTTAAAAAAGATAAATATATAGGAAGGCCAGTATTTTTTTCCAGAAAAGGTGGCAACCCTAGAGAGGAGAGATATGCTGCCAGGGCGGAGGAGTGAAAAAAGCCTTATTGGAAGGGGGAGGAACATAGCAGGAGAATCACATTCCATTTAAGCTGGCCATAGAAGCAAAGATCCAATCGTACGAAACGTTGATTCGTACGATTTTCGGACCGTGTGTGGAGAGTCCCGACATTTTTTCTTCCAGTGGAGATCGGTCAGTTGGTCGATCGGACAGCTTAAAAAATTGCTGACAGTTGCTGATAATATCTCTGCATGTATTGCAGATTTTCAGTGGGAGACTGTCACTAGCTTTTGTCGGACATAACTTTCATACGATTGCTGTCAGGGGCAGAACATCGGCTGATCTGTTCTTTTCTACTTTATTTGATCTGAATGGTTAATGGCAGGTCGGGAAATGGGGAAGTCCGATAGTTCAAGGATTGGAACGATCGGATCTTTGCACCTATGGCCAGCTTAGGAGATCGCATAGCACAGACAGACTTTGGCTGAGGATGTCCTAAAATACGGAAAGCATTTTAGGACATATGCTCCTTTGTGTGCTCTCCTAACGAATTAGTATGCAGACTCGTCCTCTTATTATATTCACTTAACCCAAAAGGCTGCAGTCACACCTCCGTGCTGCCCACATATGCTGTTGCAATCTCCCCCTTGTGGCTCATTCCTCAGCTCTCCCTCCTCAGCCCTAAGTACAAACCCTCTCCATCCTCAGCTTTCCCTCCTCAGCTCCTAAGCCAGGCTGAGGAGTAGGGTTGCCACCTTTTCTGGACAAAAATACCTGCCTTCCTATATATTTATCTTTTTTACCTATTAATAACAGTGGGATCAACCATCATTTTTACCGGCCTGGTGGTAACCCTACTGAGGAGGGAGAGCTGAGGATGAAGGGTGTTTGTACTGAGGACCGAGGGCTGAGGAAAAAGACCTGATGGCTAAAGGCTGAGGAGGGAGGACCGAGTACCCTGGTCAGAGGTGCAACTGCAGCCTTTCAGGATGGGTGAGAGAAAAGGCAGGCGATGCTGCATTCCTTTGCCTTAGGAGATTGCATGCAGGAGAGCGATTTCCCCTGAATATGTCCTAAAATTCTTTTGGTACTAAAATGGCTTCCTGTAAGCATCATGCATCCCGCCAGTTAAGGTGGTTGTGTAGCTGCTTTCCCTGCAAATAAACAATGTTTTTTCAGCGTCACATGTCAGTAAGGCAAAAGGGGATGCTGGTAACTATTTTAAGGGCCCGGAACATTTATCTGTATAATACTAAATGACACAGTGAATAGCCAAATGTACTTAAGTGCTAATTAGGATTGAAATAATGGGGAAATGAGAGAGGTTCTGGCTGCACAATGGCTCCTTAGGTGATCTCTATTGATCTAAATTGGTTAGAGGGATGGAAGGCTTAAATTATGAGGGGAGACTGTCAAGGTTGGGGTTGTTTGCTCTGAAAAAAAAGGTGCTTGCGAGGGGACATGATTACACTTTACAAATACATTAGAGGACATTATAGACAAATAGCAGGGGACCTTTTTACCCACAAAGCGGATCACCGTACCAGAGGCCATCCCTTCAGACTAGAAGAAAAGAACTTTCATTTGAAGCAACTTAAAGGACATGTCAACCATTTTTATACTTTTTGTATGAAGCAAATGTTACCTCTGCCCAACCCGAACCGCATTGTTAGCGCACAGAAATTCTGCTCCTGTTCCCTGCACCATCGCGTTCTATCTTCATAGATCTAAGCTTTTACCCCGCGGCCATTTTGTCCATGCTATTCACTTTCTTGATTTATTGCGCATGCACCGAAAATCCCGCCCGCCTGACTTCTTCATTGATGTTAACTTTTCAAAAAGACTTTATTAAAAAAAAAAATTACAATCCTCTGAAACGAACGCTGGTAAGAGTTTCTGTACACCAATAGATCTTTTATCCCTCTGAAGCAGTGAAGTAGTTAAAGACTTTGGCTCTCTTCCAAGCTCCCTGCAGTCAGCAGCAGAAATATGAGCAAGGAGCTGGGGGAGCAGAGAGCAACCGCCAATGCTATTGCGAGATTGGTGGATAGCATGGATAGGCGTGTCATCAGAGGTCAGTGTTGCTCCGGCACAAAGTTTTTTTTCCGACGCTGATTTCCCTGCACTGCGCATGTGCTAAATTGTGAATGAGGAACTGCGCATGTTTAGAACGCCAAGCAACAGCGCTGATTCTGAAGGGAGGGGGGAGAGTGGCAGATCGTGGAGGAAACCTGCAGGACACTTAAATCAACAAAGCTCCTTTGTTGTTAACGTAAAAAGGACTGGAATGCTAGGTATGTGACTAATTCAATTAGGCTTTTTACTGAATAAAATCTTGTTTTAAGGGTTGACATGTCCTTTAAAGGAATAGTTCAGTGTGAAAATAAAAACTGTGTAAATAAATAGGCTGTGCAAAATAAAAAATGTTTCTAATATAGTTAATTAGCCAAAAATGTAATATATAAAGGCTGGAGTGAACAGATGTCTAATAAAACAGCCAGAATCCAACTTCCTGCTTTTCAGCTCTATAACTCTGAGTTAGTCAGCGACTTGAAGGGGGGCCACATGGTACATTTCTGTTTAGTGAGTTTGCAATTGATCCTCAGCATTCAGCTCAGATTCAAAAGCAACAGATATGACCCATGTGGCCCCCCCCTCAAGTCTCTGATTGGTTACTGCCTGGTAACCAGAGTAACCAGTCAGTGTAAACCAAGAGAGCTGAAAAGTAGTGTTCTGACTGACATGTTGTACATCAAATCCAACCTTTATACATTACATTTTTGGCTAACTAACTATATTAGAAAAATTTTTTATTTTCCACAGCCTATCTATTTACCCAGTTTTTATTTTTACACTGAACAATTCCTTTAAGAATGGCTTGGATGATTTTTTGGACAGACTTAATATCAAAGGCTTTTGTGATACTAAACTCTATAGTTAGTATAGGTATGGGTATATATATATATATATATATATATATATATATATATATATATATATATATATATTTATGTGAAAGTAGGGAGGGGTGTATGTATGCTGGGTTTTTATTTGGGGGGGTTGAACTTGATGGACTTTGTCTTTTTTCAACCCAATTTAACTATTTAACTGTGTAACTATATACATGTGTAAACCTTTAGAATTGTGCAAATAAATTAACAGTTCACAAAGTTAAGTTCACAGTTCAGGTGTGTCTGGAATGTAGTGGGAGAGCAGGCAGTAAGTTGAGGAGTCTGATAGCTTGTGGGAAAAAAGGTTTCGCATAGCCTGGTTGTTCGGGCTTTAATGCTGCGAAATCGTCTGCCGGATGGGAGCAGCGTGAACAGGAGCCTCAAGTTCCAACTGATGTCGGCAGAGCCGTTCGTGGATTGGCTTCTCGTATGCACTCTTATGAAGCCCAGCAAACCCACTTTGGCCAGGCACTAGAAGCAATCTTGGAGAAATTGTCTGCTTTGTCTCCTGTGGCTCCAGTTCCTATACCAGTTCCTGCAACCCCGCTCCAGGTTTCCGAGCCTCGCATTCCTGCACCTCCTCTCTACAGCGGTGATCCGGAATCATGCCGTGGTTTCATCAACCAGTGTGAAATCCAATTCACCCTGCTTCCAGGTCAGTTTGTCTCGGAGCGAGCAAAGGTGGGCTATATTATTACCCGCCTGCAAGGGAAAGCTCTGGAGTGGGCTTCTCCTCTTTGGGAGAAGGAGGATCCGGTAATCGATGATGCCAGGGCCTTCATCCGGGACCTTCGCACTGTATTCGATGCTCCTGGTCGGGCTACTTCTGCCTCTGCCCGTTTATTCCAGCTGCAGCAAGGGACTCGTTCAGTTCCTGAATATGCCATTGAGTTCCGAACTCTCGTGGCGGAAACTTCGTGGAATAATGATGGGTACCATGCTGCCTTTTACAAAGGCCTGGCGATGCGCATCAAGAACGATCTCGTATCCCGTGAGATTCCTCCTCGTTGGGAGGACCTTGTTGCATTGGCTGTAAAGGTTGACACCCGACAGAGGGAGTTCCAAGTCGAACTTGAAAGGGATTGTGCTAGGAAGTTTTCCAGGTTCCAACCCACCCTGGCTCCACGCTTCCAAAGACCCCTACTCCCCAGTCCGGCTTCTAATCCTCTTCCTCCTCCTCCTGTGGCACCTGCTACTTCTTTTTTGCCATCTGAAGAACCAATGCAGATCGGTCGGGCACGCCTTTCCGAACAGGAGAAGTTACGAAGAAGGGCTGCTGGGTTATGCCTCTACTGCGGGGGAAAAGCTCACTTCGCCCAAGAATGCCCAGTGAAGCCGGGGAAACTCCAAAACCTAGGTAAGCTTGGGGAGACTTACCTGGGTGGAATTTGTTCTTCTCCCCATTCATCTGCTCAACGTTTTCTCCTTCCTGTTCAAATCCAGTTCGGCTCCAAGAAGATTTCTTCTCAGGCATTCCTTGATTCTGGTGCTGCAGGCAACTTCATGGATCGTGCCTTTGCTGATAACCATGTCATTCCGCTTCAACCTTTGGCAACCCCTCTTCGTGTCCTGGCGATTGATGATCATCCCCTTTCTTCTGCCATCATCTCGCAGTCTACTCAGGAACTTTCCTTCAAGGTGGGCACTATGCATTTGGAAAGACTGTCTTTTCTTCTTATTGATTGCCCTTCAACTCCTGTGGTCTTGGGACTGCCTTGGTTGTGTGTTCATAATCCTGTTATTGACTGGTCCATCTCACAAATATCCCGTTGGAGCCCATTTTGTGTACACAACTGTTTGCCTGCTGCCCCTGTCATCAAAGTTTCTTCAGTGTCTTCGAATTCTTCTCTTCCTCCTGTGTACCAAGCCTTTTCCGATGTCTTTGATAAGAAGTCCGCTGAGACCCTCCCACCTCATCGCCCCTATGATTGTCCTATCGAACTTTTACCCGGCTCAATGCCTCCTCGAGGCCGCACTTATCCGCTTTCTCCCTCCGAAACTTCTGCTATGAAGTCCTACATCCAGGAGAATCTTCAAAGAGGTTTCATTCGTCCTTCTACCTCCCCTGCCGGAGCAGGATTCTTCTTTGTTGAAAAGAAAGACGGAAGTTTGCGGCCCTGCATTGACTACAGGGGGTTAAATAAAATCACCGTAAAGAACAGATATCCCCTTCCTTTCATCTCTGAACTTTTTGATCAGCTCAAGGGGGCTAGTTTCTTTACCAAGTTGGATCTACGTGGGGCCTACAATCTCATTCGGATTCGTGAGGGAGATGAATGGAAGACCGCTTTTAATACTCGTGATGGCCATTACGAGTATCTCGTCATGCCTTTCGGCCTTTGCAATGCTCCTGCGGTCTTCCAAGAATTAGCCAATGATATTTTTCGTGATCTTTTGGGACAGTGTGTGGTCGTGTACCTTGACGACATTCTTATTTTTTCCAAAACCCTCTTCGATCATCGTTGTCAAGTACGTGAAGTTCTTTCCAGATTGAGGAAAAACAATCTCTTCGCCAAGCTGGAAAAATGCACCTTCTAAGCTTCTTCTATTCCTTTTCTTGGCTACATCATTTCTCCTCAAGGTTTTAAGATGGATCCCGCCAAAGTTTCTGCAATTTTGGATTGGCCCCTTCCCACGAGCGTTAAGGCAGTCCAGAGGTTTATCGGCTTCGCCAACTATTATAGACAATTTATCAAAAACTTCTCTTCTAAGATCCATCCAATTCTGGCCTTGATCCGTAAAGGGAGTAAACCTCAACTCTGGCCTCCTCTAGCTCTCGAAGCCTTCAAGACCCTCAAGGAAGCCTTTTCTTCTGCTCCTATTCTTCGACACCCTGAACCCTTACAACCCTTCTTCATTGAAGTCGATGCCTCCGATGTGGGAGCCGGTGCAGTCCTGTCCCAAAGATCTTCCTCTGACGGGAAACTCCACCCGTGTGCTTTTTTCTCTAAAAAATTTTCCTCCCCTGAGCAGAACTACGATGTGGGCAATCGGGAGTTACTTGCCGTTAAGTTGGCCTTGGAAGAATGGAGACATTTGCTTGAGGGTTCTTCTATTCCAGTGACTATCTTCACCGACCACAAGAACCTTGAGTTTATTCAATCCCTCAAGCGCCTCAATCCCCGGCAAGCCAGGTGGGCACTTTTCTTCTCTCGTTTCAATTTTATTATTACTTTTCGTCCTGGCTCCAGAAACAGGAAGGCGGACGCTCTGTCCAGAAGCTTTGCCCCTGAAGATTCCTGTCCTGAAGATCCTGTACCCATTGTACCCTCTACCAAGATTATCGCTGCCATATTTCCCTCCTGTGCCTCTCAGTTACTTTCTGCTCAGTCTTCGGCTCCTGCAGAGACCCCTCCTGGTGTTGCCTTTGTCCCTCCGGAATTTCGTCTTGACATTTTATCCCAAGCTCACAGTTCCAAACAGGCTGGCCATCCTGGGATTAAAGGGGTTGTTCACCTTTGTAACAAAATGACAAATCTAACAGTTCACATGAATAGAACAAACTTTTCCATAGAAATAGTTAACAGAAAAAGTACAGTTCAAGAGATATTCACCTCAGAAGTGTCCCTGTACTAATCCTTCAGTTGCACACAGACCCTGTGCTGGGAGTGGGTCACTGACCCCCAAAAACACTACAGTGTTCACTTCCTCTTCCTTATATGACATCACACATTGTACTGGCAGCTAACTTAACTCCTATTGGCTATGTCTGCTGTCAATCTGCCACTGCTTCCTGTGCTGGGCTGTGCTGGGGAATTTGAGCAGCATTCAGGTACTGAAGAGAAACTGTTACAAGTTTGTGAGAGGGAGGGGGAGTGTGGGCTGTGTGCAGCAGAGACTTCAACTGTGCAGATGGGGGGGATCGAGGTGCTTGGGACCTGGAGTTTTACGGATAATGGATCTTTCCATAATTTGGATCTTCATACCTTAAGTCTACTAGAAAATCATGTAAACATTAAATAAACCCAATAGGCTGGTTTTGCTTCCAATAAAGATTATATCTTAGTTGGGCTCAAGTACAAGCGACTATTTTATTATTACAGAGAAAAAAAAATAATTTTTAAAATGGATACTATGGGAGATGACACTTGTACTTTCCAGAAATATATTATTTGGGGGGGGGGCATGTATTATTTTGTGTATTTACCTCATAAAAAATCATTATTCAGCAGCTGACTATTTGTATGAGCTTGAGGCTTTCCAAATGAGTTGAATTTTTGTGCATAAAGTAAAATATTTTTCTGGTATAGATCCCTGTATCATGAAAAATATAACTTTGGTGGTATTTTGGTATTTAGAGCTCTAAATCTTGTTCCAGAAGTGGAACACTTAAACACTTAAAAAAGGTATCGTTTTCCTAGGTAAATTACTGCCCCCCCCCCCGGGAGAGCGCACAAAATCACTTAGGGTTTCCACCTCACCCTTTTAAAACCAAACACATATGAAATCCACAGCCTGCATGGCTAATTAGCAATTAATTTAGATGCATGATACATGGCTGCACAGAAATCAGTTCAGTCTGCAGCATCTAAATGAGTTGATAATTAGCCATGCAGGCTGTGGATTTCATATGTGTTTGGTTTTAAAAGGGTGAGGTGGCAGCCCTACTGTCCCTGCTAGATGTTACATACGTTTCTAAGCAAGTCAGTGCTGGTTTTTGTTGCAATTTTGTAAATAACTGACATTATGCTTAATGCCAAAGGTATTAAAAGATAAAAATATAGAAAAGCCAGTATTTATTCCCAGAGGTTGCACTCCATTCAGTTTTAGTCTAGGCAGAAGGAGAGTGCCAGAATTGGGAGAACAATGTTGCTCCTTCCTTTTCTGCAGTATTTGTCTGCATGGCTGTGTGATTGTTTGTTACAAAGCAGGTTTGTTTATATGCTGCGTCTGTTAACCTCTGCCATTACAATTGAGTAATCAACCAATGACCATTCAAATTATGTGACCGGTTACAGTTCACAAGCACCCAATAAATTACTAGGAGGAGGGCAGTATCAACATCCAATAGGAAACAAGTAAGGGCAAAGCCTGGGCATGATGATGTCATCATATAGGAAGTTCTTGGTGTGTCAGGTTCAAAATAGGCCACTCCCATCACTTCAGAAAACTGGTCAGAGAGACAGGAGAAGGACTGAGTTAATAGGTATAAAAAATTAGCTTTTACAATGGCATTTTTACTTTTTGTTATGGAAAATGGGTTTTCTAACACATTGAGAGCATTGTTAGTGGTTTCATAAGATTTGTACATTGAAGGTGAACAACCCCTTTAAGAAGACAACAGAACTCTTGTCCCGTTTGCTCTGGTGGCCGTCCCTAAGGAAAGATGTCAAAGACTTTGTTTTGTCCTGTTCCACCTGTGCTGTTTCCAAGTCCGGACATTCTCCTCCCAAGGGTTTACTCTTGCCACTTCCCATTCCATCTCGACCCTGGACTCACTTGGCGATGGATTTCATTGTCGATCTCCCTGTTTCTTCTGGCCACACTGTCATCTGGGTGGTGATCGACAGATTCAGCAAAATGGCTCACTTCATACCCCTCCGGAAACTGCCTTCTGCTCTTGAACTCTCTGAACTTTTCATCAAACATATATTCCGTCTTCATGGTTTTCCTACCGAGATTGTGTCCGATCGGGGGTCCCAGTTTATTTCCAAGTTTTGGAGGTCTCTTTGTAAAGCCCTTAACATTTCTCTTCAATTTTCTTCCGCCTACCACCCACAGTCGAATGGAGCCGCTGAACGGGTCAATCAGGCCTTGGAACAGTTTCTTCGCTGTCATGTGTCCTTGTGCCAGGATGATTGGTCGGATCTTCTTCCCTGGGCTGAATTTGCCCACAACAACGCCCTGCATTCTTCTTCCCAGAACTCTCCTTTTTTCTGTGTTTATGGTCTCAATCCTTTGGCATTTTCTCAGGATCTTCTTCTTACCAATGTACCTGCGGCCAATGATCAAGCTGCTCACATGTTGGCTATTTGGCATGCTACCGCGGCAAACTTGGAGAAGAGTTCCCTGGTGCAGAAAAAGTTTGCTGACAAGAGAAGGATTTCTTCCCCTCCATACATTCCTGGTGATAAAGTTTTTCTTTCCACATGCAACATTCGTCTCAAGATTCCGACACCCAAGCTTGGTCCTAAATTCATCGGGCCTTTCCCTATCATCGAAATCATCAACCCTGTGGCTGTTCGTCTTCAACTCCCTCCTGAACTGCGGATACCCAATGTTTTTCATGTTTCCCTGCTTAAACCTGCTATGTCTTGTCCTTCTTCTTCTTCTTCTTCCCCAGCTCCTGTTTTGGTTGACGATCATATGGAATTTGAAGTCAAAAGAATCCTGGACTCTCGTATTTCCCGGGGCATTCTTCAATATCTCATCGAGTGGAAGGGGTTCGGTCCTGAGGAGTGTTCTTGGGTGAGAAGTTCCGACGTACATGCACCTGTCCTGGTTCGTAAGTTCCACAGACTCTTTCCTTCCTCCCCTAGCCTCGGTGGTCCTGAGGCCCCCCCTAAGGAGGGGGGTACTGTAATGGAAGATGGTGAACTTACCCCACGAGACGTCCAAGATGGCGACCTCCTGCTCCACCATGCGGTTCTTCCTGGTCGCAATGTGACTGCATCAGAAACGAGTCGCCCCCGGATTGGTCGCCGGCGACGGAATGGACGCCGGCGTCAGAATGTGCGTCGGCGTCAGGACGCTAACGTGAGGACGCCGGCGTCAGCGTCATGACGTCATCGCGTCAAGTTTTGGCGCCAACTTTGGACTATTTATTCCTGACTGCCCTTTACCTCCTTGCCCAATTATAGGTCTATCTTGCATAGTTCCTGGGTGTGATTTACTGCTTTCTGATTATCTGTGTACCGACTTCTTGCCTGTTTTACGACTCTGATCCTTGCTGCCTGTATTTGACCATTTGCCTGTTTACGACCATCCTCTTGATAAATCCTTTTGTACCGCGAACTTGGTTTTATTGCCTCCTCCTTGGTCCACACTACACCGGAGCCTTCGGGCCCTGACAAAATGACACTGTTACACCAGTTCTTTAACATCACTGACACTGTTTACATTTAATAACCCTTAGTTCCTTGCCTTTAGGCCCAGGAACCACCATACAGTCAGAAACTATCCGCCCACTTGGGCGACATTTACCCCCTAAATAATTGCGACAATAACAGCATTATACAACATTTTTTTTATTTATTTTTTTATTTTTTTATTTTTATATTTAAATATAACTCACCAGGGAGGGGGGGAGGGGAAGCTTGCTCCAGCCGGCGCAGATCCCAAAAGACCGACTACACTGCTGCAATGGTATTTATAACCTTCGCCCCTACCCCTGGCACCTGCAGCCAATCACTAAATCACTAGCCCACCTGCCCGCTAATTAACCTTTAAATTTAGCCCCAACAATCCCATGAGGCCCTTCGCTTATCTCTCGGCCCTAACCATGGGATTGTATGAGGCATTCCCGATACCCCAAATACCCAAATAAACATACACAGACAGTATATGGTGGAAAGGTCGCTGCTTTTATTTAGGGGTTAACAAATAAATGACACTGTTACACCAGTTCTTTAACATCACTGACACTGTTTACATTTAATAACCCTTAGTTCCTTGCCTTTAGGCCCAGGAACCAGCATACAGTCAGAAACTATCCGCCCACTTGGGCGACATTTACCCCACCGACAATCTAGCCGAACACATTCGGCAAGAATGGCCCCTCCACTAACCATGCAGCTCTTTCCACCATATCCTGAAAGTCACTATTCAAAATATCCAGGCCTATGCCTGACAAGTGAACTAAATCATCCCTATACAAACCTGGACATCCATCTTCCAGCTCAGTGTGTCTAAAAGAGAAACCACCCAATAATGGCATGAATTTAAACAGTGCTCTGTTGATCTTCTTTCTGACCCTCTCCAAAGGCTTAAGATAAGGGAACTGAACCCACACAAGCCTCTGAATAACTTCAGAAAAAACAACCAACACGTCATTAAAAGTTAGTCTCAACTGAGTTAAATCTCGTTTCATGAAATTAATTAGATCCAAGGTTTTAACCTTTCCAATGTCATTTCCCCCTAAATGAACTATAATTATATCAGGCTTGGGGAAAGTAGCCCTTGCAGCCCAAATAGCGGACCACAAATCCGCCCATTTCATACCCCTTCTCCCAAACCAGAAAACTTGAGATTTGCAAGGATCTAGTAAGTTTGATGTGTAAGGTCTCCTAACTGCTCTTTCTTCTGCCCAACAAACAAAGGAATGCCCAACAATCCATACTGTCTTCTTGCTGGACTCTGAAACAAACAAGCAATAATTAGTACGTTTTTATTGATAAGTGAGGACGTACGTACAATTTAAACCTTCCCGAATTCCACCTTCCCAGCCTCTTAATCACAGATTCATCTAGGCCCAAATTGTCTGCCTCAGTGGCTGCACCAATTCTAAAAGAATGAGGGGTAAGATTCAAGTTTCCAAAACCACATTTTTCCACACACAACTTTAATATTCTGCTAAATTGAAACCTAGTTACTGGAGTAAAATCCTCATGTATTAAAAAAGAAATACTACCTACTGGCCTTACCAACAAAAATTCCTTCACTGATCTAACTGGGCAAATGCTAGAATTCTGCAATTCTTGCAGGCATACAATGCAACCTTTTTGAAACTGGTCCGTTTTCGATCTCCTGATGAAAATTTTTACTTTATCAAGACCCAACATGACATCACCCACTCTCAAACTTGAAACTGATTTCTTATTCTCTGCTACCAATTCACCCAAACGGAAAGCTGCAAAAAATGACAAGACAAAAGTTGTTTTAAATAATATCTCCTCATATTTAGAAAAACAAATATTGGACAATGATGAAATCAGCCTTCTCAATTGATCCGCAGAGATCGGTCTTCTACTATCCGGTTTAGTAAACTGTCTTTTGTGACCTTTAATCATTTGCTTAACCACAAAATAACTATTCACAGGCTTCTCACCTCTCAACTTTTGAAAAAATGAAATCCCTGCTAAAATCTTCAGCATACTGGAACTAGATAAGTCCTCTTTCATCAGGGATAAAACAAAATTAATAGCCACATGTTCAGGAAGTAACAAACCTGTCTTGTTCAAACCTGCCAAAAACATGCGCCATTTTTCCCAGCTCTTAATATAGGAATCCCATGTAGCTTCCGAAACCGAATTCTTGATAGATTCCTTCAATCCGGCAAAATTAAACCCCATAAGTGCTGTGGACAATCCGTACTTTCCTCGTCCACCTCTGGCGCCAACCTCCGAAACCTCTGTAATTGAAAGCGAGATAAGGCATCCGCAATTTCATTTCTTGTGCCTGGTATGTGTTTCGCTCTCACCCAAATGTTATTGACTAAACAACAAAGAACCAAATGCCTCAAAAGTCTGACTACCTCTGCAGATTTGGATGATAGATTATTGACCGACAACACCACTCCCATATTATCGCAATTAAACAACAAACGTTTTCCTACAAAATACTTACCCCATACCACAATTGTTACTACCACAGGAAACAATTCCAGTAGCACCAAATTTTTTGTTAAGCCAATCTCCTTCCAAGTTTCAGGCCAACTACCTACACACCAATGACCGGCCCAATAAGCTCCAAAACCTTCAGACCCTGCTGCATATGTTAATATCTGCAAATCTGAAGCAACTGCAAATTCCTGTTGCCACAATGACCTTCCATTATAAGTTTGTAAAAACTGCTGCCAAACTATCAAATCCTCCTTTACTTCTTTTGTCAATTTGACATGACAGTTAGGAGACTTCAAACCTATTGTTAATGCTGATAACCTTTTAGAAAATATTCTACCCATAGGCATTATTCTGGATGCAAATGCCAACATACCCAGCAAAGATTGAAGCTCTTTAAGTAACACCTTCTTTTTAGTTAACATTATATTAACCACATTCTTAAATTTGACCAGCTTGTCCTGTGGAAGCCTAAATTCCATAACTTCAGAATCAATAGTTATACCTAGGAATTCTATTTGTGTTGTTGGAAAAACAGTTTTTTCTTTACATAGTGGCACACCAAGAAAGCTACACAATGAGCAAAAAGAATGTAACAAAAAAGTACATATCTCTGACCCAGACGGTCCGACAAATAAAAAATCATCCAGGTAATGCATTGATAAATTTATACCTGTCTCAAATTTTAGAATCCACTCCAAGAACGTTGAAAATGCTTCGAAATAAGCACATGACAAAGCACAACCCATAGGTAAACAACGGTCAAAATAACATTTTTGAAGAAAATGAAAGCCTAAAGAACTGAAGCTATCGGGATGCACTGGTAAAAGTCTAAATGCTGCTTCAACATCACATTTTGCCATCAATGCACCTTCACCACATTTTACCAATAAACTCACAGCTTGATCAAATGTGGCATAAGAGACCGAACACAGCTCCTTTTCTATTTGATCATTTAAAGATGAACCTTTAGGATACGACAGATGATGAATCAATCTAAAGGCCCCTTTTTCTTTTTTAGGCACTACCCCAAGAGGGGACAGCCTAAAATTTTTAAAAGGAGGATTGTCAAAGGGACCAGCAACTCTCCCTAATTTACACTCTTTTTCAATTTTTTCTACCACCACTTCCGGATGATCTTTTACAGATGACAAATTATCAACCCAATCAACACCTAAGCCATTATAAGCTGGCAGGCGAAAGCCTTCCTCAAAGCCTTTCCTGATTAGCCATGCTTTCTCCTTGTTTGGGTACACCTCTAACCATCTGAGCATTTTTTGCCACTTCACCGGACTCCATGCTTTTGAGTAAGTACTCTCTTGTGCTTGATTGCGCCAAGGCACCACCACTGAGTTTACGAAAACATTTCTGTGCTGGGTGACCACCAGAGCACAAAGAACATTCATGCTTGAAACGACAATTTGCAAACTTGCATTGATTCTCATTATACGCCCAACAAAAACCTTTCTTATGCAATTGGCTTGTCTGGTTTTGTCTTTGCATACTAAAAGCACTTCTCTGGGGAAGCATTAAGCTGACCCATAGGCCAACATCTTTCATACCCCACCTTAAGCCTCTATGCACTGCCAATTTTTGTCTAAAAACTTCATCATAATTAAACCATGCCATTCCAGCAAAATTTTTATACGCTTCCAAAATAATGTCCACGTGTTGAAAAAGCCCTGTGCATTTCTCTGGGAACTTTTCACCCAACACACTGGAAAATATACAAAACGCTTGCAACCAGTTATTAAATGACCGAGGGATAGGTCTCCTTCTATCCTCCTCTGTTTTATCTTCAACCCTTTTGTCACTCTTTTCAAGAAATTCTTTTGACGCTGGAAGCAGTGATAACAAATCAATGTACTCTCCACGCCAAATTTTTTCTTTTATACTAAGTGCCAAATGAAATCCCAATGGAGAAACTTCACACCCCATAGCTTCTTTAAAACAAGTTTCTGCCACCCCTTGAGAGCGCATCACCGACACATTACTTAACCTTGGTAATGCCTCTTCCTGACTCTGCACCCATACATTTGCCACACTTTGCAACCTCTGTGCACCAGGCTCTGTCACTGACAGACCCCTAGACTCAGTAACTGTGTCACAGACTGCCCCACTCCCGGCATCCTTAAAAACATTTAACATTTTTGTTAAAGCATTTACTGCTTCACCTAGCTTAGCAACATGAGGTACTAACACACACTCTATGGGTTCCTCCGGTTGCTTGTCCTGTCTTTGACTGGCTTGCGATGTAGAAGCCATATCTTGCTGATACTGGCTGGACCAGGTAGTAGTTTTCTTCTTTGTCAGAAAAGTAGTGCTGCTGCCCCCTCCTGAACGAGTGCTCCTGTTCTCGGCTCTGTTCCCCATTCCTCTGCTTTGAGACGCTGGGCTAAATGAACGACGGCTTGATTTACGATGCTGGCTTCTGGTAGCGCGTGGCCTCTTTAACACAGGCTCTTCCTCCTCCTGAACGTCATTAATCTCCGTCAGAATGACCTCCTCCCTTACTGGCTCCTCTTCAAATATGAGCGGGGATGTCGGTGCTGCTTCCAAACACGCCATAAGCCATTCACCCCCTCCAGGCTCCGCTGCCTTCTGTCGCATTCTTTCTATTAGCTCCTCCATTTCTGCTCCTCGTGACTTTATCTCTCCTGAGACTAAGGTTGAAGCTTGCTCCAGCCGGCGCAGATCCCAAAAGACCGACTACACTGCTGCAATGGTATTTATAACCTTCGCCCCTACCCCTGGCACCTGCAGCCAATCACTAAATCACTAGCCCACCTGCCCGCTAATTAACCTTTAAACTTAGCCCCAACAATCCCATGAGGCCCTTCGCTTATCTCTGGGCCCTAACCATTCTAGTAGTGTGTTGGTTAAGTCACATATTGAATAGAAATATCTCTGCTCTCGCAAGAAACAATTACATGTGGCACAACGCTTTACAGCACCACTAACACCCTGGCACACCTATAATAATATAGTGCAGGCAAAGATAAATATGACAGAGTAAATACAAATTATTACTATTTATTACAGCAGCAGCCTACACTGTGCCACACTGTCTGAACCCCTGGGTGTGGATACAGTGTAGGCTGCTGCTGTAATAATAATGCACCAGGACCCATTGAGCCCAATGCCTTTGCCTGTCTTATGTCATTATCAGATATACCCATCAGACAAATATCGCTGGCATCACATATCATTGCTTTAATATCAGTGCAAAGCTAAAGAAAGCTTCAAACAACCAGTGTAGTGACAATTTGCACATTGGCACAGCACTGTGGCAAAATTAGCAGGGATCGGCCACCCACCACTACTAGGAGGATCCAGAGTAGAGAAGGTGCCTGGGTGAGTTGGAAATAGGGTTGCCTGGAAAACAATACCGGCCTTCCTATATATTTATCTTTTTCCCCTATTAATAACATTGGGATCAACCATCATTTTACCGGCCAGTAGGAAACACATATGGTATGACAGTGGTATGACTAGATGTTACTGGGCCCACAGGAAATTAATTTTAGGGCTCCCAACATATCCAGAAGTGGTCCTGTTTTACCAAGATATGTTTAAATTTCTCATTAATTAGGGCCTCATGGGCCCCCTATACTTCCTAGCCCCCCCGGCGGCCACAGGGTCTGCTTCCTCTGTAGTTACGCCACTGAGCACAGCTCACAAACCATGGTATTACGTGGCAGATGGCTTATATGAGGAGCTGAGCAGAAATATTGAAATTGGGATGACAGTGATGTGACTTTCTTAGGGCTTTGCTAAAGCATTTGATAAGTAGCACAGGGTAACTGATTAAATTAATGAATACTTGTGTGTAACTAAATATTTGCACTTTGGTATTGTCACGATCGGCACCCAGAATCCAGAACCAATGCTAGGTTCCCTGGTCTCGGCTCTTAATTCTGCCTTTAACAGCCGCCTTTCACCTCGGGAGGAGCCCTCGGCTAATTGGATGCCGCCAGGTCTTATAAAGGAGCCAGGCGATGGTTCTGGACTAGCAGAGGGGCAAGATCGTTAAACAAAGTCTTTGGGCAGACTTTGGGCTGAAGGTCACAGTTCAAGGAAATGACAAAAGCGTAGTCAAACAGGCCGGGTCAGTGCGGGCAAAATACTAGCGAAGTCAGACTGGCAAGGGACAAAACCAGGAGATCAATCAAGAGTGGTCAAACTGGCATGGATCGGATTACAGAGTGTAGATTAGTCGGTTACCAGGAAGGAGTCTGGATCAAAGAAGTCGGAGTAGTCACAACAGGCAGGGGTCAAAACAGGAATCAGGTATCAGAATAATCAAGAATAGCACCCAGGAACTCTCAAAGATGAACCTAACAACGGGCAACAAACTGCAGACAGAATTCCCTTTAAATAGGTTTGAATTTTGCGCTATTGCTCGATGATGTCATCACGCCAGCGTCAAAGCCTATAAAAATAAAACCAGGAAGTGCGTGCCGCACATGCCCTAGTAGCAAGCAGCCGGCAACAAAGCAGGAACGCAAGGCGGGCGTCCCCGCCGACTCCCTAGATCACCAGGGTGAGTCCTCACATTACCATCGGACCCCCAGATTTCTCAGGAAACTTAAGATGACATTGGTTCCTGAGACGATCAGCCCTAATATCACAAACAGGAAACCAAGAATTCTCCTCAGGGCCGTAACCCTTCCATTGTACTAAATACTGTAACTTACCCTGCACAAGGTGAGAGTCAAGGAGTTCTTGAACTACAAATTCAGGCTGACCTTCTACCAACACTGGGGGAGGAAAGGATTGTTGACAGACCTGTGAGGCTGGTTTCAAGAGAGACACATGAAAAGAAAAAGAAGAAAATTGTCAGGTAATTTGAGACGAACAGAAGAAGGATTAATTATTTCAATAATGGGATATGGACCAATAAACCTGGTTCCCAACTTGAGTGAGGGAACCTTAAGTTTGATATTTTTTGTGGATAACAATTCCGGGTCTCCTACATCTTCGGTGCCTCCCTACGAGACCTATCAGCTGCTTCCTTTTGAATAGCCGTAGCTGAGAATCATGTACCCCAGACCAGATCTTGGCAAACTGTTTGACAGAAGAATTGACAGAAGGTATAGAGGATAATGAATCACAAAAAGAAAAGGTTTTTCGGATGTAAACTATTAACAATGAAAAATGGAGATTGGCCAGTGGAAGCATGAGATGCATTATTATAAGCAAATTCTGCTCAGCCCATGAGGATTGGTTATCAGAAACATAACATCTTAAGAATTGCTCAAGGGACTGATTAACTCTCTCTGTCTGACCATTGGTTTGGGGGTGATATGCTGTAGAAAATGATAAATCAATCCCAAACAAAGAGCAAAATGCTCGCCAGAATATAGAAACAAACTGTATACCTCTGTCAGAGACAATATTGACTGGGAAACCCAGTCATTTGAAAATATTAGAAATAAATAATTCGACCAAAGTCTTAGCAGTAGGCTGAGCCCCCTAGTAGCAAGCAGCCCGCAACGAAGCAGGACCACGAGGCGGGTGTCCTCAGCGACCCCCTAGACCACCAGGGTGAGTACTCACAGTGATCTAGTGACATCTGGTTATAAGGACTGCCAGCGCACCTCCATGGCTCGCAAAACTGTCCTATAGACAGAAATTGTATGTGCAGTCAATGCTGTGGGGTGCCAAAATAGAAAGAATTGCCAGAAGCTTTTGGCTGATATTAAAAGGTTGGTGTATTACATATATTTTTTTTAATATTTGCAAGGGTTATTTTGTTGTAACATGGCTCCTTCATAATTTTGCAAGTGTTCCAAATGTAGTTGCTATAGTACATGTGCCATAGTAACTCAGTCTGGAAGCCATTCCAACAGAACTAGCTGAGCCACACAAAACCCTGGAAGCCATACCAAGAGAAGCAGCTGAGCCACAGGAAACTCAAGAGCAGGAGGAAACAATCCACTATGAGCCAGATCCATTTCATCAATCAGTTAAACAGCTGACTGCAACTCTCTCCTCAAGCAGTGCTGAAAACAGAAAAAGCCATATACAAATGAAACGAGCATTGATTCTGATACATCAGGACTTCATGTCACTAAATGACCATTTACAGTAGATGGCAGATGCATCATTGCGCTTTTAAAGGCAACACATAGATCTGATCCTACATCAAAATCATCTTCTTAAAGAACAGAATCAACTGATTATGGCTCAAAACCAGCTCCTCAAACAGCAGCAACTTGAGGGAGAAAAGCAGCAGTCTTTAAGCTTAACACACACAAGTGTGGAGTCAAGTGAAGGGCAAGCTGCCACTGTTTCTAACATAACTCCTGGTGGTTCAGCTACTTCTAAAAGGGGTGGGCTTCCAGTTAGGGGCAAGGCTTCAAGGGGCAGAAAAAAAATAACTTTTCTTGGTGCCAGCTAGGCGCAAAGGCACAGCAAACTCCTTATTTGACTTTTTCAGTCACTGTTTAAAAAATGCCATAGAAATTGAATGGCACAATTTAACATAATCCTTCATTTATGTATTGGTGGCAGCTAGGTGCAAAGGCACAGCAAACTCCTTATTTGACTTTTTCAGTCACTGTTTAAATAATGCCATAACAATTGAGTGGCACGAATAACATAATCCTTCATTTATGTATTGGTGGCAGCTAGGTGCAAAGGCACACAAACTCCTTATTTGACATTTTCAGTCACTGTTTCAAAAATGCCTTAGAAATGGAGTGTCCGAATTTCAGTGTACCAGACTTGCCAATGTGACAGACATTTTTCATAAACATATCCCATAGTAGGCTGGCTGATTCAAATTACTTTATATGATATGGTTGAAGCTGCCATTAGCTTAAAAAAATAACACGTTTGCAAAAGGGTTGTCCCTGAAGTTAAGGGCAGGCCTTGGTGAGGGGCCTACACGCGCCTGTGTGAGTACAGCCCCATTGAAAAAAGCTAAATGCGTCTATTCCTGCGCTCCCCTGCGGCTGAACACAGAAAAATGGAACGCTGGGGAGCGCAGCTTCAACCGCTTGTCAGTAAGAGCCCTTAAGGAGTGTGTGTTTTGCGATTCCTAAACTGCTCCTCATTTGCCCTGGGTGGTACAATCATGAAATGTGTGCAGTCTATGGCCCCCAGCACATTGGGCATTCCCCCATGCTGATAAAATCCTAGCTTAAGTGCTTGCCACGCTTCATATATATACAATATATAATTGGCTGTTAGCTTAAGGATAGCGTCAAACACTTGGGGAATGATTCTACACATGGTAGGCTGGCTGATTCCCATTACTTGGGATATGACATGCTGGAAACTGCCATTAGCAAGAAAATATAAGACAAAGAGAAGTTTACACATCCCTGCCACAGCATGACTTCTACCCATCATTGGTTCAATGTCTTCACTTATATGAGCATATAGCTCCATAATAGCCTGATGATGTAAGCGAAACATTAACACAATTTTGCTATCTGACAAATTCTCAATTAATGCCACTCTTTGATGAAAGATTCTAGGACTTCTGATGGGGGCAATCTGACATTTCTCCTATGCTGCTGATGCATCCTTCTCCTCAATATTATAATTCCAACAGCAGCACCAAAAAGTTCCTCCTGAAAATTATTCATCTTTCTAGCAAATACACAAACCCACAAAAAAGTAATGTTTCATAGGCAAGGCACAGGAAGCACTTTGGCAGGATATAAGCCTTTTCAACTGCTTTGACGCAGGCGCATTTATGCACCGGTGTTCCCCACAGGACGCCGCCATTCCCCACTGGATGCCGGCGTCCCCCACTGGACGCCGATGTCCCCCATTGGTTGCCTGCGCTAATTCATCAGCGAGCATCGTCACTAAACAAATAGGCAACATTTTAGCCTATCATTCTGTATGAACATTATATTGTCAGGATTCCAGATAATAAACATATAACAACATTAAAAAAAATACCTTTCATTTATGTAAAATTGGTAAACTCCCTTCCCTGGTCACATGTCATTCTCTGAAAGTGTTATTGTTTGTCTTACTTTGAAATTGACAGGATGCCTGGCCTTGGACCTGCATGTTCACAGTAAGTAGTTACATGTTTAGTCAAAAATAGTTAATGCTTTAAAGGGGTTGGTCACCTTTCAGTTAAGTTTGGTTGTATGATGCAAAGTGATATTGGGACATAATTAACAATTGTTTTGAATTGTTTCTTACTGGTTTTGGAGTTATTTATCTTTGTATTAAGCAGATCTCCACTTTTCAATGTCAGCAATTTGGTTGCTAGGGCCTAAATTACCCTAGCAACCATGCACTCATTTGAATGAGAATATTCAATATTAATAGGGGAGGGTCAGAACACAAAAATACTTAAAAAGTAGCAATAACAATAAATGTGTGGGTTTACAGAGCATTTGTTTTGACACAGGGTCACTGGCCACCTTTTTTTGCAAACCTACAAAGACTCAGGAGAAGAAGGGAAGAAGAAGAAGACCAATTGAAAAGTTGCTTACAATTGCCCATTCTATAACATATTACAACTTAACCTGAAGGTCAAACCTGAGGGTCAAACACCCCTTTAATGTTAACAATTTACTACAAAAAACATTTATTTCACTTAAGGGAGACAAGGGTTTGCACAGCAGGAGCCAGACAGCGGGGAGGAAGAGCCCCAGGATGCTGCCCCTGAGGAAGAGGGAGAGGCAGGACAGGAGGCAGAAGGTGCTGCCCCTGAGGCAGTAGTTGTGGAGGGCGAAACGGAGATAGAGGAAGGTACATTTTTAAAGAGATTGAAATGTCTCTGACTATCCCAGTGATTGAAGTTTTGTTGTAAATAAATTATGAACTGATGCACTAGTATGTGTGTATATTTGTAAAGATACCATTTTTACATTATTTTGTCTTAGACATCTGGGTGGATGACTTTGGCGGATCGCCAGAAATTAGCCCCCCAGCTGAAGGTAATTTGTAGTATGAATGTGTTCCTTGAAGCTTGTTTGCGCATCAGTCTCTTGAAGTATTAATAATGTAAAACCCTGTAAAACAATGAAATTAATGGAACCAAAAAACATGACAAAATTCCCAATATATTTTTCTCAGAAATCCACATGCCAGAGCCAGAACAAGGCAATCCTGGCAGGAGGCAGAAGTGGAGGCAAGGCCGGAAGATGCTGCAGAGGCACCAAGCCAGGAGCCCATCCTTCCTGAGGTCTGGAAATACGTCCAGCAACTGGAAAAAAGGGTGGAGCTCCTGGAACAGAAACAATACAAAAAAATACAAAAACAAACAATTTTTGAATAAAAACTATTTTTTGTATCCTTTAAAATGGTCTGTTCTTCATTATAAATATATGTTGATGCTAAATATATGTTATTAACAATGTACATGATAGGATATTAGTCTAACGTGTAGGGGTTAAACATTGTTAAACATAAACAGCATACAACACTCTTCTGTTTTCAGCTACAGGAAAAACAAAAGTGAGAAGCAGAAAACAAACATTATTGTTCTAGTTCTACTACAACACTAAACACATTTCAACAAAGGGGGTCCAGTTGTGAAGGCATTCATACATGGTCAAATCCAAACATATGTAACTGATAGTTTACACACAATTATAACCTACAAATCACATGATATTTTTGGGAGGAGTTAAATTCCAGAGTCATCTTGCATTCAGGTCAATTTGCATATGGCAGGAAATAAAAGTTGTATGGACGTCTTTATTTTGGTGTTGCAAATACTTTACATAGTTTTTATTACACATGTCCTGGGAGCCTTAACCCTTTAAGTGCCAGCAGAATTTCACATTTTGGTTACGCGAAATGCCAGCCGTTTTTGAAACATTTTGTGCTCTCTCACTTTAGGGGCATTTTCTGAGGGGAAACCTATAGTTTACCTAGGAAAACTATACATTGTTTTTTTCGGTAGAAACTGAGCTGTCTAAATCTGCCTGAGTTTTCATGTATTTCCACCTGTGCAAAAAAATTTATAGTGCTAAATACCAAAAAAAAATGAAAAATTACCATTTTTCATCGTATATCAATTTATACCAGAAAAATATTTCATTTTACGGATGAAAATCCAACTGATTTGGAAAGCCTTATGTCTCTCAAATGTGCCAATACCAGATATGTATAGTTTTAGGGAGATTTAGGATTTCTGTACAGCAAAAACTCCCGGCGGTATATTACCGAATTTTGAAAGCACTAAGGCTTTAGATTCCAAGGCAAAAAATCCTGAAACCGTAGGTTTACCCCAGAAAACCATACATTTTTGAAAAGTACACATTCTGCCGATTACAAAATGGGTAACTATGTCTCTCTACTCCCAACTACCAAACATAAAAGCTTGTCTGAACATAGCGGTTTTTCAACAAAAAATTCAAAATTCTGAAAAATCATTTCAAAGGTTTTATTTTGCTGCTCCGCATATCCCAAACTATATTAGGTACCAAGAAAAAGCACCTGAAATATGATTGCCAGGGGTCCACTGAACAGTTTGATACCCATTATGCATAGGTTTACCAAAGTATCTGGCATTTAGAGACACCAATATGTAGTTAGCACATCCAAATTGTTCAGGACTTTACTTCAGCTACTGAGAAATCAACACATTGACTGCATTTTTTGTGGGGTAAAAACACAGAAATATATGTTTACCCCCCAAACCCATATATTTTTGGAAAGTACACATTCTACTGAATCTAAGATGGGTACCCATGCCTTTCTGCTCCAAACTACTGAGTCGCAAGGCTTTCCCAAAATTGTTGGTTTTGGTGAAATATCTAAAAATTTCCTCAAACCTTCAACTTCCCAGCACCATATCGCCCATTTATCATTACGAACTAAGGAAAAGCACCCTAAATATGATTGCCAGGGTTCCTCTGAACATTTTGGTGGTCATTGTTCATAAGTTTACCAAAGTATATGGCATTTAGAGGCCCCAAAACGAAGTTAGCGCATACAAACAGTCCCGTGGGTAACTTCAGCTAATGAAAGATCAACACATTGACTGCATTTTTGTGGGGTAAAAACACAGAAATATATGTTTACCCCCCAAAACCCATATATTTTTGGAAAGTACACATTCTACCGAATCTAAAATGGGTACCCATGCCTTTCTGCTCCAAACTACTGAGTCGCAAGGCTTTCCCACAATTGTCGGTTTTGGTGAAATATCTGAAAATTGCCACAAAGCTTCAACTTCCCAGCACCATATCACCCATGTATCGTTATGCACCAAGAAAAAGCACCCTAAATATGATTGCCAGGGTTCCTCCAAACAGTTTGGTGGCCATTGTTCATAGGTTTACCAAAGTATCTGGCATTTAGAGGCCTCAAAATGAAGTTAGCGCATACAAAAAGTCCTGTGGGTAACTTCATCTAATGAAAAATCAACACATTGACTCCATTTTTGTGGGGTAAAAACACAGAAATATATGTTTACCCCCCAAACCCATATATTTTTGGAAAGTACACATTCTACTGAATCTAAAATGGGTACCCATGCCTTTCTGCTCCAAACTACTGAGTCGCAAGGCTTTCCCACAATTGTCGGTTTTGGTGAAATATCTGAAAATTGCCTCAAAGCTTCAACTTCCCAGCACCATGTGTCATTACGTACTAAGAAAAAGCACCCTAAATATGATTGCCAGGGTTCCTCTGAACATTTTGGTGGCCATTGTTCATAAGTTTACCAAAGTATCTGTCATTTAGAGGCCCCAAAATGAAGTTAGCGCATACAAACAGTCCCGTGGGTAACTTCAGCTAATGAAAAATCAACACATTTACTGAATTTTTGTGGGGTAAAAACACAGAAATATATGTTTACCCCCCAAACCCATATATTTTTGGAAAGTACACATTCTACAGAATCTAAAATGGGTACCCATGCCTTTCTGCTCCAAACTACTGAGTCGCAAGGCTTTCCCACAATTGTCGGTTTTGGTGAAATATCTGAAAATTGCCTCAAAGCTTCAACTTCCCAGCACCATATCACCCATGTATCGTTATGCACCAAGAAAAAGCACCCTAAATATGATTGCCAGGGTTCCTCCAAACAGTTTGGTGGCCATTGTTCATAGGTTTACCAAAGTATCTGGCATTTAGAGGCCTCAAAATGAAGTTAGCGCATACAAATAGTCCTGTGGGTAACTTCATCTAATGAAAAATCAACACATTGACTGCATTTTTGTGGGGTAAAAACACAGAAATATATGTTTACCCCCAAACCCATATATTTTTGGAAAGTACACATTCTACTGAATCTAAAATGGGTACCCATGCCTTTCTGCTCCAAACTACTGAGTCGCAAGGCTTTCCCACAATTGTCGGTTTTGGTGAAATATCTGAAAATTGCCTCAAAGCTTCAACTTCTCAGCACCATATCACCCATGTATCGTTATGCACCAAGAAAAAGCACCCTAAATATGATTGCCAGGGTTCCTCCGAACAGTTTGGTGGCCATTGTTCATAGGTTTACCAAAGTATCTGGCATTTAGAGGCCCCAAAATGAAGTTAGCGCATACAAACAGTCCCGTGGGTAACTTCAGCTAATGAAAAATCAACACATTGACTGCATTTTTGTGGGGTAAAAACACAGAAATATATGTTGACCCCCCAAACCCATACATTTTTGGAAAGTACACATTCTACAGAATCTAAAATGGGTACCCATGCCTTATTTCTCCAAACTACTGAGTCGCAAGGCTTTCCCAAAGTTGTCGGTTTTGGTGAAATATCTGAAAATTGCCTCAAAGCTTCAACTTCCCAGCACCATATCACCCATGTGTCATTACGTACTAAGAAAAAGCACCCTAAATATGATTGCCAGGGTTCCTCTGAACATTTTGGTGGCCATTGTTCATAAGTTTACCAAAGTATATGGCATTTAGAGGCCCCAAAATGAAGTTAGAACATACAAATTGTCCTGTGGGTAACTTCAGCTAATGAAAAATCAACACATTGACTGCATTTTTGTGGGGTAAAAACACAGAAATATATGTTTACCCCCCAACCCCATATATTTTTGGAAAGCACACATTCTACCGAATCTAAAATGGGTACCCATGCCTTTCTGCTCCAAACTACTGAGTCGCAAGGCTTTGCCAAATTTGGCGGTTTTGGTGAAATATCTGGAAATTGCCTCAAAGCTTCAACTTTCCAGCATCGTATTGTCCATGTATCATTACCAGCATAAAGCATCCTAAATATAAACATATGGGTCTACTAAACAGTTTGATGCCCAATGTGCATAGATATACCAAACTATGTGGCGCACAGAGACCCCCAAATGACAATATGTATAGACATTTTCACGGCTGACGCGCTGGCTGCTTCAATATAACCACCCGTTGTGTGTATTATGCGACATTAGACCACCTAACAGTACAGAGACCCCAGAAAACCATATATTTTCAGAAAGTACACATTCTGACGAATCCAATATGGGTAAATAAGTGTTTCTACTGCAAACTGCCAAACTGCAAAGCAATGCTGAACATAACGGTTTTTATCAAATTTCTGAAAATCGTCACAAAGCTTGAATTTTACCCCATTATATGCCCCACATTTCGTAACTTATCAGTATAAAACATCCTAAATATGAACGCCAGGGGTCTACTAAACACTTTGATGCCCAATATGCATAGATATACCAAACTATGTGGCGCACAGAGACCCCCAAATGACAATAGTGTATATACATTTTCACGGCTGACGCGCGCTGGCTGCTGCAATATAAGCACCTGGTGTGTGTAATATGCGACATTAGACCCCCCCTAACAGTACAGAGACCCCAGAAAACCATATATTTTCAGAAAGTACACATTCTGACGAATCCAATATGGGTAAATAAGTGTTTCTACTGCAAACTGCCAAACTGCAAAGCAATGCTGAACATAACGGTTTTTATAAAATTTCTGAAAATCGTCACAAAGCTTGAATTTTACCCCATTATATGCCACACATTTCGTAACGTATCAGCATAAAACATCCTAAATATGAACGCCGGGGGTCTACTGAACACTTTGATGCCCAATATGCATAGATATACCAAACTATGTGGCGCACAGAGACCCCCAAATGACAATAGTGTATATACATTTTCACGGCTGACGCGCTGGCTGCTGCAATATTAGCACCTGGTGTGTGTATTATGCGACATTAGACCCCCCTAACAGTACAGAGACCCCAGAAAACCATATATTTTCAGAAAGTACACATTCTGACGAATCCAATATGGGTAAATAAGTGTTTCTACTGCAAACTGCCAAACTGCAAAGCAATGCTGAACATAATGGTTTTTATCAAATTTCGGAAAATCGTCACAAAGCTTGAATTCTACCCCATTATATGCCACACATTTCGTAACTTATCAGCATAAAACATCCTAAATATGAACGCCAGGGGTCTACTGAACACTTTGATGCCCAGTATGCATAGATATACCAAACTATGTGGCGCACAGAGACCCCCAAATGACAATAGTGTATATACATTTTCACGGCTGACGCGCTGGCTGCTGCAATATAAGCACCTGGTGTGTGTATTATGCAACATTAGACCCCCCTAACAGTACAGAGACCCCAGAAAACTATATATTTTCAGAAAGTACACATTCTGACGAATCCAATATGGGTAAATAAGTGTTTATACTGCAAACTGCCAAACTGCAAAGCAATGCTGAACATAACGGTTTTTATCAAATTTCTGAAAATCATCACAAAGCTTGAATTTTACCCCATTATATGCCACACATTTCATAACGTATCAGCATAAAACATCCTAAATATGAACGCCAGGGGTCTACTGAACACTTTGATGCCCAATATGCATAGATATACCAAACTATGTGGCGCACAGAGACCCCCAAATGACAATAGTGTATATACATTTTCACGGCTGACGCGCTGGCTGCTGCAATATGAGCACCTGGTGTGTGTATTATGCAACATTAGACCACCTAACAGTACAGAGACCCCAGAAAACCATATATTTTCAGAAAGTACACATTCTGACGAATCCAATATGGGTAAATAAGTGTTTCTACTGCAAACTGCCAAACTGCAAAGCAATGCTGAACATAACGGTTTTTATCAAATTTCTGAAAATCGTCACAAAGCTTGAATTTTATCCCATTATATGCCCCACATTTCGTAACTTATCAGTATAAAACATCCTAAATATGAACGCCAGGGGTCTACTAAACACTTTGATGCCCAATATGCATAGATATACCAAACTATGTGGCGCACAGAGACCCCCAAATGACAATAGTGTATATACATTTTCACGGCTGACGCGCGCTGGCTGCTGCAATATAAGCACCTGGTGTGTGTATTATGCGACATTAGACCCCCCCTAACAGTACAGAGACCCCAGAAAACCATATATTTTCAGAAAGTACACATTCTGACGAATCCAATATGGGTAAATAAGTGTTTCTACTGCAAACTGCCAAACTGCAAAGCAATGCTGAACATAACGGTTTTTATCAAATTTCGGAAAATCGTCACAAAGCTTGAATACTACCCCATTATATGCCACATATTTCGTAACTTATCAGCATAAAACATCCTAAATATGAACGCCAGGGGTCTACTGAACACTTTGATGCCCAGTATGCATAGATGTACCAAACTATGTGGCGCACAGAGACCCCCAAATGACAATAGTGTATATACATTTTCACGGCTGACGCGCTGGCTGCTGCAACATAAGCACCTGGTGTGTGTATTATGCAACATTAGACCCCCCTAACAGTACAGAGACCCCAGAAAACCATATATTTTCAGAAAGTACACATTCTGACGAATCCAATATGGGTAAATAAGTGTTTCTACTGCAAACTGCCAAACTGCAAAGCAATGCTGAACATAACGGTTTTTATCAAATTTCTGAAAATCGTCACAAAGCTTGAATTTTACCCCATTATATGCCACACATTTCGTAACGTATCAGCATAAAACATCCTAAATATGAACGCCAGGGGTCTACTGAACACTTTGATGCCCAATATGCATAGATATACCAAACTATGTGGCGCACAGAGACCCCCAAATGACAATAGTGTATATACATTTTCACGGCTGACGCGCTGGCTGCTGCAACATGAGCACCTGGTGTGTGTATTATGCGACATTAGACCCCCCTAACAGTACAGAGACCCCAGAAAACCATATATTTTCAGAAAGTACACATTCTGACGAATCCAATATGGGTAAATAAGTGTTTCTACTGCAAACTGCCAAACTGCAAAGCAATGCTGAACGTAACGGTTTTTATCAAATTTTTGAAAATCGTCACAAAGCTTGAATTTTACCCCATTATATGCCACACATTTCGTAACTTATCAGCATAAAACATCCTAAATATGAACACCAGGGGTCTACTGAACACTTTGATGCACAATATGCATAGATATACCAAACTATGTGGCGCACAGAGACCCCCAAATGACAATAGTGTATATACATTTTCACGGCTGACGCGCTGGCTGCTGCAATATGAGCACCTGGTGTGTGTATTATGCGACATTAGACCCCCCCTAACAGTACAGAGACCCCAGAAAACCATATATTTTCAGAAAGTACACATTCTGACGAATCCAATATGGGTAAATAAGTGTTTCTACTGCAAACTGCCAAACTGCAAAGCAATGCTGAACATAACGGTTTTTATCAAATTTCGGAAAATCGTCACAAAGCTTGAATCCTGCAGCAGCAGGACACGTAAGTAACACGTGCCTGCTGCTGTTTTTGGGCCCCTGGGCGATCGCGCCCCAGGGGCCACTCGATCCCCTGCTCTGCTCGTTGCCTTGGGGCAGGGGATCGAAGCGGAACGGAGCGAGCGGCTCTAACAGCCGCTCCTCCGCTCCAGAACCCGGAAGTGCTGCAGAATGTAGAATCTACGTTCTGTGGCATTTCAAGTTACTTTTCCACAGAACGTAGATTCTACGTTCTGTGGCACTTAAAGGGTTAATAAATAGTAGAGTTATTATAATGCCTTTGTCAATTGTCCCAGTGTCAATTTGATGTTCCATATGTGTAAAAAAACACGTTAGTAAATCGGCGAAGTTCCAAAATGACGTCACACTGGCGAATTGACGCCATCGTTAGTCACTTCGCCATTTAGTAAATTTGCCCCCATGTGTGGGGTTGTTTTTGATGTTGTAGGGCTCTTACAGACGAGCCGTTTGCGTTTTTTATGCATTCAGCCGCAGGTTCAATCGCTTGTCTGTAAGAGCCCTTAATATGATGAAATAAAGACACTTTTTAATCAAAGAGCATGCTTATATATGTTTTTGAGAAGTTTTGGTCACTAGAGGTCTATAGCATGATGTAAATTGATATTTACCATATATAGTTCTGTATCCAAGGTTGTTGCATGTGTTGGGTTTTTCAGTGACCAATGAGAGTTAGTCCTCTGGATTATACTGTAACTGTCTCTACTGCTTTGTGGCTAGAACATTGTTGGTACAATTTGTTCACAAGGGCTTAAGTGAGATTAGGCACCAATGTTGGGTGATCAGGCCTGGGTTATGGTTGGCATACCAATTAATCCTATAGGTGTTCAGTTGGTTTGAGGTCAGTGTAGGTCAGAAAAATTCTTCCAATGCCATCTTTAAAAGACCATTTTCTGTAAAGCCCTCACTTGCATTGGGACATTATTGTGCTTAAATGGGAAAGGGATTCACTAAGAAGAAGAAGGAAAACATAAGAAGGGACTGCGTTATTACATACAGTATTTTAATTTATTCTGTCATGAAAGCAATATTTGCTTTCACTGGAACCAAAAACTCTAAAAGAACAAGAGGAATTTTAATCTAGCATCTGCCAAACTTGACTTATCTGTCATTTTTTCAAGATGCAAGTTTACTGGAGGTAAGAATGCACGCTGGCTTCCAGGACCCCATAACAGTGAGAACACAACAACTAACTTGGTACAGGGTACATAGTGAGTGTATCCATCTCATCTCTAGTTTTTTAAGGTGATCGACTCGTCTAAGTGGTCCCACATCATCTATCACTTGGTATTGTAGCTGACCAACTGTGTGTTTTTGTTCCTTGAAATGTAGAGGTACAATAAGTACAATAAGGTGTGTGTATTCAATAAATATTAGATTTATGTTGGTTTATCTTTTATATGAGATAGTAGATTCATGTTGGTTTATCTTTTTACAATCTTTTATCTTTTGCGTTGTTTCCCCCATGTAGGCCGAGCTGCACAGGCGCTTTATTAAATACACTACATAAAGTGAATTACATGTACTGTATAATATTTTTTATTACAATAAATTTTTATTGAATATAGCAAAAAAAAAGAGTCGTACAGAACATTATTACCACAAAAGCATCTCTAATACACATAGGTATACAGAGCATATCAAAGGTGACACAGAAAATCACAGTTGGTAATGAGATATTAACAGTAGAACCACTACAATTAAATGAACCACAAAATACACAATAGAAAATATCCATTAAAACAAGAAAATAAAATCAAATAAAAGAAATAATGAAAAAGGAAATAAAACCATTTTTACACTAACAGCAAAATAAAACTCCCGTTACTATAGAGAAAAAAGGATGCTAGGAACACCAGGCCCAAATCTATATTCAAACCAGGGACTCCAGACCACCAAAAATTTCTGATGTGTGTCTAGTAAGATGCTAGTCATCTTCTCCTGTGACATAATCCAGTCAACTCTAACTTTTACAGGATCAAATGGGATGCACCTCTGTTTCCAAGCATGAGCTAGGGTCTTTTTGGCCGCAGTCATAATAAAGGTAAACAAACGGAATTGGGCATGGTTCAAACCCTCTGGCTTAATCCCTAATAACGCTATTACAGGATCCCTGGGAAGGGAAATGTCAAAAATAGAATAAACCATATTAAACACTCTGATCCAGAACCTACGTGCCATAGGACAAGACCACCAAGTATGATACATCGAACCTATTCCACCACAACCCCTGAAGCAACTGGGGTCAGCTGAAGGAGAAAATTTGGCTATACGGGTTGGGACGAGATACCAGCGAAAGAGCACTTTATAATTGGACTCCTGCAAAGACACATTATTGGATGATTTCCTAGCCGTAGTCCATGCTCGGTCCCATTCTACAGGATCTAGGTCACGTGAAAGATCTTTATGCCAAGCCAACATATACGGTAACATCAAGGGCTGCGGGGAATCAAAAAAGATGTAATAAATATACGAAACCGCCTTGCGTAATCTAGGGGAACGAAGGCACCAGGTTTCGAAAGCGGTTGATGGAACATCCGTAGGCTCAACTCTAGACCATTGGGAATGAACAAAGTGGAGGATTTGTTGTAACCGAAACCTTTCACCCAAGGGGATAGAATATTTATCAATCAGTTGGTGCAGGGAAAGAGGACCAGAGGGCGAACACAACTGACCCACCGTATATATATTGCGGTCAGTCCACCACACAAATTGAGCAGTCTGGAGTCCCGGGTTAAATAGTGGATTCCCAAAAATGGGAGTAGCACTTCTAAAGGGAGAACATAAACGTAGTTTCTTCTGGTGAGTATCCCAAAGTTTCAGAGTGTGTTGAAAACACCTACTAAGTATCTTGGGTCTGTTCCCCGGGGGACACCAAATTAAAGCAGTGGGTGAATATGGTTGTGTGAAGGCGGCCTCAATAGAGACCCAGTGTGGACTATCGTCCATAGAATGGAGAGTTAAAATCTGAGCCAAGTGGGCCGCGCTATAGTAAAAAGAGAGCTTAGGAAGCCCCAACCCCCCCCTGTTCTTAGGTTGAAACAAGGTTAGTTTACCAATTCTAGGGGATTTCCCAGCCCAAACGAACCTAACAATAGAAGATTCAAATCTATCTAGACTGCCGGCAGGAATCGGAATAGGTAGCGTCCTAAATAAGTATAATAGCTTAGGGAGGAGGGTCATTTTAACAGAGTTAACACGACCTACCCAGGATATAGTATGAGAGCTCCATTTCTTCAAAAGGGCCTCCAAAGATTTAAACATCGGCGGATAATTATGCTTGTAAAGATTGTCAAAAGACCTGGCCAATTTAATCCCTAAAAGGGAAATATAGTGAGGTTGCCAGGCGAATTCAAAATTAAGCTGAAGCAATTTTTCAACCTCATGGGGAAGATTGATATTAAGGGCCTCAGTTTTCTGGTGATTCATCAGCAGTCCTGAAATGGAACCAAATATATCTAAAAGTTTATATAAATTGGGAAGCGAAGTCATTGGTTTGGAAATAATAAGGGTTAGATCGTCAGCGAATAAACTAATTTTGTGATGTGCCGCCCCTACAGTAATGCCTGTGATGTTGGGATTAGAACGAAGCGCAATTGCTAAAGGCTCTATTGCTAAATTAAAAAGGGTAGGAGACAAGGGGCAACCCTGACGAGTCCCTCTACAAATCGGAAAAGGTTTAGATGTAAAGCCTAAGATATTGACCAAAGCGGAAGGAAAATTATAAAGTGCCCGAACCCACGTGAGTAATTTAGATCCAAACCCCCATTTACCGAGAACATAATAGAGGTAGTCCCAGGATAGCGAATCGAAGGCCTTACGAATATCAAGTTTGAGGATCATAGACTTAACATCAGCTACTGTCAGGCTCTTTTGGAGACTTAAGTAGGAAGAGCAGTTAGAACTGCTGTTAGTGTACAGCTTGCTGGACTTGACTCGATGGAAGGAATGCAAGTTGCAGAAAGCGTGGTCGTAGAACAGGCAAAGGGTCGGTAGGCGGGCAGCAGTAAACGTAGTCAGGGACAGGCCGAGGTCAGAGGCAGGCAGAAGATATTCGTAACGATGATCAGGCAGAAGGTCGGTAGGCAGGCAGAAGAGCATCGAAGTCCAAAGTCAGGCCGAGGTCGGTAACAATCAGAGAACACGGTAACAAGTACTAGCAAGGGAAATCACCAAGCACTGTTTGCTCTTGCTGACGTCTTTTTACAGGGACAAGTTTGGCGCCAAAACGTAACGACGCAGCGTCAATGCACCCGCGTCCATCGCGACGCGCGCGCGTCCGAATGAACGGACGCGCGCCCGGCAAAGACGCGCGCGCGTGCGCCAGACGCCGGAAATACTCAAGATCCTGAGCACCCCCGTGCCCGCGCACCAGCTGCAGCTACAGGTACCTTACATTGCCCCCCCCTGAGGGGCGGCCTCAGGACGTCTTTAGCAGGTTTCTCAGCTGAAACCAACCTCGGAGCATGAACGTTTTCCACTGGTTCCCAGGAATTCTCTTCGTTAGGAAATCCTCTCCACTTGACAAGGTACTGTAATATCCTGCCTCGAAGCCTTGAATCAAGAATCTTCTCCACCTCAAATTCAGTCTCGCCTTGACAAGAAACCGCTGGAGGAGGAGGATGAATACGACCAGGAAAAGTATTTGGTAAAACCCTCTTGAGTAGAGCAGAATGGAACACAGGATGAACCTTCAAAGCCTTTGGTAAATCAAGTTCAAACGAAACAGGATTAACAACTCTTTTAACAGAAAAGGGTCCCAGAAACTTCGGAGCCAGTTTCTTGGAGGGGTTAGAAAGGCGTAGATTCAAGGTAGATAGCCAAACTTTATCACCCACCTTGAATTCCGGATCCTCTCCTCGTCTTCGATCTGCGAAGATCTTAAAGTTTTGTTGGGCCTTGCTGATGTGTGTCTTCAGAGTCTCAGAGTTTTGCTTCAAAAACTTCAAGTGATCCTGCAGCGAAGGAAGAGTTATTTCAGGCAAGATATCTGGGAACATAATAGGATGGAATCCCACGTTAGAGAAAAACGGTGTTTGACCTGTGGAAGAATGTATAGAGTTGTTATAACAGAACTCAGCACAGGGAAGAAGTGAAAACCAATTGTCCTGAAGATATGAAGAAAAAGTGCGAATAGAGTCTGATTGGTTCTCTCGGTTTGACCATTAGTCTGTGGATGATAGGCAGAAGACCGGGATAATGAAATACCTAAAGCCTTACATAAAGCAGTCCAGAACCTTGAGGTAAATTGTGACCCTCGATCGGAGATAACTTCATTGGGCAGGCCATGTAGCCTCACAATCTCTTTAATAAACACCTCTGCGGTAACTGCTGCAGAAGGTAATCGAAGAAGCGGGATAAAGTTACATAGTTACATAGTTACATAGTTAAATTGGGTTGAAAAAAGACAAAGTCCATCAAGTTCAACCCCTCCAAATGAAAACCCAGCATCCATACACACACCCCTCCCTACTTTTAATTAAAATTCTATATACCCATACCTATACTAACTATAGAGTTTAGTATCACAATAGCCTTTGATATTATGTCTGTCCACAAAATCATCCAAGCCATTCTTAAAGGCATTAACTGAATCAGCCATCACAACATCACCCGGCAGTGCATTCCACAACCTCACTGTCCTGACTGTGAAGAACCCTCTACGTAGCTTCAAATGAAAGTTCTTTTCTTCTAGTCTAAAGGGGTGGCCTCTGGTACGGTGATCCACTTTATGGGTAAAAAGGTCCCCTGCCATTTGTCTATAATGTCCTCTAATATACTTGTAAAGTGTAATCATGTCCCCTCGCAAGCGCCTTTTTTCCAGAGAAAACAACCCCAACCTTGACAGTCTACCCTCATAATTTAAGTCTTCCGTCCCTCTAACCAATTTAGTTGCACGTCTCTGCACTCTCTCCAGCTCATTTATATCCCTCTTAAGGACTGGAGTCCAAAACTGAACTGCATACTCCAGATGAGGCCTTACCAGGGACCTATAAAGAGGCATAATTATGTTTTCATCCCTTGAGTTAATGCCCTTTTTTATGCAAGACAGAACTTTATTTGCTTTAGTAGTCACAGAATGACACTGCCCAGAATTAGACAACGTGTTATCTACAAAGACCCCTAGATCCTTTTCATTTAAGGAAACTCCCAACACATTGCCATTTTGTGTATAACTTGCATTTATATTATTTTTGCCAAAGTGCATAACCTTGCATTTATCAACGTTGAACCTCATTTTCCAGTTTGCTGCCCAGTTTTCCAGTTTAGACAGATCACTTTGCAAAGTGGCAGCATCCTGCATGGAACCTATAGTTCTGCACAATTTAGTATCATCTGCAAAAATAGAAACAGTACTTTCAATGCCCACTTCCAGGTCATTAATAAACAAGTTGAAAAGCAAAGGACCTAGTACAGAGCCCTGCGGTACTCCACTAACAACACTGGTCCAATTAGAAAATGTTCCATTTACCACCACTCTTTGTAGTCTATCTTTTAGCCAGTTCTCTATCCAGGTACAAATACTATGTTCCAGGCCAACATTCCTTAATTTAACCAGTAACCTTTTGTGTGGCACTGTATCAAATGCTTTAGCAAAGTCTAAGTAAATCACATCCACTGCCATCCCAGAATCGAGGTCTCTACTTACATTCTCGTAAAAAGAAATTAAGTTAGTCTGGCAAGATCTATTACGCATAAAACCATGCTGGTACAAACTCATAGTATTATGATTTGCTATGAAGTCCAGTATCTTATCCTTTATTAACCCTTCGAAAAGCTTTCCTAATACTGACGTCAGACTAACTGGCCTATAGTTTTGAGGCTGAGAACGGGATCCTTTTTGAATAGAGGCACCACATTAGCAATTCGCCAGTCTCTCGGCACTATGCCAGATCTCAATGAATCCTGAAAAATTAAGTAAAGAGGTTTGGCAATCACAGAGCTAAGCTCGCTAATTACCCTGGGATGAATACCATCTGGCCCTGGACCTTTGTTAATCTTAACATGTTCAAGTCTCTTTTGAATTTCATCATGTGTGAACCATGCATCATTAGTTGTATTACTAGAATTGGGAGTGTTAAGAAGGAAACCTTCACTTACTGGTTCTTCATTTGTGTAGACAGATGAAAAATACGAGTTCAGAATCTGCGCTTTTATTTTGTTTTCATCAACCAGCTGTGAGCCATCTTAGTAAGACGATCTACTACCACAAAGATAGTGTTATATTTGTCAGAAGGAGGAAGTTCCACAATAAAATCCATCGAAATAGAACTCCATGGTCTCTCAGGTAAAGGTAAGGGGCGAAGTAGCCCTACTGGTTTGTTACAAGAAGGTTTAGACCTTGCACAGGATTCACATGAACGTACAAAAGAGACACACTCTTTTACTAAAGAAGGCCACCAAAAAAATCGTCTAGCCAAATCTAAAGATCTTCGAATCCCCGAATGTCCAGCCAAAGGATGGTCATGAATAAGCTTAAGAGCCTCTAAACGAAGACTAGGAGGAACGACCAACTTGTTGTTTCGTAAAAGAAGATTATCTTGAAGAGACAAGTCATTAACCCCAGGATAATCTGTAAGTGACTGAGGAAAATTTCTTAAACTTTCGATAAAAGAAGATTGCAAAAGTAAAAAATGTCCAGGCTGAAGAATCGTGTCAGGTACCAAATCATTCTTTTCTACAGGAAAAATTCTGGAAAGAGCATCCGCCTTCATATTCTTAGAACCTGGCTTGTATGTGATATGGAACTGAAAACGGGAGAAAAAGAGTGCCCATCTTGCTTGGCAAGGATTTAATCTTTTTGCTGTGCGTAAATATTCCAAATTTTTATGGTCAGTAAAAATGATCATCGGATGCACAGCTCCCTCTAAAAGATGTCGCCATTCTTCTAAGGCTCCCTTAATGGCTAACAGTTCCCGATCTCCTACGTCAATTTCTTTCAGTAGGAGACAACTTCTTAGAAAAGAAGGCTACTGGGTGTAAAATATCCTTAAGACCTGTGCGTTGGGAAAGAATTGCACCAATGGCCACCTCCGAGGCATCAACTTCAAGAATAAAAGGTTTGGATACATCAGCATGTACGAGAATAGGGGCAGAGACAAACAGCTTCTTTAAACATTCAAAAGCTTGTTGAGCAGCCGGAGACCAAAAAAATTTAATCTTATTGCTTGTAAGATCGGTGAGAGGTTTGATAATAGCAGAAAAACCTTTAATAAATCTTCTGTAAAAATTAGCAAATCCTACAAAGCGTTGAACACCCTTACGATCCACAGGAGGGGGAAAATTAACAACTGCCTCCACTTTTTTGGAATCCATCTTGAAACCTCGATCGGATACCAAAAAGCCCAAAAATTCAATGCTGGATTTCTCAAACTCACATTTGGAGGCCTTGGCAGATGTTGTCTGAGGCGAAGTAACACTTCCTTTACATGAAGACGGTGTTCCTCCAAAGAATTAGAGAAAATTAGAATGTCATCAAGGTAAACAATGACGAACTGGTCCAACAGATCATGAAAGATGTAGTTGACAAAATGTTGAAAAGTGGCAGGAGCGTTGCAAAGACCGAAGGGCATAACGGTATATTCGAAGTGACCATAACGAGAACGGAAAGCAGTCTT
This sequence comes from Xenopus laevis, assembly GCF_017654675.1. Taxonomy (NCBI): domain Eukaryota; kingdom Metazoa; phylum Chordata; class Amphibia; order Anura; family Pipidae; genus Xenopus; species Xenopus laevis. The sequence continues at coordinate 24,807,394 of NC_054387.1, forward strand.
CCACTCATCTCCCTCACGAATACGAACCAAATTATAGGCTCCTCTGAGATCAAACTTTGAAAAGATCTTAGCACGACAAAGTCTTTGAAAAAGATCAGGAATGAGGGGTAACGGGTAACGATTCTTGATAGTTACTTTATTGAGTTCACGGAAGTCGATACATGGTCTTAAAGAATGGTCTTTCTTCTCGACAAAGAAGATGCCTGCTCCAGCTGGGGAAGTAGAATGTTGGATAAAACCCTTAGCAAGGTTTTCATTGATGTAATCCTTTAAGGTAGCCAGCTCAGGTTCAGATAAAGGATAAATTCTTCCGAAAGGGATGGCTGCACCGGGGAGTAAATCGATAGGACAATCATAACTTCTGTGAGGAGGAAGAGAGTCCGCCGCTTTCTTACTGAAGACATCTGAAAAATCGTGATACACTTGAGGGACCAATTGAAGAGTCTCATCATCCACAGTGGTAAGGCCTAAAACTTGCGGGGACGGAAGACAATTTTCCCGGCAGTAGTTAGAATTAAAAACAAGTGTTCCAGACTGCCAATCAATACAGGGATTGTGACTTCTTAACCATGGAATTCCAAGAATGACAGGGAAGAGAAGATTTTCCATCACATCAAATTTTAATAACTCAAAATGCCCCTGAACAGAAAAGGTCAAAATATGCGGGGTCTCCAAGGATACTGATCCTGAAGCAACAAAATTTCCATCCGCCATCTTAACAGGAACGGGCTGGATCTTGGGAATGAGTGGAATTAATTGAAGACTTGCGAAAGCCTGATTAATAAAACAGCCACAGGCTCCTGAGTCCACCACGGCATCCACTTCAATTCTTCTTTGGTTCCACTGAAACGAGAGGTGAAGTAGAATATAAGATTGCAGTGATGGAATGCAAGGCAACTTGTAAGTTTGGGATGAAGGAACTTTACCATCAGGTCGTGTGGGACAATTCTTAAGCAAGTGTCCAGCCAGGCCACAGTACAAGCATAGATTTAGACGTCTACGTCGAAGTCTCTCTTCCACCGAAAGTGCCTTACGAACCACACCAAGTTGCATGGGTTCTGGGTCAGAAGAAGAAGAAACTGGGAAGACTGGAGGAGGAGCAGTAGGGAGCACCCAGTCCGGAGTAGGAGAGCTGACACCTCTTTCTTGGCGCCTCTCCCTGAGTCTCTGGTCAATTTGAACAGCGAGGGAAATCACTTCCTCCAGTGAAGAAGGCAGACCAACCCTTGCCAATTCATCCCTTAAGGTGTCTGACAGTCCCAAACGAAACTGATGTCGAAGGGCTCTATCATTCCATAGGGTATCTGGGGCCCAACAACGAAACTCAGCCACATACTCCTCTACTGGACGACGGAGCTGACGAAGGTTTCGTAGGGCTGCCTCAGCTGTATCTACTTGGTGAGGGTCTTCATAGATCTTAGACAGGGCCTGAATGAAGGAATCCGTCGTAGCCAAGAGAGGACTGTTCTGCTCCAATAGACGATGAGCCCATGCCTGAGGCTGCCCTTGAAGCAGAGAAATCATCACCCCAACCCGAATCTGATCGGTAGCATGAGACTGAGGTTTTAATGTGAACAGAAGACGGCAACTATTAATAAAGGTTCTAAAAGTCCTTCGGTCTCCAGAAAACTTATCAGGCATAGCTACCTTGGGTTCATGGAAAGGAGAGGAAGAAGTTGCTCCTCCGGCGGCAGCTACCGATTGCCCAGAGGTGGAAGCGGTTGGAGGAATCGTAGACATCTGTAAATCTTGCAACTGCTCCTGCACCTGCAAATAATCTCCCCGGAGTTCTCTCACCACCTGGGTGAGTGAAGCGATTTGTTGGGACAAGTCGACCAGGGTAGGCAGCTCTTCCGAATGCTCCATCTTGGCTTGGTGATTCTGTCAGGCTCTTTTGGAGACTTAAGTAGGAAGAGCAGTTAGAACTGCTGTTAGTGTACAGCTTGCTGGACTTGACTCGATGGAAGGAATGCAAGTTGCAGAAAGCGTGGTCGTAGAACAGGCAAAGGGTCGGTAGGCGGGCAGCAGTAAACGTAGTCAGGGACAGGCCGAGGTCAGAGGCAGGCAGAAGATATTCGTAACGATGATCAGGCAGAAGGTCGGTAGGCAGGCAGAAGAGCATCGAAGTCCAAAGTCAGGCCGAGGTCGGTAACAAGAAAAGCAAATCCAAGAGATAATCAGAGAACACGGTAACAAGTACTAGCAAGGGAAATCACCAAGCACTGTTTGCTCTTGCTGACGTCTTTTTACAGGGACAAGTTTGGCGCCAAAACGTAACGACGCAGCGTCAATGCGCCCGCGTCCATCGCGACGCGCGCGCGTCCGAATGAACGGACGTGCGCCCGCGCAAAGACGCGCGCGTGCGCCAGACGCCGCAAATACTCAAGATCCTGAGCACCCCCGTGCCCGCGCACCAGCTGCAGCTACAGGTACCTTACAGCTACTTGGGCACGCTGGATCAAAAGTATCAAACGCCTAGTAGCATCAGAAGCCTGGCGCCCAGGAACAAACCCCACCTGGTCCTTATTGATAATATCGGGGAGAAAGGTGTTAATGCGCGTAGCTATAATTTTACCTAAAATTTTAATATCCGTATTCAAAACCGAAATAGGCCTATAATTTTTACAATCAAAGAGATCCGAATCAGGTTTAAGTATGGCTGAAATTTTCGCTTGCAATGATTCTGGGTGAAGAGAACTGCCATCCCGTAAGCCATTAAGCATATGGGTCAAATAGGGGGTCAGTTCCTTAGAGAATTTTTTGTAATAGAGATTCGTAAGGCCATCGAGACCAGGGGCCGTATTAGATTTCAGCAGTTTAATGGCCGCAGAGACCTCCTCCGGTGTTATAACATCATCAACATAAAGGGCCTGATCTGGGGTAAGTTTAGGTAGAGCAAGATCCCTAAAAAAGCTGTCAAATCGTTTATCCGAAGTAACAGGGGGTTTGGCATATAACTTCTGATAGAAAGACGCAAATGCGTCTGACATCTTTAAAGGGTTACCAGTCAAAGAGCCTTGGGAGGTACGGATTCTATGGATGGAAATGGGTTTATCCCTCTCATTGAGTTTACGAGCCAACATTCTACCTGGTTTGTCAAGAGAACTGAATAGTTTATGTCTGGCCCAACGTAAGGTCTTCTCAGCATTGGTAGTTAAAAGCAAATCCAGATCTCTTTGGGTACGTTGGAGCTGAGAAAGATGGGACTCCGTAGGGAAACTGATATAAATTTCAGATAATCTGTCCAATTCCTTAACCAAAATATCAATGGCCTTCTGCCTGGTTCTTTTCCACTGGGACCCAATCTGGATAAAGATCCCTCTCAGAACGGGTTTATGGGCTTCCCACAATAAAGTCTGCGAATAGACCGAGGGAAGATTTTCCTTGAAATAATTATCAAGATCCCCTTTAATCTTGTGCACTATATCTGGATAGCTTAAAAGCGAATCATTAAGTCTCCAAAATCGAGACGGTGGACTCGTAGAAAGGTGGGATAGAGTGGCCAGGACCGGACAGTGGTCAGACCAGCAGTTATTGACTATTTTAGAGGCTCGGAGAGAAACTACTAAGGCAGACGTGAGAAAAATATGGTCAATTCTGGTGGAGACCTTATGAGGGGCAGAATAGTGAGAGAATTGGCGGGTATCAGGATTCAGTTCTCTCCAGGCATCTACAAAACTATAGGAGCTTAATAAATGTTTAAACCGTTGTGCATCTTTATTGGGGCCCTCAACTCCCTGTTTCGCAGGAACTGATAACCGATCTAGTCGCTGATTCCAAACCATATTCGAATCCCCACAAATAACCATTTGGCCCACCTGCTTGTGCTTACAGAGATCAAACAGTGCTAACAAAAAATCTAACTGGTGGACATTGGGAGCATAATAGGACACAATTGTCAAAGGGAAATCGCCATAAGCGTATTAGCTATAATGTATCGTCCGTCCGGGTCGGAAACCACCTTATCAATGACTACTGGGAGATTAGCATGGAAACATATAGCTACCCGCTTAGTTTTATTCGGGCTAGTAGACAATAAAACCTTAGGATATCTTTTATGAAAATATTTAGGATGTGAAGCATGAGAGAAATGAGTCTCTTGCAGACATATGACATCAGCACGGAGAGTAGAGTATTGAGCAAAAGCTTTAGTCCTCTTAACCGGGGAATTAAAGCGCTGCACATTATGACTTAGTATTTTAAGGGACATCATGGCTGTAAGGGAGAAGGAGCTGCCGTATTTCCAAAATCAGGCGGTGATAAACATAAACAAGCCACACAGGGCTAAGTGAAAAAACCATCATCCTAGCATATAAAACAGCCGCACAAGTAAATTGCAGTGTAGAAATCAAAAGAAAAAGGAAAAAAAATGAGAAAGAAAACATCAAAACCATAAAAATCGAAAACATAATGGTACATTGCAATCCGCAGCACATAGAAGTATACAAGGAAACTAATGGAACCTCCTCGGAACCAGCCTCGAGGGGGGCCATAAGGGACCTGTACTTTCTAGGGGGGAAACATGGAACAACCAGCACTATTGAAATGGCATGACAACATATCAAACCTAGCAAGCTTGGGTAAACAAACAGAATAAAAGATCACAAAAGCATAGATATACATTTGGCTAAACCCGAAATAAAAGAAAACATAGAACCTGAAGGCCAGCTGGTGAACAAATAGGTGTAGGTACAAAACCGTCCCGATACAAAAAGAGTCAGCCTTGATCACCTATTCCAAATATTATAGTCCAGCCACGACAATCCAGAGACCAAGCCGAAGCCGGCAAACTTTAAGTCGAGGATCTCAGGCCATGACCAGATAGGGAAGAGGCCGAAGACTTCTTCGAAAGTGACCGAACTTTTTCCCAAATCGGAGATAATTTGCGGGAAGGGTTGGCGGAGTTAGGAATATCCTTCAAGGTAGCATCCGCAAATCCCAACTGCACAAAAAGATCACGACCTTCCTCCAGGGAGACAATAGAGTGTTGCCTATTATTATGGGTAAAGAGCAGGCGGAACGGAAACAGCCAACGGTATAAAATTTTACGTTGCTGTAAAATAGCTGTGAGAGGGCCCAAGTTCCTTCTCCGTTGTAAAGTAGTCGGTGACAAATCCGCATAGACCTGATAAGGATATGTTTGGAAAATCAGCTTACCCTTGGCTCTAGCCGCAGATAATATCTCTAGGGGGGGTCATCAGGTCTACGTGGTCGCAGCGCCCTGTGAACTCTGTCCATCTCAAGCCTCTTAACAGGTAAATCGGGAGCCAGGGTCTGTAGTAGATCAAGTATCGCCACCCTCAGGTCAGAAATACTTTCTGGAAGGCCACGAATCCGAATATTGTTTCGCCTAGATCTGTTGTCAGAATCTTCTATCCGATCCTGTACATCCTTTAGTTGGGATTGCAGAGTAATAATATCCTGTTCGTGAGAGTCCAGGACCGTAATACAGTCATCCATTTTTGATTCGGTCTCAGCAATCCGTTGGCCCAGGTCTGCGACTTGTTTCGTTAGGTCTGTAGAGATCCGTGTAGCCGTCAGCTCCAACTCACTTTGGAGGAGAAGTTTAAATTTACCCAAGAGAACCTCATCAGAGGAGTGAGTCTGGTGAATCTGGGTCAGTTGTTCCGAGGATTGGCTATCAAAGATGCTCGGTTGAGAATCCATTACGGCAGGAGAGGGTGATGACGCACTTCTTCTAGACTTAGCAAGGAGCTCAGCAACGGACCGCGTCTGTTTAGGAGTACCTGTATTTCGTGTACTCCGTGTTCTGCGAGTCCGCTGACTCACCATAGAAGTGGGCAACCGCCAAAAGAATGTAGGGAAGCCAATTCCAAAATCTCCAAGCCAGGTATGAAGCTACCGCAAGCCAGGAAGTAGCTGGTCAGTGCGGAGCAGTCTTAGGATGCGGCCATCTTGGACTGCGCGCGCATGCGCCCCCCCCTGTATAATATTTTTTAATTGGAATCTTCTGCCCACTGTGGGGGTAGGTGAGAAAATGTTTGTGCAATTGGCACAACTTAGACAAGGGACAAGGGTTGTCCCAGAATAATCAGCCTTTTTAGTGTATCATGTAAGTTTTTTTTACGTTGGTAAGCTATTACTGGAATATCAGCAAATGTTTTTAAATAGGAAGCACAGCTTCACTGACTGCAGAAAACTTACTAACAAAGGCTAATCTTGAGTTTTCTTGACTTTCGTTTGTTTTCCTGAGCCTGGAAATCAAAAATATTGGCAGGGTCCCCTCTTTTTGCAAACCTTGATTGCATTTCCTCCAACCTCTGTTCTTCTGCTTGGAGATCTTTTACAATCCGTCTCACTCTCATGTACTGTGGTTAGGGTAACCCATGCTTTAATGAGGGAGGGTGGAAGCTATCGTAATGCAACAGACTATTGGGGTGTTTCTCTTTCTTATACAAATCAGTTAACAGGGATGTATCTTCTTTCGTTATAGTCACGTCTAAAAAGTTGACCCTTGCTCTCTTTTATACAAATTGTTTAACAGGGATGTACCTTCTTTCGTTATAGTCACGTCTAAAACGTTGGCCTTCGCTTTTTCTTATGTTAATGAAAACACAAAGGTACCGCATCATTTAGAGCTGAGTGAAAAACCATCAGGTCTTCAACTGAACCATCCCAGAACAGTATAATATTGTCAATATAGCATCTATATAGTCTAGCATGCTTTTTAAACAAAGGACAAAATTGCTTTCAAAGTGATCCATATAGATATCCATATGTATGCGGAGCCACATTGCTCACAATCGCCATCCCTTGTTTTTTTTTGTGGAAAAAGTAGTCCCAAACATAAAATAATTCTCTTTCAGGACCAAATCAAGCAGTCCTATAAGGAACTGTTGAGCTTCTGGAGCTTCTGTATCATGCATTATGGAAGTATATCCATCATGGCCAAAATAGTATTATATCATACCTCACACTCATTCAAAGTCTCCAAGAAGTGTGTGGTGTCTTTCTAAAAAGACTACATCTAAGTAATACAAGGCTGTAGCACTTTGACAAAATAGACAATGTGCTCAAAACTGAGTCATTACTCGCAACAATGGGACGCCCTGGAAGATGGTATAGAATAGATCCTTGTGAATTTTTGCAAGTGTGTAAAATACCAGAGTTACCTGAAGTTGTTGTTGAAGAAATTGTGCTAACTCTTCATCGATCACACCATCCTCTAAGGCTCCATTCAGTAACGCCTAAATTACATTTTGTATTTGAAAGAGTGGGTCACCCTCTAATTTCTGATATACCATTTCATCACTGATTTGGGAGGAAATTTTGTTTATATAGTAGTCTCTATCAAGGACTACTAATGCACCCCTTTTACCTGCAGGTTTGAATACAAGCTGTTTTTGTGACATAATTAATTTGACCTCTCCAATTTACTAAGGTTATTCTTAAAGTTTAGCATAGGTATAGTTTTAACCCTCTGTTTCAGCTTAGCAATATCATTTCACCAATTTAATATATCATTCCACAACTGCATCAGTATTGTATACCTCCCAACTGTCCCATTTTTAGAGGGACAGTCCCTCGTTTGACAGCTCAAACTGCAGTCCCTCATTTGTACTGGAAAGTCTGCACTCAAACAGCCAGAAAAAGAAACAATGTTTCTAACTTAATTGGCTTTTGGCAGGGAGCCCAGAATAGCCACAACAGAAGATAAGATAAGATACATTTGTAACAATTCAACATTTTGTAAAATTAACATGGTAACTAGGGGGTCTGGCCATGAAAATGGGCGTGGTTAGAAAATTTTTGCCACGCTACGCGCAGGAGGTATGGTATTGGGGGGAAAAGCCTTACTCTTCATTTTTAACTTTGTCATTTTAAGGGTTAACTGGGGTTTGTTTACTTTCTCCACCATATTCTCAGTGTTATCCGAAATACATAGCCAAGAAAATAAAGATTTTAGTCTGAGAGTGCAAAAAAAGTCAATGTTTAGTTGTCACAGACTCCAGTAGGATAATATCTTTATTCAAGCTCTTCTTTATTCAGTGATGCCGAAGAAATGTTAATCACTAGTGTCTTCTGTGACTCTGCTCTCCCCACTATGGTAGTCTTCAACAGTCCTGTGCAATTTCTCTGGCATCTTCCTCCTTCACTTTTATTCGGGGGGATTTGCTCTGGTTCGTGCCTATAAAAGAAACTGAGGAGGAAGAAGATGGTGTACTTGGTTCCGTAGGTCTGCTCTCCATAGAGGTTTCCAACTCTATGGACACACAATCACGAGGAGAGGGACTGGCTTAGAAATACGTAGGGGTTGTTGGTCTCTCTTCAACAACTGTAAATATGTCCTGTACTGTAATCAAGCTCTTCCTGGCGGAATTTGGAGCATCTTCTATCTCCCTCATATGTTTGATCAGGCTCTGTTGCAGGGATTTGAATCGCTCATTCCGCCCCTCAGTTTGTAGGTAATGTTTGTGTCCAACAATATAAGCTGTTTTCAGTTTCGTTGATTTTGCAGAAACTGTTGCAGAAACTCAGTATTTAATGAAATGATGTCAGCGTTCTGCTTCCTCTTTGTGGCTGTTGGCCATTATTGTTGCTATGTGACAAAAACTGCTGTTATAGTATGACTTTATTGCTATTGCAGAATAACTTGTATTTAGGTGTAGTACTATGGATAATGGCTTCTTTTGAAGCATAATGTAATTATGGCATACTTTTGTAACTGAACTTTGCTGCAATGTACTGCCATTGCAGTATGGCATTCGGCAAGTATATTTTTCGATAAACTTACGACAGTTGCCCACACTAATGTACTACATTCAAAGCTTTTTAATGTATGTGCCGCCTTGGGATGTGAGGGAAAGACAGGCTTTACAGTAAAGCGTACAGTAAATCCCTTTTGTCTCAAAGGCAGCACGACGTCCCCTCACCTATACATTTTGAGTTGTTACTGCTTGATAAATTACTGTTGGTTTTCAAGTGGGGAAGAGTTTTATAGGGTGAAGTCAAAAATAGAGCAGTGTTTTTCCTACCAGTGGGAGGAGACTCCAGCAACACTGCTATGCTCTATTGACAGGTGAAGTCATAGTACACAATATTCTTGAGCTATACTGGGACAACAGTAAAACTATATACTGTATAACAATCCCAGTATACTACATCATAGTAAAACTATAGCCATTTACCAAATACAGTGTTCACTCAACCACAGTTAAACTATACTACAACATTCTATTGTAGTGAGCACAATACCTGTCTGCAGTAATCAATATGTTGGCAGCAGAAACACTAAAAAGACAAACTGTTGCCCATTACAGCAACAACTAGAAAGTAGACAAACAACCCACAATATACTTGCCTGATCAGCTGTAATTCTAGCATTAAAGGGATTGTTCACCGTCCAAACACTTTTTTCAGTTCAATTGTTTTTAGATGGATCCCCAGAAATAAAGACTTTTTTCCAAATCTAAGTTTAAAGTTTAGTGTTTCTGGTGTTTGAGTCTGGCAGCTCAGTAATTCAGGTGCAAACTGTTACAATTTTGCAACATTTAGTTGATACATTTATCAGACAGCAACATCTCTGGAGTATTGTCAACTATTCCAACAGCTGCCTTTAATGAAACTCAGTTATTCTGCTTAGCAGGGACAAAGAAAAGGACTTAATCAACTAAATGTATCAATTTAGAACAGTTTACAGGGTCGGTGACCCCCCTCCCAGAGCATGATATTTTACACTTGAATATTAGGTCACACATACAAAATAGAAAGTAATTGGAAAAAGTCGTTATTTTGGATGAACTATCTGAAAACAACTAGGTGTTTGAAGTTGAACAACCCCTTTAACATCTTAGAAAGTGAGCTTCAGCAATTAAAATCCACCCTGAAGATGCAGCTAGGCAAATGGTCAGTGTACCTACTAGCAAGGGCACCTTAGCAGCAAGCATTTGCATCTGTCTGGCCATTATGTGGCAGGGCTGGTCAGTTTAACCTTCGGCTCCACAGATGTTCCTAGACTAACTATAAAGCAACTTTAACATGCAAGAACGATCAGATATATACAAGCTGTCAATAATACTTTTGACCATATGCAATGTCAACAAAATAGAAATATTATATACAGAAATAACAATATGTTGATAGGTAAAAAGATAGCACCATAATAACAGTGAGGTGCTACAATACATACATTATAAAAATACAGAAGATCCTGCTTGTGCTGTTCAGTATGTTGAACAGTATGCCATACTAGTGGTGCTTGGCAGTGCTATGAACCATGATATGCAGCAGCAACAGCAAATACTGTAGCATAAGATGATACACTAATCAAATTATATTAATTCCATATTCAGTGTCGGACTGGCCCACCGGGATACCAGGGAAAAGTCCCAGTGGGCCCAGGTATCAGTGGGCCCTCATGCTGCTAGACATTTGGCCTATTTCATGGCCATTCCATATTTCAATCAGAACTAAGTGGCTTAATCGATGGAATAATAGATAATAGAATTATAGTTTGTATAAAAAAAGAGACTAGGAGAATAGAGGTTGAGTTAGGAGAGGAAGAATAATAGTATTGAGAGTGGGCCTCTGGTCAAAGGTATTTGGGTGGGCCCCTGGTGTCCCAGTACGACACTGTCCATTTTAATAAATAAACTAAGACCATAGCAATAAGTTATAGATACAGGAAAGTTTTTAATATACTGTAGTTAAGGTTGCACCATAGAAATAATATATTTAATTTAAACATGCAATAATAATTTGCTAAATATGCTAACATAATTGATATAACAATGAGCTGCAAAAGTACACACAGTATAAATTTACATTATTAAAGTTTTAGTGTGTTAATAGCCAGTAACTACAGTTTACAGAGACACATTGGCTCAAATTCACTAGAGGGAGAATTTTCACCTGGGAAGGAGCGTAACTACAGAGGAAGCAGACCCTGCGGTTGCAGGGGGGCCCAGGAGTTAAAAGGGGCCCCATGAGACCCTAACTAATGAGCAGTCTGAATATGCTGGGGGCCCTAAAATTAATTTGCTATGGGGCCCAGTAACATCTAGTTATGCCACTGCCCACAGGTGCAAATTTGCTACCACTACTCTCTCTGCAGCTGAAGTTTCCCTAGCGTTAATTTGTCAGCACGAGCATTTCATAGCGAAACTTCTTAGTACACTTACGCTTGGGTCAACTTTAATAGGGCAGGTTCATATAGGTCATATATATGAGTTATTATATATGCTTGAAGTGGACACTTTTTATTAAGAGAGTGCACGGAAGCAAAATAAAGGAAAAATAGATCCTCTAATGCCCTAGCCATGAGCCCACCCTAAAACAAATGTGGCATGCCCCTCAAGTTGTTAAAAAAATGGTAAAATAAAATTTTATACTTACAACTGTTAGACAATCCAGCTTTAAAATATGAAAAAATGCCAGTGGTTTTTAAATTTTTTATGACTTTTCTGCATACAGGATATGATGTCACTGACATAAGATTGAGGAGGATGTAGTAGCTTCATCTTATCAGTTCACCATATGTGAAGCTGGAAAAGGAGGTAACGTTCTGTAAAATTCCCACTTTAGTGAATTTAGTAACAATCTTTCGCCTGAGCAAAAATATGATGATATTTCTGGTGAATTTTCACTAGTGACGGCCACTTCGCCCTTTAGTGAATCTGCCCCATTGTGTATATTATATTCCAATATTTTTATTGAGTTTACATAACATAAACAAAGTTGACAGTAGCTTACAGTAGCACATTAAGAGACAGTACAGATTGAGTCTTCAAATATACCATATAGTCTCCACGTGTAGTTACATCAAAATACTCACAAATTTACACATAGCTTATAGTTAAACTGTGAACATCCACTGTTGGTGAATAGAAAGCAAAATACTGACAATCAAATTAACCATTGAAGCCCCATTGTGTATATTAAGTAAAAATCAGATAGCAGCATTTATACTGTAGTAATGCACACAGCATAAAATTTGTAGAACATACTACTGAAAAATATAGTGCAAATATACTGTGCAATAGTAGTTACAGATAATTATATGGTATATTCTATAACTGCAGTGATTAACTGCACAGGTACACGCAGTATCAATATACAGAGTGGGTGCACTGCAAATGACCTGCAAAGGTGAACATAGTATTAAGGAATAGTGGTTTGTAGCACCCTCTTACTCGCCCCTCCATCAAAGGTGGTCTCATGCCTTTAAAAATGGGCATTGGTTTGGGCAATCTCTCTCTCTTAAAAGCTGCAATAGTTAGTGGTGGGGGAGGATCTAGCCCTCTGATTGAAACCAATGCCAAGGTCAGGAGACCAAGAAATACTACTTTTATACTTTCACCAGAGGTAAACAGTTAGGGACCACTGTATGGGGTTTACCTTGACGTGGTATGGTGGCTTACATAGTAACATAGTAACATAGTAAGTAAGGTTGAAAAAAGACACACGTCCATCAAGTTCAACCTTTTTTTAAATTTTTTTTTTTATTATATCTGCCTAACTGCCAGTTGATCCAGAGGAAGGCAAGAAACCCATCTGAAGCCTCACCAATTTGCCTCAGAGGGGGAAAAAAATCCTTCCTGATTCCAAAATGGTAATCGGACTAGTCCCTGGATCAGTTTGTACTATGATCTTCCATAACCCTGTATTCCCTCACTTGCTAAAAAGCCATCCAACCCCTTCTTAAAGCTATCTAATGTATCAGCCTGTACAACTGATTCAGGGAGAGAATTCCACATCTTCACAGTTCTCACTGTAAAAAACCCCTTCCGAATATTTAGGCAGAACCTCTTTTCTTCTAATCGGAATGGGTGACCTCGTGTCAGCTGGAAAGACCTACTAGTAAATAAAGCATTAGAGAGATTATTATCTGATCCCCTTATATATTTATACATAGTTATCACATCACCCCTTAAGCGCCTCTTCTCCAGCGTGAACATCCCCAATTTGGCCAGTCTTTCCTCATAGCTAAGATTTTCCATACCTTTCACCAGCTTAGTTGCCCTTCTCTGTACCCTCTCTAATACAATAATGTCCTGTTTGAGTGATGGAGACCAAAACTGTACAGCATATTCTAGATGGGGCCTTACAAGTGCTCTATACAGTGGAAGAATGATCCCCTCCTCCATTGACTCTATGCCCCATTTAATACAGCTCAAGATCTTATTTGCCCTTGATGCTGCTGACTGGCTTGCTACAGCAAAGTTTATCATCTACAAGGACTCCAAGGTCCTTTTCCATAATGGATTTTCCTAGTGCAGTACCATTAAGGGTATAAGTGGCTTGCATATTTTTACATCCTAGGCGCATGACTTTACATTTATCAACATTGAATCTCATTTGCCACTTAGCTGCCCAGATTGCCAGTTTGTCAAGATCGTGTTGCAAGGATGCCACATCCTGGATGGAATTAATTGGGCTGGATAGTTTTGTGTCATCTGAAAACACTGATACATTACTTACAACACCCTCCCCTAAATCGTTAATGAACAAGTTAAATAAAAGTGGACCTAATACCGAGCCCTGGGGGACCCCACTAAGAACCTTACTCCAAATAGAGAATGTACCATTAACAACCACCCTCTGTACCCGCTCCTGTAGCCAGTTTCCTAAACATGTTCAAACAACTTCATTAAGCCCAACAGACTTTAGTTTAGAAAGCAGTCGTTTGTGGGGCACAGTATCAAATGCTTTGGCATAATCTAAATAGATCACATCTACTGCACCCCCACTGTCCAGCGTCTTACTTACCTCATCATAAAAAGCAATCAAATTTGTCTGACATGACCTATCCTTCATAAAGCCATGCTGATTGCTGCTCATAATGCCATTAACTAGGACAAAATTTTGAATGTGATATCTTAACAAGCCTTCAAATAATTTGCCCACCACAGATGTCAAGTTTACTGGTCTATAATTTCCAGGCTGAGATTGTAATCCCTTTTTAAATATTGGAATAACATCATCTTTTCTCCAATCCATAGGCACCATACCAGATGAAAGTGAATCTGAGAAAATCAGAAATAGGGGCTGGTCTAAAAACTGAACTAAGCTCTCTTAGAACCCGGGGGTGTATGCCATCAGGCCCTGGAGCCTTGTTTACATTAATTTTTATTAAAGCTTTATGAATCATATCCTGAGTCAGCCACTGACTAGATTGAGCTGAGCCATTAGTGCAACTATAAAGTGAGCATGGGAACTCAGATTCCTCTATTGTATACACTGAAGAAAAGAACTGATTTAAAACATTTGCCTTTTCTGTATCTGTTACAACCATACTGGTACCATTATTTAATGGAGCAACACTCTCAACCTGCATCTTTTTACTATTAATATATTTAAAAAACTTTTTAGGGTTAGTTTTCACCTCCATCGCAATTAACTCTTCATTTCCTTTCTTTGCCTTCCGGATTTTTGATTTACAACATTTATTACAGTGTTTATATTCATTAAATACAGCTTCTTTCCCAACAGATTTGTAGTTTTTAAATGCCTTTCTCTTCTTCCCTATTAACTTCTTTACTTCTGTATTAAGCCACATAGGATGATTCTTAGAGCTCCTACATTTACTTCTTACGGGAATAAATTGAGAACAGTTTAATGATTTAATATCATTTTAAATGACAACAATTTCTGTCCTGTGTTTTTAGCTGAAAACGTAATGCCCCAATCAATACTCTGTAGGGCAGCCCTCAAGGCACTAAAATTAGCTTTTGCAAAATTCATGGTTTTTGTTGACCCAGTATATATTTGTTTTTTGCACCAGACATTAAATGATATAACATAATGGTCACTATTATGTTCAATGACTTGCACATTTGCTATAAGTTCTGGGTCATTTGAGATCACTAAATCCAGAATAGCATTTTTTCTGGTAGGCTCCCTGTGCCATAAAATTGTCATGCAACAAGTTTATAAATTTGTTCCCATTAACTGATCTGGCAGTACTGTTGCTCCAGTCAATATCTGGGTAATTAAAATCTCCCATCCCAGCACATTTACCCAAACTAGCAGCCTTTTCTATTTGCATGAGGAGCTTTGTCTCCTCCTCGTCACTTACATTAGGGGGTCTATAGCATACACCTACAATTAATTTGCTGGACTCTTTACAATTGGTGAAGAACTCCACCATAAGACTTCTGCCCCCTCATTTTCTAACATAACCTCCTCCTTTATATAAGCTTTTAAATCCTGCCTAACAAACAGACATACCCCTCATCCTTTTCTATTGCCTCTGTCCCTCCGAAACAAAGTATATTTACTGTCCAGTCATGCGACTCATTCAGCCATGTTTCGGCCACACCCATCACATCATAATTTCCCTCCAGCACCAACACCTCCAGCTCTCCCATTTTACCAGTCAGACTCCTTGCATTTGCAAACATACATTTAATACTGGTACCATATTGAACATATGACATGTGGTCCTCCCTATCCTTAACAGTATCCCAGCCAAGTCTCCTTCCCCATGTTCCCTTTCTTTGCCCACTATCTAACCTGTCTTCCACTGAATCTTTTACTGAACCCTCCCCCCCCACACCTAGTTTAAAATCTTCTCCAACCCTCTAGCCATCTTCTCTCCCAAAACAGCTGCACCATCATCATAGAGGTGCAGCCCATCCCTAGCAAAGAGCCTGTAGCCGACTGAGAAATCAGCCCAGTTCTCCAAATCAGCCCAGTTCTCTTACCAATTTTATGATCATAACTTTGTAACTAAAAAACCCCTGTTTTTATACACACATGCAAGTGCATAAACTGTAAATACTGAATTATTTGTGAGACAGGGGACCAGGGAATGTGCATTGATTAATAGGATAAATCAGTTGTACTTCTATGGTACTTAAACACATTTTTTTGCCTGGAGTGCTCCCACAACTACCCTTGTATTAAGGAATAGGCGCAACATAATAAAAAACATAAACATACAGCAGTGCACACAATATAGGCTGGTAGCAATGGGCTCGTTAAGCTTCTGCAAACTAGCAGCATTGATAAATTTCAAAGGTAAACACAGTATTAATTTGTCGAGAAGCTGCACCATAATGACTAACTGCAGAAGTACATACAACATTGATATAAAGTGAAGTTTCAACACAGATAAACTATAAAAGGTACACAAGTGTTACTGAGCAACTATAACCTAGCAGTACAATACACTGCAAATGTAAACACAGTGTCCGCAAACTGAGCAGCTGCAATGCTGATTAATAGCAAAGTACACAGAATATTACTGAGTGACTGCAACATGGTTGCAGTGAGAATGCAGAACTGAAACCGCTATCAATATATTGAGTAACTGGACAAATAAACAAACTTACAGAATAACTGCAATATAGTAGAGGTGGTAAACTGCAAAATAAGCACATTATCAAAATAATGAGTAACTTTACAAGTGCACAGAATATCATGGAGTGACTGCAACATAGTAGCAATTGATGAATGCACATTTTATATATATAAAATCTCTCTAATTCTTTATTTACCAGTAGGTCTTTCTAGCTGAGGCAAGGTCACTCATTCTGATTAGAAGAAAGGAGGTTCCACCTAAATATTCGGAAGTGTTTTTTTACAGTGAGAGCTGTGAAGATGTGGAATTCTCTCCCTGAATCAGTTGTACAGGCTGATACATTAGATAACTTTAAGAAGGAGTTGGACAGCTTTTTAGCAAGTGAGGGAATACAAGGTTATGGAAGATAGCTCATAGTACAAGTTGATCCAGGGACTAGTCCGATTGGACTAGTCAGGAAGGATTTTTTCCCCCTCTGAGGCAAATTGGAGAGGCTTCAAATGTTTTTTTCTTGCCTTCCTCTGGATCAACTAGCAGTTAGGCAGGTTAAAATACAGTTAAACTTGATGGATGTGTGTCTTTTTTCAACCTTGCACTTCTTCATAGCATTGTTCAGGTATGGTATCCGTTATCCGGAAACCCATTATCCATGGAGCTCCGAATTACGGAAAGGCTCCCTTAGACTCCATTATATTTAAATAATCCAAATTTTTTAAAAAATATTTCCTTTTTCTCTCTAATAATATAACAGTGCCTTGTACTTGATGCAAACTAAAATATAATTAATTATGATCTTTGTCAGACTGATTCAAGGATCCATTCATATGACCCAAATTTTAACCTCAGATGAGGTATGTGTGTGTAGCTGATATCAGCATTGCACGCCATACATGTTTGAATTCATCCCAATTCTGCCCTAAAGGGCATGCAGAAGGAGCAAACATTAACAGAGTTTAGAGTCTTAAGGTTGACTGTGAAATAAGCCACCACATTAAACACTATATGGGGACTGTAATTGTCATGTCTCCAGTAGGGATGGGGGAATTTGACCCGTTTCGTTTCGCCAAAAATTCGCTGCCGTCGAAATGTTGCCAACGCCCATTAAAGTCTATGGGCATCAAAATAATTTTGTCGCACGGCGAAATTTTGTTTGACTCGAGTCTTTTTATTTTGACGCACAACGCAAGTCTATGGGCGTAATTTTTTCGGTGAAACAAGGCGAAAAATTTCGCCCATCCCTAGTCTCCAGCATATGCTTTTACCATGTTTTGGGATTTCCCGGTTCTCATGCCGTGGGCTCCCTCTGCTGGCCACTTGCTGTAATTACACAAGACAATTTCCTACATCCATTCTACACCTCCATAATGCTTATGGCAGAATTTGAACTAATCAGGCTACCATACTCCCACCATGTGACCTAGAGCAATGCCTTGTGGGAGCCAGGACTCCATTTTACAGACCATGCTGTGGAAGAAGCACGCACAGTTTCATCTCTCCTCATGGTAGCATCGCTGGTAAGCAAATAGTTGCACCAAATCACCTCCACAGCTGCCAACACCCCCAGAGACATTGCTGCATAGACTTTTCATGCCAGCTAGCATTTTGATGTTGCATTTATATGCATATATGTTTATATTGCACTGCTCATTGCAATCTATTTATCCTATTTTCTGTTATTTATTACAGTTTCACCTATTCCCCTTTGCCATCCAGTAAAATCTACAACTACGACTCCCTACGACTTCAGTTCACAGTCTCTTTATTGGAGTGTGGGGAGGTTTAGCTGTATGTCAAACTACACACTGCCCCAGGGTAATACGTAGGGAGGACAGAACAGTAATTAAAATCACAAGTGTTCTTTAAAATGGCATTTTTGAGAGTGTTTAGCACTGCTTGCCATTGCTAAAATCATTCCCTGGTGAATAGAACATCAATCATCTCTAAGCAAAGGTTAGCATTAAATCCTGCTCTGGAGTTTTGTTAAATATTTTGTTGCAAAAAACTCTTTGCGATTGTGAAATTTTATTACATGAACTGTGCATGTTTGCAAAAGCCATTTGTTCTCAAACTTCTTGAGGAAGTCATTGAGGTTTCAAATTGCTTAAACAGGATGCAAACAATGAAATAGGCCAAAGAGGGCGATGTGTTCTTGACCTGCAGGTATGAAAAAATACTGTTGGCTTTCTAGTAGAGGAGGGTTTTATAGGGTGAGGTCAAAAAAAGTACCCATGGGAGGAGCCTTCTCATATGAAAGTGCTGCCTTGGAGATGTGAAGAAATTGGATTTAATCTTTATCCTGATTCAAATCTTGTTACAAAAGAGGGATTGCAAAAAATGTATTCAGAAAAATAGGCTGTTTTGAAGACAGTATATTGTACCAATACATTAATGTAGTTAGCTACATTTACACCACACATGCCTATACAGTGGAAGAGCACAAAATGTTAAAAAAGCTGCAAATTAAGTGGAATATCACCTGGCAATGAAAAGGTTAAACAGTATTTTCATATTTTTACATTATTTACTTTATTCATTATAATACACAAGTTTGAGTGAGTCATGTGACAGAAATGACATCAGAACTCACCGTTTATAACTGATGACATCAGAACTCACCGTTTATAAGGATATAATTTACAAGATATTCATGGCTTTTGTGTATTATATACATATATGAGTCCCAACATTGCAGAGCTGTACAATAGATATATCAGAAATTCAGATTACATTCAAATATTGACCTATACAAGAGGTAAAAAAGGCCCTGCCCACTACAATTTACAATCTGACATATTTTCCAGAATACTTACGTAAATATTGTAATGTTGGTTAAGGGTATAATTAATATTTGACTTTAGGCTCTCTATCTAGTTTTTCATTAAGCTGGCATAACTGCTTTAGAAAACCATTATTAGGTCCAATATCTCTCTTCTGTTGGACTGTAGCAAGTGCAGTTTTTACATCCATTCTTTGACACTGCATAAGATAAGCTACCACCAGAGTTGGAGAACGGCTGTAGCCTTCCCGGCAATGTACAAACACACGACCTGAATAGAAAAAAACAAGGTAAAAACATAAATGTATATCGATACATTCTAAACTTACAGTAACAAAATTACATTGCGGTATTTTGCTATTTTCAAGTTGACTATTAAATTGCATTTAAATCCCAAAAAAATGACAGATGTAACCAAAACAATGCAATTCTCTAAGCACATTTGCTGCCTCTTGGATCCCATCAACATAATGCTAGTAATATAATTGTTTTAAAATCTAAGCACTTATTTTGTCTATAATTGGGTAGGTGTGTGGAATGAAGGGGGTTTTACTTCTGCTTTATGTATATAAAACTTGTTCATTTACTACTACAGCAGTGAAAAAAAGACACAGACTGGGGAGCCTATTTACTAAGAATCGAATCTCTTAAAATTTGTGGTTTTGCTATTTTTATATAAAACTTGAAAAATTTGAGATTTCTTATGTGTAAAAACCACGACAAAATAAAAACAAAAATCTGCCAGGTAAAAGTTATCAAGATCATATAGAAGTCAATGGCAGCTGTGCTGGTCCTGTTGGACCATTTTTAATTAATTCAGGCTTTTAGAGATATTGGCCTGAAAAAGTTGATTTTTAGAGTATTTAGAGTTATTCATATTTTTTTGGATCGTTTGGCCCGTTTTTTTTTATTTCATGCTTTTTTAAATTCAAATCTTTTAAAACCGTGGTTTTAGAGAAAGTGAGTTTAGTCATGGTTTCAAAAGCCACTAAAATGAGACTGTTGATAAATAGGCCTACACTGTATGTATGCCATTCATTACCAAGTTTCTTGCACTTCCCTACAACTGTGCTTGGTGGCAGTGCACCTGTGCCACCTTCTGTTCGGAATCACATGCAAGTGTGTTTATACAGTGTTCTCCCCAGAAAAAAGTAGTGGGCAGGCAGAGGACTTCCGCTTTATAAGCAGCTTTCAGGGCTGCCAATAGGACAGTGCAAATAAATTGAGCAATCCTACTGGCTTCAGAAATATAAAGCGGTGCAAGAAGCGAGGGAAGGGGGGGAGTGCTGGTCAATGTGTCTGGAAAAAAGAGCCTGGGTGTGAGGGTGCTATAGATGCATGGGAACCCTGGTGGGTCACATTTAAGATGCTGGTAATTCCAGGGTTAGAAATAGTTGTCAAATTCCAGTGTTCCCACTACAGCCTGTATCAATGTGCACAGCGAACTTGCACCTAAACAATCACAAGCAGACGTAATTTTTACAACAGGCAACAAAAATTGTGTTTTTTTTGGAAATTTTCAGTGCAATTGCATACAATGCTCATCAAAACACAAGTACAATTACAATTGCAAATATTTTGAAGCATTAAAGGAAAACTATACCCCCAAAATGAACACTTAAGCAACAGATAGTTCATATCATATTAAGTGGCATATTAAAGAATCTTACCAAACTGGAATATATATTTAAGTAAATATTGCCCTTTTACATCTCTTGCCTTGAGCCACCATTTCGTGATGGTGTCTGTGCTGTCTTAGAGATCGCCTGACCAGAAATACTTCAACTCTTAACTGTAACAGGAAGAAGTGTGGAAGCAAAAGACACAACTCTGTCTGTTAATTGGCTCATGTGACCTAACATGTATGGTTTGTTGGTATGTTTGTGAGTACAGTGAATCCTACGATCCCAGGGGGCGGCCCTTATTTTTTAAAATGGCAATTTTCTATTTATGATTACCCAATGGCACATACCACTAGAAAAGTATATTATTATGAAAATGGTTTATTTACATGAAGCAGGATTTTTCATACTAGCTGTTTTATGCAATATCTTTTTATAGAGACCTACATTGTTTGGGGGGGTATAGTTTTCCTTTAAGCGCAATTACATTGGACACAACTCCCCCTTGTGGATGAAATGATACTGGAATTGTGGGAAATATTGGCTCATGTGACCTAACATGTATGGTTTGTTGGTATGTTTGTGAGTACAGTGAATTCTACGATCCCAGGGGGCGGCCCTTATTTTTTAAAATGGCAATTTTCTATTTATGATTACCCAATGGCACATACCACTAGAAAAGTATATTATTATGAAAATGGTTTATTTACATGAAGCAGGATTTTTCATATGAGCTGTTTTATGCAATATATTTTTATAGAGACCTACATTGTTTGGAGGGGGTATAGTTTTCCTTTAAGCGCAATTACATTGGACACAACTCCCCCTTGTGGATGAAATGATACTGGAATTGTGGGAAATAGATGCTGAAATTTTGGTAAAGAACATGGCAAATTGCATCAAAAATTGCTTGTTGTACTCCTCTATAGTGTAAGTGAATCACCCTTAAAGTCTATTGAACTTTTATTCCACATGGAGCGTGGGTCAAATAACGTCTGTCTCCCAAAATCTCACAAAAATCTCCTGTATAGCTCTGTCCTTAATCTCGAATGAACTATTTTTATATTTTTTATATTTTTATATACCACAGAGACAAACAACAAATGTTACTTTTTTACCCATAATTTTAAATAACATTTTTATTGTTTTTCGAAACATAGACTGTGTCTGGGAAAAATTAATTGAATTAAATTTTCTTTTGCAATTACTTACCATTTTTTTGTGAAAGTGCTTGGCTGATAAAATCAGAAGCTTCCTCAAAATGAAAACTGAGATCAAAATGTGGTGTATCGTTGGCTTTAATTCCAAGATAGGCAATGCCTGTTCCACTGTAGAAGGCTGCATTTGTATTCACATGCATTAAAGAATTCCCTTCAGCAGCATTGATAATATGCGTAATGCCAAGACGATTCAATCTAATGACATTTTGTACGATATACCTAAAACATAAATTTGAACCATTTTAAAAATGCAGTCAAGTTAAAATTATTTGCTTATCTACAGATACATTATAACTAATTACCAATACTACATTATTATTATGAAGTTAGGTTATATAACAGGAATATAAAAGTAAACAAAAGAAAAATGAACACATAGATTAAAAAAATATATAAGAATTATAAGAATATAATATAAGAATATAAGAATAAAAATAATATATAGCCCTCTTCTGCTACTGCATGAGATCTAGCACGCATTTAGTTGCGTGTGCTGCTACAGGAGTCCTGTCCCTCTGCTATTTGGGAGAGCAGGTACACTTTAATATGTCTTGCCTCCACCCAAGGTCAGGACAGGCTGAACTGTAATACCCCTCCCTGGGAACTTCTCTGATTCACAATACACATAAACAGTGGAACGGTTGATGGATTTATTTGGCAGGACACTATACCTTTAAATTACAGTGATACAGGTAGCCTGCCAGCCAGGAGCAACTTCATTGAATAAATGCAGCTGATGATCTCTGAACTGCTGAGGGGAATCCCCACTTATGTGGCAGTTGCTTCAAAGTCCTGAGAAGAGCTCCCTTTAGTTTTCCGTGCTCTGAGAAGAGCATGCTTTGCTCTTCAGAGCCCTGATAAGGAGCCTCTTTCCTTCCGCACCCTAATGAGAGCGCGCTTTTCTGCCACTGGGGTTCCCTACTAAGATTCCCACACAAACTCTGGGAGTATGTACACTTTACTTGTACTCTGCTGATTCTATCTCCCAGCAGCACTTTCTCGTTCCCTCTTCCTTCCTGTCAGCTCACAGAGGGTGGGGCTCCTCCTCCCTCTGCTTGCACAGAAACCATACAGAGAAGAGACAAGTGTATATAGCTCTCCTACAAATATAAGAATATAAAATAAAAATCTGTTATCTGCAATGTAACCAGTGCCTTTTCTCCCTGCTTAATTGGCTGCCCCAATGGCTACTCAGCAGCTTATTTATATAAACTATAGTTAGGGTTTCCACCTGGCCGGTATTTTACCGGCCTGGCCGGTAAAAATGATGCTTGATACCAATGTTATTAATAGGAAAAACGCCAAGACTATAGGAAGGCCGGTATTTTTTTTCCAGAAAAGGTGGCAACCCTAACTATAGTAGTCTTTCTGAAGCAAACATGCCAGTTTTACCAGTGCAATGCTACCCACTGAGCCACCATGATGTCCATGCTAACTAATGTTTAGGGCTTTGGGAGAAAGATGTTATATCTGGTGTCTACCACGGTTTATTATAAACTACTAAAAAGAGACAAGACAGATTTGATTTGGGTTATTTTAGTGAATAAAACCTAAACTTGAGTTGATATAATAAACAATGGGCAATTCTTTTATACAGTAAATCAAAACATTGTTAACCTAGTAGAATAACAGAAGTCTGGAAAAGGCATTTTGTTGTAAATTTAGAGTAGAGGTAAGAAATCCCATCTAGAAAGTTCCAGTTTACAAAAGTACCATCTCCCATAGAGTGTATTTTAATAAAATTTCTAATTTTAAAATGGATATCCTTTTTCTCTTTAATAATAAAACAGTATCTTGTACTAATCCTTTATTAAGCTGCATGAATCCATATTGGTTATACAAATAAAAGAAAAATCCATTATCCACAAAAACCCTGGTTCCAAGCAATCCAGGATGATAGATTCTGTACCTGTACTACCTGGAAGAAAGCAGCTGACTGTATGTGTGGAAGAACAGGGGTTTCCTATGCATACTCTGGTGTCTTTTCCTGAAATCTCGGCATCAACAGGTCATATTCATTTAATTTGGAAAAATCTGACCTTGAGGATGATAAATTTGGGACCAGGCTGATTATATCCCTTCACAGTGCATTGCTATGGGATCTCTCTTTGCTACTTCAGTTCAGCACTTTTCACAGGGCTTGCTTGCATTATTATAGTGTAGCAATACAACAGTAACAAGCCTAAGTAAATACTTTCACCATCCTACTAGGAAACTTCAACTGGGATGCACTGCACAGCTGTAGGTATCAAAAGAACATTTCTGCGGGAAGGAGAATCTCTCTGTAGATCACAAAAATAACAAATAAAAAAACAAATAAATACAAAAAGTATTGTAGAAGTAATACCTAAATTGGCTAACAATAAAAATACATTGCAAGCTTTCAGAGCACCAAGGCCCCTTTGTCAGAAAAATACAAATGAAAGCTAGAAAGGCACAGCATATATACTGTTAGATCAGTGAAAGGCGTTAATGGGCAATAAATTAAGGAGTTACAGATAGATCAATTGTAGAATACAATGAATTAGGGTGGGTTGTAAATAGTCCAGGAGTCTGGATTCAGTCAGGTCACATAGTGTGACATGAAACCTGTCTCTAAATTAAGGCCCTGTCTTAATGTGTTAAATAACTCCATACATTTGAATTCATAAATCTTCCTTTCCCATTCAGTTTTAAAGTTCCCTTTTAGAATTAAGACCTGCATGTCCTGAAGACTGTGATTTTGACTGCAGAAGTGTTGCCCCACTGGCGTATCACATGATTTGGTGTTGATTTTATGTCTGTGATGGTTCATCCCTGTGCGCAATTTTTGTCCTGTTGTGATCAGGGTACCTATTGTAGTTACCTACAACCCACAACTAAACATTATTAGAAAAATAGCCAGAGACCTGCAACCAATGCTCCATACAGATACCCGACTAAAATAAATATTACTTTCTATTGGATCTAGAGACAAGAAAGACGTTCTAAACAAAAGTGGGAGTTTTATTTCAGTAAAAAACTTTATTACGAAAGTGCATACAGTGTTTGATTTTAATTCCTTTTTTCTGGTTTGGAAACCTATATGTTTTGCGCATCTATTTTAGATGATTCAAGCAAGGTGTTCTGAACTTTCCTGTTTAACAGATATTTATATAAACTATAGTGTTCTTTCTAAAGGAAACACATAACTTTTACCAGTTCAGGGCAACTAACTTAAAATGCTTTTATTTCTTGGTGTTACTGTTCCTTTAAGGCAAGCCTTGCATCATCTTAAAATCTTGTTTGTACACCAGAATGGGGGATCTGATGTAGATCCCCATACACTGGCTACACAATTATATGGTGAAGAAAGTGGGGGGATATGGGTAGTGCAGGGACATCTAGTGCTGAATGGACAAGGCCGGATTTACCTAGGCCCACTGCTGGTAGTCGCAACTGTCCCCTCCCCTTGGTAGGGATTGGTGCATGGGAAATTTAAAAAATGATTGTATCTCCAACACATTCCCAGTGTTTTTGAATTGATGTGGATGGCCCCCTAAAATCCTGGCGCCCTAGGCCCGGGCCACAAATCCGGAAATGTGAATAGAAAGTGAAAGTAATTGCCTCACCCCATCTCTATGCCTAAGGATAGAGGAGGGACAGGCAATATTTGATTGACATTTGAGATTTTTAAATGAGTATACAACAACTATTAATAATTCATTAAAAAAAATTGGATTTTATGTTTAATTTAAAAAGGACTTTTATTATACAGCTTTTTATGTCTGGGTGATAGGTTCCCTTTAAGAAGAATATATATGAGTTGGAGAGAGTGCAGAGACATGCAACTAAATTGGTTAAGGGGATGGAAAATTATGAGGGCAGATTGTCATGGTTGCGATTGTTCTCTCTGGAGAAAGCGAGGGGACATGATTACTCTTTATAAGTACACTAAAGGGCATTATAGACCTGTTTTTCCATAAAATGGACCTAGAGGAAAAGAACTTTCATTTGAAGCAATGTAGATGGTTCTTCACCTTCAGTGAGAACAATGAGGTTGTGACATGCCATGCCGGATGATGTTGTGAGGGCTGATTCTGTGAATGCCTTTAAGAGAGGGCTTGGATGATTTCTTGGACAAGCACAATATCCAAGGCTATAGTGATACTAAAATCTACAATTAATATAGATATTGGTATATATAGTTTAAGTGAGTGTATGGAGGGGTCGGTGTGGGTGTGTAATTATGTGCACTCAGTTTCATATGGCGAGGTTGAACTTGATGGACTTTGGTCTTTTTTCAACCCAACTTACCTATATAACTATGCATGAAAGCTTAGTAAGGGCCTTAAAGGGGCGGTTCACCTTTATGTCAACTTTTAGAGGGTTATTTACAAAAATTTATTTTTTCTTATATTTTACCATAAACAAACTCAACCTAACTCCCGTGCAGGAATTTTCTTATTTACTAATAATTAAACTCAAACAAATCAGATCAAAAGAAACTCGAAAAATTTGAGTTTTTATGAATACCTCAAATTCTTTGAGTTAATAAGTTTACAAAACTCTAGTTTATCAAGTTTTTATGAGAAAACCAGTGTCTAACACCCTAAAACACCTGCAAATTGTGAAAGTAAAAAAACATCTTCAAATGATTCAAGGGACCTCTGGCATTGACTTGTTTTGGGTCTTGGGGCATAATAAGTGAAAAAAAACTTGAATTTTTAGAGAAAACAAAACTCGACCTTTAATAAAAAAGACCACGTATTATGTTATAGAATGGCTAAATCTAAGCAACTTTTCAACTAGGATTAATTTTTTATAGTTTTCAAATTATTTGTCTTCTTCTGACCCCATCTGAAAAACAAATGTTCTGTAAGGCTAAAAATGTATTGTTATTGCTACTTTTTTATTGATCATCTTTCTATTCAGTCCTCTTGTAGCAGAGTACGGTGCTACTGACTGACCAGTTGGGTGTGATTAGCCTCAGGTGGCTAATCAGCACTCCTTAAAACCCAGGCTGGTCTTTCTCTAGGAATCTCTGACTGGGAAAGAGTGTCTAGGATCTTGACACAAAGGATCCTATGTAGGGATGCACTGAATCCACTTTTTGGATTCGGCCGAACCCCCGAATCCCTCGCGAAAGATTCGGCCGAATACCGAATCCGAACCCTAATTTGCATATGCAAATTAGGGGTGGGAAGGGAAACACATTTTCTACTTCCTTGTTTTCTGACAAAAAGTCACACAATTTCCTTCCCGCCCCTAATTTGCATATGCAAATTAGGATTCGGTTCGGCCAGGCAGAAGGATTCGGCCGAATCCGAATCCTGCTGAAAAAGGCCGAATCCTGGCCGAATCCCGAACCGAATCCTGGATTCGGTGCATCCCTAATCCTATGTGCCTGTGCACACACAGTTAACCGTGTGGAAGGTTTGACTGCCTTTTTGTAGTTATTACTTATACTGCTGCCAAAAGCAATTTTTTTTGTTGGAAAGAAAACTGACTTTTTTTGGTACCTGTTGCTGCCAGCTGAAATAAAAGCAATTTTTCTTTGAGACTTTTATTGTCCTGACACTTACTCTGTGGGAACCTGTCATACCTCTCCTATTTACATCTTCATATATTATTTAAATCAATGCATGGCTGCTAGGGTAATTTCGACCATAGCAACCAGATTGCTAATATTGTACACTGGATATCTGCTGAATAAAAAGCTAAATTATTCAAAAATCGCAAATAAAAATGAAAAACAACTGCAAATTGTCTCACAATATCAGTCTTTACATAATACTGAAAGTTAATTTAAAGGTGAACCCCTTTAAATAAGCCTACCACAGCCACCTCTGAAATGACTCACTGGTTGTTTAAAAATCAGTGAGAAAACCAAAAAATGTAAGTAGCTGTCATACACTTCACTCTGCATTACTACACAACCACACGTTTCAAAGAGTAATCAATTGCTAAATATATACTAGGAATGTAACAAGAGGGTTAAGTTAGGTTGCAAAGAGTAAGTTAGGTTGCAAAAAGACACATCAAGTTCAACCTTTTCAGTCTATATATAACCTGCCTAACTGCTAGTTGATCTAGAGGAAGGCAAAAAATCCCATCTGAAGCCTCTCCAGTCTACATCAGAGCGAGAAAAATTCCTTTTTTAAAAGGGTAACAGCTTACTGATATTTGCTGGCAAAAGCCACTGACAAAAGAAAACAAATCTTCTCCTCCTTCTCTCAACCCCTGAAAGAAAATTAAAAATAAAATCCAACCACATCACAACTCCATATGGTAGTAAGACAAAACAGATGCGCCAAAAAGGATAAAAATAGCTAAAAGCACTTAAAAACCCAATGGGTAATTCAGTGGAGGTAGTAATGAACTTACCTCCTCCAAGCAGACACCAACGAAAGTGGTAATTTTCAATAATAGTTTATTCACAAAACAAATAAAATAAAATAGTTTATTTGTCTTACTACCATATCGAGTCCACCCCGAGTGGAGGGGTATCATCCCCGTTTTCTTCTTCCACAGAGAGCGGCGTTTTATTCCTGAGTGGGGTCAGGATAATCTCCCCACCTGCCTATACAGTGGTTGCCTATCGGTAACCCTGGTTTGTGAGTATTAACTTGTTTACTCTACCATTACTCCTTGTAAAAACATATTACACTATTGGGGCTCTTGGTGTTCCTTTTTGTCACATCACAACTCCAGTACATGTTGTTCCTCCGCTAACTTTGGATGCACACTTGTGTTAACATATATAAAAACAAGAAAGAAAATATTTCAATTAAAAAAAAACTATTTCTTTTATCCACCCTTGTAAGAGTCTATCTTGAGCTTTTTATTAACTAAAATGCCTGCATACAGGAACCAATTCTGTCACTTAAACTGTCCTAGTAATCTCGTACTCCTCTGTTTGTCGATCATTTATTTGTTCAATAGCTGTAACGAACGTACCTGGTGGTCTAGGGGGGGGACGGCAGGGACGCCTGCCGCCCCCTCGGCGTGGACGCCCGCCTCGACGAGCGGCTTCCTGTAGGCCGCAGGCGCCCGCGTCTTAGGGCGCGCGCGGCACGCTCTGGTGTTATTTAAAGGCGCTGACGCTGTGACTGTGACGTCAGCGCGCAATTCAAACACTATTTAAAGCTCATTAGGGCTGTGGGACCTTGCCCGTGATAGGATTTTGTTTCCTGGTGCTTCTGAGCCTTGTGCTATATTCTGAACCTGTTTGATTCCTGTTTTTGACCTCTGCCTGGCTATTTGACTATTCTGACTTCTGGATTCTGACCCTTGCCTGATTACCAACTACCTCCTCTGATTAACCCTCTGATTGACTTCCTGGTTTGACCCTTGCCTGCCTGATAAAGTTTATTCTCTGCCTGCCTCGACCCGGCCTGATCTGACTACTCTTTTGCCTAAACGCCTTGTACTACGATCTTCTATCCAAAGATAGTTACTGTCGTGCCCCTCTGCTTATCCAGAACCCTCATCTTGCACCTCTCGTTTAAGTCCAGGTGGCATCCAAGTAAGCCGAGGGCTCCTCCCGATGCCCAAAGGCGGTCACACTACTGGTGAAGCACGAGCCGAGACCAGGGTGCCCGGTGTTTTGTTCTGGTGTTGGGTGCCGACCGTGACATTATCACGGGCCAAAAAATGGACGAAGAAGGTCGAGCTGCCGCTGCTCCTTCCACCACTGAAGCGCTACTTACCACACTGTTACAGCGCCTGGAAGCATGAGCAGAGGCAAGATTACCTGAATTTATGTCCTAAGAGGCCGGGAAACTTCCAAGCCTAAATGGAGAAAGGGAGCTCTATTTGGGTGCAGAAGTTTCCTCTCCCCAGTCTACCTCTAGGATTTTGATACCTGTTAAACTCACCTGGCCTACGGGCTCTGTCAGGGTGTCCGCTTTTGTGGATTCAGGGGCGGAGGGAAATTTTCTGGATGCCACCTTTGCGGCAAAATTTGGTATTCCCTTAATCCCCCTAATTCCTCCTATGAGGATTTTGGCAGTTGATAAAAAACCCTTAGGGTCAGGCCTGGTAACTAAAAAATCTGTGTCCCTTTCCATGTGCTCTGATAATCATCACAGTGAGAGGTTAGCCCTTTTTATCATTGAGGGTGCATCTTCTCTTATTTTGGGGTTACCTTGGCTTCAGACCCATAATCCTCATATTGACTGGGTATCGGGGAAGATTCTGCAATGGGGTCTTAAGTGTGGTGGTTCATGTATTCCTCAGGTGGTGGCAACCACTTCTTTAGAAGGTTTACCTGCAGCATATGCTGAATATGCTGACGTGTTTTCTAAGAAAGCTGCAGAAACCTTACCTCCACACAGGCAGTATGATTGCTCTATAGATCTAATTCCTGGGTCTATTCCCCCTCGGGGTAGAACATACCCTCTTTCCTTGCCAGAGGCCCAGGCAATGAAAGAGTATATTAAGGACAACCTTGAAAGAGGGTTCATTAGGCCTTCTAGTTCCCCTGCGGGGGCGGGCTTTTTCTTTGTTGGAAAGAAAGATGGTGGTCTACGCCCCTGTATAGATTATAGGGGTCTCAATAAGATCACCATAAAAAAACGCTATCCCCTCCCGTTAATTTCTGAATTGTTTGACCAGGTTAAGGGTGCTAAGATCTATTCTAAAATAGATTTTAGGGGCGCCTATAATCTCATACGTATTAGGGAGGGGGATGAGTGAAAAACTGCATTTAACACCAGGGACGGCCACTACGAATATCTTGTAATGCCCTTTGGTCTCTGTAACGCACCCGCCATGTTCCAAGAATTTGTCAACGACATCTTTCGGGACCTGCTGGGGATATTCGTAGTGGTCTATCTTGACGATATCTTGATTTTCTCCTCTAATTTGGGTGAACATAGAAATCATGTTCATCAAGTCTTGTGCAGACTCAGGGAGAATAATCTTTATGCAAAACTGGAGAAATGTATCTTTGAGGTTACTTCTGTTCAGTTTCTAGGGTTTAATATTTCCAGCAAGGGTCTTGAAATGGATCCAGGAAAGGTGAGAGCTGTACTGGATTGGATCCAACCCCAATCATTACGTGCTACCCAAAGGTTCCTGGGGTTTGCAAATTACTATCGTCAGTTTATTAAAAAATTTTCCTTAATTGTGGCCCCCATTACTGATTTTACTAAGAAGGGTGCTGACCCCAGCATCTGGCCTCCTGAAGCGGTACAAGCTTTTGACTTCCTCAAGAAGGAATTCAGTTCTGCCCCCATTCTTCGACACCCCGACACTGCGCTTCCTTTTATAGTAGAGGTAGATGCTTCTGAAGTTGGGGCAGGGGCAGTCCTTTCTCAAAGGCATCCAACAACCAACAAGGTGCATCCCTGCGCATTCTTCTCTAAGAAATTTTCTCCTGCTGAGATCAACTATGATATTGGGAATAGAGAATTGTTGGCTGTTAAATGGGCCTTTGAGGAATGGCGGCATCTGCTGGAGGGAGCAAAACACATGATCACGGTTTATACTGATCATAAGAATCTTCTGTACATTGAGTCGGCCAAGCGACTAAATCCTAGGCAGGCTAGATGGGCACTGTTTTTCACCAGGTTCAATTTTTCTTTAACGTTTAGGCCTGGTTCCAAGAATACCAAAGCGGAAGCACTCTCTAGAAGTTTCGAGTCCGATCCCTCTGAGTCTAGCGAGTGCATCCCCATCATCCCCAGGGAGGTAATTGTAGCAGCACTTGAATCTGACCTTTCCTCTTTATTGTCCCCTGTACAATCATCTGCTCCGGTGGATACTCCATCTGGGAGGTTGTTCGTTCCACAGGAGTTAAGGGAACAAGTGTTAAAGGAGGTTCACGATTCTAAGATGGCTGGGCATCCTGGCATTTCTAAGACAGTGTCTCTGTTATCCCATTATGTCTGGTGGTCTTCCTTCAAACAGGATGCAAAGGCCTTTGTTAACTCCTGTCCAATCTGCCAACGGTCAAAATCATCTCATAACTCTTCCCAGGGTCTGTTAATGCCTTTACCAATTCCTGAGAAATCTTGGTCCCATCTTTCGATGGACTTCATTGTAGATTTGCCCCCTTCCCAAGGGAAGACTGTGATTTGGGTGGTGGTGGATAGGTTCAGTAAGATGGGCCATTTTATTCCCCTTCCACACCTCCCTTCTGCTAAAACCTTGGCTGATCTATTCATTACTCACATTTTTAAGTTACATGGTTTTCCTGAGAATATTGTTTCTGACAGGGGGTTCAGTTTGTCTCGAAGTTTTGGCGTGCTTTCTGTTCTTTAGTAGGGATTGAGTTATCCTTTTCCACTGCATATCACCCCCAAACGAATGGTCAAACTGAAAGGGTTAACCAGTCCCTTGAACAATATCTTAGATGCTATGTGTCGGATAATCAGTCTACATGGTCCGAACTGTTACCCTGGGCAGAATTTGCATACAATAATGCTACCCATTCCTCCTCAGGGGAGTCTCCTTTCTTTGTTGTTTATGGTTTGCACCCCAAAGCGTTTTCTTTTTCTGACTCTAATTCCCCTCTACCCTCTGCCAATTCTTCTGTCCTGAAATTTTCCGAAATTTGGTCTCAAGTTCATAATTCGTTATCCGCAGCTTCCCTAGCTCAGAAAAGAGCTGCTGACAAATCCCGTAGGGAAGCACCCCAGTACAAGGTGGGAGATTTAGTATGGTTGTCGACTAAGAATATCAAGTTGAAGGTTCCCTCTCCTAAACTGGGTCCTAGATTCATTGGTCCATACTCCATCATTGCAGTAATTAATCCATCTTCTGTCCGTCTTCAGTTACCTCCTAATTTCAAAATTTCTAATTCCTTCCATGTCTCTCTGTTGAAGCCTGCCAATGATTCTCGTCTTCTGTCTGTTCCTTCCCCAGTGTTGGTTGAAGGTCAGCCTGAGTATGGGATCCAAGAGTTCCTCGACTCCCGCCTCGTGAGGGGTAAATTACAATATCTTACCAGGTGGAAGGGCTTCGGTCTTGGGTCTCAGTAGAGGACATCAAGGCTGACCGCCTCAAGAAGCAATACCATGCTAAATTTCCCGGTAAGCCTGGGGGTCCAGTGGCCCCCACTAGAGAGGGGGGTAATGTAACGAACGTACCTGGTGGTCTAGGGGGGGACGGCAGGGACGCTTTTTGTACAGAGCTGCTGAATATGTTGGTTCTTATTAATAACAATAACTGAGTGTAGCCAGTCTGAATCAAATTGTAGTTAAAGTGTATGTAATTGAACAGCATCAAAAAGCCTAAACAAATAAATGTCAATCTTAAAGGGATATTGTCATGAATTTAATGGTAACATTATTTATACTATAATTCAGGGCTGTCCAACAAAGGCCTGTTGGCCTTTGGCACTAAGAACCTTACTACAAGTGGAGAGTGACCATTAGCAACCAACCTCTGTACCCGATCCTGTAGCCAGTTTCCTATGTGCAAATCCCATTTTTAAATATAGGAATGACATCAGCTTTCCTCTAATCCATTCATACCATACCAGATGAAAGAGAGTCTGAGAAAATCAGAAATAGAGGCCAGTCGAAAAATGAACTAAGATCCCTAGATCCTGTGGGTGTATTCCATCTGGCCCTGGCACCTAGTTCACTATAAGTTTTAGTAAACCTTTATGAACCATATCCTGAGTCAGCCACTGACTACTAGATTGAGCTGAGCCAACAGTGCAAATATGAGGTAAGCAGGGCCGCAATTAGAAATCACGGGGCTCCGTAAAACAAAATCTGGCACCCAAGCCCCACCCCAGATCCTGCCCACTCCACATCACAGTTAAAAGACCACACAGACATCAGCGCTAAAAAAGTAACCCACACACAAGTTATAAAAAGCTATTGATAGTCAGGGCCCCCTTATAAGTTACAAACAAAAACATTGGTGCCAGGGCCCCCCTTACAAGTTTAAAAAAAATTAAAAAAAGAAATTGGCGCCAGGGGCCCCCCTCCTTACAAGTTTAAAAAATTGGGGCCCTCAACTTTTTTTAAAAAAAAACATTGGTACCAGGACCCTTCTTACAAATTAAAAAAATTTGGGGCCCCAAAGAATATTTTTTAAAACAACATAGGCGCCATGGCCCCCCTTACAAGTTCAAAAAAAATTGGGGCCCCAAAAAATATTTTTTATAAAAACATTTTTTAAAAAAAAACACAAATTGGTGTGGAATTGAACTCATGGCTTCAGGACTTCAAGACGCCACCTTTCGTGACTCTTTTTGCCACTTCAGGACTTCAATTTCGGCTGTTTTTGTGACTTTGTGTCTTTTCGTTGCTTCAGGACTTCAATTTCGGCTGTTTTCGTGACTTCGGGTCTTTTTGCCGCTTCGGGACTTCATGTTCGGCTGTTTTCGTGGCTTCGGGTCTTTCGGTTGTCCGGCACTTCCGCATTTCAGCTGTTCGGGACAGCCGATAAAGTAGAAAAAAATCTTTATTTAGACAAACATATTAAGCTTTACACATTTCGTGTCTATCTGACACATAGTCATAAGCTAATGAAGATTTTTTTCTACTTTTTAACTGATACTTTTGGTCTGATGTGCATGTGAGTATCAGAGTGCCCTTTAACTTCTATTGCTTCTACACGGATTGACCATCCCCCTGAGCTGTGGGCCAGGGGCAGAAGCACCTGGGCCACTGCTATACACAAAACAGACATATTTGTGCTCAGGGCCACTTTCAGAAATCACAGAGCCCTGTACGGCAACATTTTCTGGGTCCTGCCCACCCTCAAGCCCCATCCCATATCTCAACCACCCCACAGTAAAAAGGCCACACAAACATCTGAGCTAAAACATTAAACCCCCCCCCCCAAGCTATAAAAAGCAATTGGTTTACAGCCCTCCCCCCACATGCTATAAAAAGCTATTGTTGATCAGGGTACCCCTCTGCAACACGCAGCAAATTATACTTAGCAGGGACACAGAAGGGAGAGCTGACAGCAATAAGCACTGAGGGGAAGGGAGGGCTGAGCAGCAATCATGGAGGGAAAGGGAAGGTGTTTAACTTTCATAACCAGGCAAATTTTGTAACATTAACATGGTAATTAGTAGTTGTGGTAAAAAAATGGGCGTGTTACACTTACAAAGCCCTGCTCACTGTGTGTATTGCACAGCTCCCCCCTCCTCCCCAGAATGACATTTCCTCCCCACCACACATTAGTTTCTATGTCAGCACAAAGTCACGCGATTGGACAAGCAGGAGAATCAAACTGCAGCAGCACATTAAATACCTGCGCGACTTCGTGCTCACATAGAAACTAATGTGCGGCAGGGAGGAAAGGTTGTTCTGGGGAGGAGGGGGGAGCTGTGCAATACACAAAGTGAGCGGGGCTTTCTAAGTGTAACTAGCGATGCTGATTGGCTGGCTGTGGGGGCACTGGGGGAGAGGAGAGCAGGATTTTTATAGAAGCGTTCCTCGTGTCAGATAGACATGAAACGTGTAAAGCTTAATGTGCTTGTCTAAATAAAGATTTTTTTCTACTTTATCTTTATTTAGACAATCTGACACTTAGTCCTAAGATAAATAAAGATTTTTTTCTACTTTTTAACTGATACTTTTGGTCTGATGTGCATTTGAGTCTCAGAGTGCCCTATAACTTCTATTGCTTCTACACAGATTGACCGCCCCCCTGAGCTGAGGGCCAGGGGCAGAAGCACCCCATAAAGGGTTAAGTGGGGGGTTGAAAGCGGTCACAGCAACAGGTACACATATGTGTTTGGTGGGCCTCAGGATCCCCAGTTCAACACTGTATGGATGGCATAAGCACCAAAATAAGTTCAACAGGTGAACGACCATGGAAGTGCTCTCTTCAGAGAAACTGCAAAAAGAAAACTTGCTCACAAGGTTGGGTGTTGTACAGTAAAGTAAAAATTCAGCATCTCAAACTGTTGCAACTTGCATGAGGATTCCCAAAATCAGAATACGCTATCCGGCACAAACTGCAGCCCACCAATAAAGAACATTTCACCTTTTCCAACACAAAACCGTTATGTTGCCTTGTTCGAAACCAGTATATAAATAAATATAACTGTTAAGCTATGTATTAATGTGTGTGCTCTCATACAGATACCATAGTAATCTGATACTGATACAGTGTCATGTAACATGATCTTTGTCTGCTAATGCTTATGTCTTCTTGAAGCAAGAGAAACATGGTGTCTGTGTGCAGTTGCTCCTCTGTCTAAAAGAAAGTTGCTGCTCTGTCACGTGAGATTGAGCTACCGGTTATCCCATCTCTTAAGCAGAATGGCAACAATAATCCCCCCCTTTATGACACAAATTTAACTTACGCATCACCCACGTAAATTCTTGGGAAGACCTCGTTGAAATGTTCAGAAGGAAATCGATAACTGCCATCTTCTTCTGCAAGCAGATCATTTAGAACCTGCACAGATAACTCATAACCAGACATGGCAGTTCTCAATGTCTGAGGCTGAGCCCTCCGAAACTGTAGCAGGCGACAAAGATAAGGATAGCTAAAGACATTCCTCCTGGGATGGGGTTAATGTTTCAGTGTTAATATGCGTTGTGTGATTTACGTCACCAGAGGACTATTTGCCGCTAGGAACTAGCCACAAGTGACCACGGTGTAAGATTTTGGAAACATGCGCAAATGAACCAGAATATGGAATGCATTTTAGGATATTGTCAGGAGAACACACGCTCTGCGTGCGCTCTCCTAATGAAGTATGCAGACTCGCCTCTTTCTATACTCATGGATCCGAAGAGGCTTCAGGATCCCACATATGCTGCCCACATATGCTGTTTCAATCTCCCCCCTTTGGTCCTCCCTTCTTGGCCCTCACCCCTCCCTCCTTAGCCCCCAGCCCTCCCCGCTCAGCCCTCCCTGCTCAGCCCCCCCCCCTCAGGCTCTGCGTTTAGCTTGTGAGCCAGGATTGTCAGCCTTGCACCCTCAATAATGCAGGCATCTTTCGTATAGTCACCATATTTTAGTAATATCCATGAAAACCTCTAGTTGGTGTGCTTTTTTTCTAATGTTCTGCTTTTTAATGTTGTGCGGTTTTCTCTCAGCCAATAGATTTTTTTTTCTCCAACTAAGTTAAGGCTGTGACGTCTATGCTGTTAAACCATCTCAATATTTTAACTGTGCAACTGATTGCTGCAGAATGGTTGGGAATGCATGGTTGGTTGTAGTGCTTGTATTTCCACATTTGTACATGTAAGTAAAGCAATTAATTACATGAATAATAATTTGTCTATTTATGCACTTTAGCTTACTGCTTCATCTAATATTTTACACAGCAGAACTTGAGAGGGCATTCTTCTCTGTACCTAAATTACTTTCCATAGCTGTGTGTTTTAGTTAAATATATTACTTATTCTTTTAACTTATTATGTATAATAATCTTATTGGGACATGTTTATTAATTATGTTTTACCCATAGCTATGTTCAGTTTAGCTTAGGGGGTCATATAGCATTTTACACTGCAGTAACTGAGAGCGCATGCTTGGCTGTACCCAATATAGTTCCATATAAACCCTGTTAGTTAAGTGCATTATACTTGTTTGGTTTAAACTTATATTTCTAATAATCAAATTAAATTCAGTTTAGGTAACTGATGTTGTTTTTTCTTTTCAGTAGATTATGCAGCTATCCAGGTCCCAAGGGGGCTTAATGACCGCAGGCAAGACACCCAAGGGGTCTATCATCTCATGGTGCAGCCTGAGGGTTGCCAGTCCCAAAGATCCAAAAGCCGATTATAAACAATAATGTCATTTACATGCACTGCCTTCTAGATGTGGAAGTGTGAAAGTGCATGCTGAGAGCTGCGTTGATTCCTACCTGGATTGCAGCCTCCTGAGTAGGCTATAAGGTACCTTGTGGTAGCCCTCTTGTTTTTTATTATGTTTAATTAGAGACTACTGATATTGTTCTTGTGTTGCAGATGTCCACTGTTGCAGATAATGAACCATCTGCAAAGAAGGACAAGAAATCTAAGCATTTGCAGTGCAGGGCTTGTGATGATCAGTTGCCTGATAATTATGAGAAGAGAAGAGCAGTACTTGAAATATTTGGCGGATAAGGAGAAGGGGAACACCCCAGAGACTTCAATTGCCTGGATTAAGGATGTTGTTAAATCTACCATGAAGGAGATGTTATCCCGGTCTCAAAATGTGACTAATTTAGAGAGCATCTCAAGTCCAGTACATTCTTCCTTTTCCAGCACAGTTTAGTTGGAGGAGTCAGATATTAATTCTGCTGTTTCAACCTGACAACACCTCTAGATTAATTCAGAGCCACCATGGAAGCCTTGGAGGGAGAAGATCCTAAGACTTCCTCATCTCAACTCTTGGGAAGATCTAAGACTTTTCCAGTTCATTCTATTATGAAAGATCTTATGACCAGAGAGTGGAAGAGTCCGGAAAAAGGCCCTTCGTTTATTAGCGACACAAGTTAATTTTTCCCATTCAGAAAACAGAGGTGAGCGCCTGGGGGTTGCCTCCCAAGGTGGATGTGGCACTGGCCAGATATATTAAGACTTTAATTCCAGTACAGGATGGGTTAGGTCTTAAGCATCCCATGGATAGGAAAGCTGATGGTATCCTTAAGCATTCTTATTCCACAGCGGTAGCTCTGTGTAAACCTGCCCTAGCAGCTTCCAGTGTTTCTCGGGCATCTAAATTTTGGATTAAGCAGCTGGCAGAAGATGTAAATAATAAAGTACCCAGAGAGAATTTTTTGGAATGCCTATCTAAGTTGAATCGGCGGTAGAGTGATGCTGGAAGGTATTAAGCTGTCTTCAAAAGCTATGGCACTTTCCACGGCAGCCAGAAGAGCTCTATGGCTTAGAACGTGGTCTGCTGATGTTACATATAAAAACAGTCTTTGTTCCATGGGGTTTGAACCTTGGCATCTGTTCGGGTCAGAGTCCATTTCAGGCTCTATGGGAAGCAAACATCTTCCTCAGGAAACATCTAGGAAACCGGGAAATTGTGAGGGCTACTCACCCTGGTGGCCTAGTGGGCCGACGGGGACGCCCGCCTAACTCTCGGCGGGGACGCCACAATGCCAGTCTTCTTCTTCTGCGCCGGTTCCCTAGTGTGCGCGCAGCGTGCATCTACTATATATATAGACACATTGGCACAACAGCCTGAAGGCCAGTTAGGGGGAGATTTGGGGTGAGTGTTAATTTGTACCCTGGGTACCCCTGGAACTATATCAGGGTGCCAAATTCAAACTATTTAAATGGGACTTGGCATCCTATTCATTGCCCATTATAGGATCTTTAAGGTGAATTCCTGGTGCTTCTGTGCTGTATATCCTCTCTTAAAGGGATACTGTCATGGGAAAAAAATTTTTTTTCAAAATGAATCAGTTAATCGTGCTGCTCCAGCAGAATTCTGCACTGAAATCCATTTCTCAAAAGAGCAAACAGATTTTTTTATATTCAATTTTGAAATCTGACATGGGGCTAGACATTTTGTCAATTTCCCAGCTGCCCCAAGTCATGTGACTTGTGCTCTGATAAACTTCAATCACTCTTTACTGCTGTACCGCAAGTTGGAGTGATATCACCCCCTCCCTTTTCCCCCCAGCAGCCAAACAAAAGAACAATGGGAAGGTAACCAGATAGCAGCTCCCTAACACAAGATAACAGCTGCCTGGTAGATCTAAGAACAGCACTCAATAGTAAAAACCCATGTCCCACTGAGACACATTCAGTTACATTGAGAAGGAAAAAAAAGCAGCCTGCCAGAAAGCATTTCTCTCCTAAAGTGCAGGCACAAGTCACATGACTGGGGGCAGCTGGGAAATTGACAAAATGTCTAGCCCCATGTCAGATTTCAAAATTGAATATAAAAAAATCTGTTTGCTCTTTTGAGAAATGGATTTTAGTGCAGAAGTCTGCTGGAGCAGCACTATTAACTGATTCATTTTGAAAAAAAAAATTTTTTCCATGACAGTATCCCTTTAATAAGACCTGGCGGCATCCGATTAGCCGAGGGCTCCTCCCGAGGTGAAAGGCGGCTGTTTTAGGCAGAAGCAAGAACCAAGAACAGGGTGCTTAGCATTGGTTCTGGAATCAGTGTGCCGACTGTGACAGAAATCCATTTTTTCACTCAAGGAGATATTCTCCTAAAAGAGAATGTAACTTTTAGAGACCAAGAGGCAGAGCTATGCAGAGTGCCTTTCGTCCATTCACAAATTCCCTCTCCGGAAAGAATGAAAGACGTAGTGATGGACACTCAGCCCAGAGGAAGAAGACTACCTTCTGACGCCAGGTTCTCCCTGCCTGTGGGAGGTAGACTAACCTATTTTCTTCCAGAATAGTCATAGAACCTTGGATACTACAGCTCATTGCAGAAGGATATCGAATAGAATTTGAATACATGCCTCCTTCAAGAGTGGTAATCACAGATCACATAAAGCAGCAGGCATTAGAACAGGCCATCTCAGAATTCATTGCAGCAAGAGTTTTGGAACCAGTACCTACGACAGGAATTGGTCTAGGAACCTACTCAAGAGTTTATTTTGGTCCCGAAGCCAGATGGGAAATTCCGAACAATAATAGATCTGATCTTTGTCAACCAATTTATTCACAAGAGGTCCTTTCACATGGAGACCATCAGGTCAGTCATAAGCATCTTAGATCAAGGTGACTATATGGCTTCGCTGGAATTAAAAGGTGCGCACCTCCATGTACTCCTGTTCAAAGCTCACAGGAAATTTTTGCGTATAGCAATTTACATCGAAGGTGTTCCACACCATTACCAATTTTCAGTTCTGCCCTTTGGGATAACCACTGCTCCTCGATTATTTACGAAGATTGTAGCAGTGTTAGTGGCAGTGTTAACAAAACAAGGAATTACAGTGATTCCTTACCTAGATGACTGGCTCATTACGGCAATCTCAGAGTCTCTTCTAAGGAAGCACCTAACCAGGACTGCAAAAACTAGGCTGGTTGTTGAATTGGGAGAAATCGGTGCTAACCCCAGCGAGATCCATTCAATTTCTGGGAGTTATACTCAGTACATCAGAGATGAAGGTTTTTCTTCCCAAGAACAAGATAAATCTCATTCTGAGAGAGGTTCAGCAAATTAATCTTCACAATGCCTCTTCTTTTTGAGATCTTATGAAAGTCTTGGGTCTAATGACCTCAGCGATAGATGCAGTACCCTGGGCCAGATTTCATGTGAGACCGCTTCAAGGGGAGATCCTGTTGAGATGGGTCAAAAAGCTGTCCTCTCTGGATACAAAGATCATCGTTTTCAGGGAGACCAAGATTCAGCTAGAGTGGTGGCTCCAGAGAGATAAGCTATCACAGGGTCTCTCTTTTCGACAGACCACTGGTCAGTACTAACGACTGATGCATCCCAGACAGGGTGGGGAGCCCACTGGAGACAACAGACAGTCCAAGTTCTTTGGAACTGCATGGAGGCCTCCATGTCTTTGAATTTCAGGGAGTTGAGGGGAGTCTACAATGCAATCTCAGTTTTTTCAGAACCAATTGAGATGGAAAGATCTGAGAATCAAGTCAGACAATGCCACAAACAGGGGGAACCAGATCCGGAGTGCTGAACAAGGAAGATCCTCTCTTGGGCAGAGATGAATGTTCCCAAGAGTTCAGCAGTCCATATAAGAGGAGAAGACAATATCCAGGTGGATCAACTCAGCAGGAATTGTTTGAGACCAGGGGAGTGGATGCCGGATCAGAAGATTTTCCAGGAAATTTCCAATTGTTGGGGTCACCCTTGTATAGACCTGATGGCAACCAGAGGAAATTGGAAGATAGAGAGTTTCTATTCTCTGAACAGACAGGATCAGCCAAATTACCTGGATGCTCTCTCATTCAGGTGGGATTGTCCTCTAGTATACATTTTTCCCCCTCTGCCTATGGTCCTAAGAGTCTTGCAGAAGATCAGACAGGAGCAGGTGAATGCTATCCTTATAGCACAGTTTTGGCCCAGGAGGAGCTGGTTCTCCCTTGATGAGAATGTCCAGGAATGACTACTGGATACTTCCCCAGATTCCCTCACTTCTGACACAGGGGGTCCTATGGTGCCAGAATCTGCAACTACTTCAAATGACTGTTTGGAGACTTACAGGTCCAAACTAGGAATTTAGCACTAAGGAATTTAGAAAGTGTGAAAATCTGTTTGTCTCATTTTCTGGAAAGAACAAAGGTATGAAGGCAGCCAATCTACCATTTCTAGATGGATTAAGGAAACAATTCAGATGGCGTATATTAAAGATGGTCGAATGCCTCCCTGCAGTATCAGGAGCCATTCCACCAGAAAAATCTCCACATCGTGGGCAGAAGTAGCAGGTGTGTCTATGGACAATATCTGCAGATCAGCCACTTGGAGTAACACATTCAGCACTACAGAGTGGACACCTTGCCTCTCAGGAAGCTTCCTTTGGTAGGAAAGTTATCCAGAAGGCGGTGTAACTTTATCTTGCTAACTCTCACGGTTGCTGCCGAAGGGGACGTAACTTTATCTTGCTAACTCTCACGGTTGCTGCCGAAGGGGACGTAAGGGAATGAGTACATTTTATACTTACCGACATTTACTTTTCCCTTAGTCCCTTCGGCAGCAAAAATTATCCCACCCTAATAAAGTTCTAGCATTCTGTGTGTGTAC
This sequence comes from Xenopus laevis, assembly GCF_017654675.1. NCBI lineage: Eukaryota > Metazoa > Chordata > Amphibia > Anura > Pipidae > Xenopus > Xenopus laevis. The sequence continues at coordinate 24,849,838 of NC_054387.1, forward strand.
TTTTTTGATGCACTAGTGAGGAGGGGCGTTAACTCCTAATTATAGGCGAGATTAGTTAAATTATGATTGATCATTTGTCCTACCTAACAGGGAGGGTGATAAATCTGTGACTTTCTTTTAAGGGGTGCCATGGAGGGGGTGGGAATAGCTTTTAAAGCTTTGGGGAGGTTCCTTCTGATGGGGCATGGGGGCGGGGATATCCCAGAGAGTACTGATATGGAGTACGTCCAGGTAAAAGTAAGTTGACTCATTTAGCATTGTGTCAGGTATTTTTACCACTAATCACGCTATCAGATCAGTTTGCTAGTTTGGTGTAAAAAGAAGCTTTAACTCATGTTTGATTCAATTGTGCTTCATATTTTCTTTTTTATAGTTTTTGAATGATTTGCAGACACTGTCTATCATTTTCCATCATTCAAATAGTGACCCCATCTAAAAAAACAAATGCTCTGTAAGGCTGCAAATGTTACTTTTGATTACTCATTTTTCTATTCAGACCTCTCCTATTCATGTTCCAGTCTCCTTTTTCAAATCCAATGCTTGGTTGCTATGGTAATTTGGACCCTGGCAACCAGATTGCTGAAATTACAAACTAGAGAGCTACAGAATTAAAAGCTAAATAACTACAAACCACGAATAATGAAAAAATGTAAACAAATTGCAAATTGTCCAAGAACATCACACTCCACAACCCCTTTAAGATCTTGTGTGTTGTCTTAGTGTCTGCTGAAATGTCTGTTCACAATGCCGCATCTGCTAGCGCAGAGAGCGAAATTGTGCTCTCTGTGCTAGGAAAGCTGAATTTCCTGTTTCATAGGTGGAAATTTGGCTCTTAAAGTAACTTCTGGGGAGCTGCCGTCTGAGGCAAGGTGCTTATCTTGCCTCATGGCAGAAACGCCCATGATTGTAATAATACTTCTCTGTTGTTTGTTCTCTGCATGCAGGACAGGAGACGCTTAGTGGTTTGTGCGCCATCTTGTATCCATTCGTGTGAGGGAGCCTTTTTGCTGCTAGCTATAAAACCAGTAAGTTGTTGCATACAGAAACCATTTTAGGACATCCTCAGTAGAAATCACTCTAGTAAGTGGCAGCAGAAATCAACCGTGCCTGTTATCTCACTGACACATCCGAATAAGCTGTAGTCACACCTCCGTTCTGACCACATATCATGCTCCAATCTCACCCCTCCTGTCACGTTAGTCAGCCTTCACATCTAAGCTTTCCTACATTGATGATTTCCTCCATCCCCTCTCAGCTCTCCTCCCTAGCCCTCCGCCCTCATCTTTAACCCATCACCTGTCTCATTCGTCAGCCATGTCATTTATTTTTTTAGCTTTCATCTAAGTTATATTTATGTCTTCTGTCCTCATTTCTCTTCGCTGGTGTTCCCTGTTTTTACACTATGTATTTTCAGACATGATACACATAATTCAGGCCCTCTTTACTATTTTTTTTATGGGGTGCTGCCAAATCTAATTGCCAATAGCGATTCAATAATGCGTTTTTCAACCAATAAATTTTAAGTATTGTGCTTACACATTTTAATGTAGACTCAGATCGTAATGTTGTTTTCTTTTGAAAGTGTTTTAGGCTCTTTCAATTGCTTGTTAAGTTCTGTATCTGTATGTTATCCATATTTATTATATTGTATTTAACAAAATACCTCACTTTCTTTGTACTATATTTATTAAATGTATTTTTCCCATTTTGCTATGTGATTATTTGCTTCAGCTAACTGCACCATCCACTATTTTACACACACTGCACACTACTTTTTTTAAATATACAGTATATATATATATATAAATGGAATCACTCCTGTGTGTCTTGTCACATGTATGTGGTGTTGGAGCAGCAGTTCCATGCAGTATTTACATGTGAGAGATGTTGGCGGGTTTTCATCTTGGAATTTGAACTGCAGACTCTAAGGGGGGACCTTGCAGCACTGAGAGCAGCGGCAAACTTGGGGGAGAAAAGGAGACTCACAGAGCAACCACTGGCAGGGGCTAGTGGAGTGGGGGGAGGAGAAGGGGCAGTGGAGGCTAATGAGGGAAGAAGGTTTGTGACAGTCAGGAGGGGAAGTAGGAGACAAAAGGGTAGGGGGGATGGTCCACAGCTTGTCCAAAACAGCAAATTCACCATTTTGACTGAAGATGCTGGGGTGGAAAGCTCTGAACTGGCATGTATGGAGCAGGCGGACTCTCAGAGCTCCCTGGGAGGCAGTGGCTCTAATACTGGTGGTGGGGGGAGTGCAAAGAAGGAAAGGCAGGTTTTAGTTATAGGGGATTCAATTATTAGAAAGGTCAATGGGGTAATCTGCCGTAAGTAATCTGCCGAACAGTGTGCTGCTTGCCTGATTTTAAGATTTTAAACTAGGCGTGGGGGGGGGGAGGGTTCAGTGGAAGACAGGTTAGATGAGATAGTGGGCAAAGGAAGGGAAAATGGGGGAGGAGATTTGGTTGGGGGTACTGTTAAGGAAAGGGAGGACCACATGACATTTGTTCAATATGGTACCAGTATTAAATGTATGTTTGCAAATGCAAAGAGTCTGATTGGTAAAATGGGAGAGCTGGAGATGCTGGTGCTGGAGGGAAAATATGATGTGATTGGTGTGGCCGAAACATGGCCGAATGATTGGGCAGTTAATATCAGCGGCTATACTTTGTTTCGGAGGGAAAGAGGCAATAGAAAAGGAGGAGGGGTATGTCTGTTTGTTAGGTAGGATTTAAAAGCTTATATAAAGGAGGAGGTTATGTTAGAAAATGAGGGGGCAGAAGTCTTACGGGTGGAGTTCTTTAAAGATTCCAGCAAATTAATTGTAGGGGTATGCTATAGACCCCCTAATGTAAGTGACGAGGAGAAGGCTAAGCCCCTGATGCAAATAGAAAAGGCTGCTAGTTTGGGTAATTACCCAGATATTGACTGGAGCAACAGTACTGCCAGATCAGTTAACGGGAACAAGTTTATAAACTTGTGGCATGACAATTTTATGGCACAGGTTGTTGAGGAGCCAACCAGGAAAAATGCTATTCTGGATCTAGTGATCTCAAATGACCCAGAACTTATAGCAAATGTGCAAGTCATTGAACCCCTGGGTAATAGTGACCATAATGTTATATCATTTAATGTCTGGGGCAAAAAACAAATATACACTGGGGCAACAAAAAACGTGAATTTCAGCAAAGCTAATTTTAGTGCCTTCAGAGAATCAACTAGGACATTGTTTTCAGCTAAACACACAGAACAGAAATGGTTGTCATTTAAAATGGTATTAAGTCATTACTGTTCTCAATTTATTCCCTCAATGAGTAAATGTAGTAGTTCTAAAAATCACCCTATGTGGCTTAATATAGAGGTAAAGAAGTTAATAGGAAATAAGAGAAAGGCATTTAAAAATTACAAATCTGTTGGGACAGATGCTGCATTTAATGAATATAAACACTAAAATAAATGTTGTAAATCATCAGTCCAGAAGGCAAAGAAAGGAAATGAAGAGTGCATTGCAGCGGAGGTTTTTTAAATATATTAATAGTAAAATGATGCAGGTTGAGAGTGTTGCTCCATTAAATAATGGTACCAGTATGGTTGTAACAGATACAGAAAAGGCAAATGTGCTAAATCAGTTCTTTTCTTCAGTGTATATACTATTGTATAGGAGTCTGAATTCCCAGGCTTACTTCATAGTTGCACTGATGGCTCAGCTCAATCTAGTCAGTGGCTGACTCTGGATATGACCCATAAAGCTTTAATAAAAATTAATGTAAACAAGGCTCCAGGGCCTGATGGCATACACCCCCAGGTTCTAAGAGAACTTAGTTCAGTTTTAGACCAGCCCCTATTTCTGATTTTCTCAGATTTGCTTTCATCTGGTATGGCACCTATGGATTAGAGAAAAGCTGATGTCATTCCAATATTTAAAAAGGGATTACGATCTGATCTATTTGGATTTTGCCAAATAATTTGATACTGTGCCCCACAAACCACTGCTTTCTAAACTAAGGTCTGTTGGGCTCATTGAAGCCATTTGCACATGTATAGGTAACTGTCTGCAGGATCGGGTACAGAGGGTGGTTGTTAATGGTGCATTCTCTTAGTGGGGTCCCTCAGGGCTTTGTATTGCATCCACTTTTATTTAATTTGTTCATTAATGACTTAGGGGAGGGTATTGTAAGTAATGTATTAGTGCTTGCAGATGACACAAAACTATCCAGCCCAATAAATTCCATCCAGGACGTGTCATCCTTGCAACAGGATCTTGACAAACGGAAATGTGGGCAGCTAAGTGGCAAATGGATTTATGGATTATGGAAAAGGACCTTGGAATCCTTGTAGATGATAAACTTGGCTGTAGCAAGCAATGCCAGTCAGCAGCATCAAGGGCAAATAAGGTCTTGAGCTGTATTAAAAGGGGCATTGAGCCATGGCAGGCAGAAAGACTGGCCAAATGTTCACGCTGGAGAAGAGGCATTTAAGGGGTGATATGAACTATATATTTATATGTATAAATATATCAGAGGATCATATAATAATCTCTCTAATGCTTTATTTACTATTAGGTCTTTCCAGTTGACACAAGGTCACCCATTCCATTTAGAAGAAAAGATGTTCCGCCTAAATATTCGGAAGGGGTTTTTTACAGTGAGAGCTGCGAAGATGTGGAATTCTCTCCCTGAATCAGTTGTTCGGGTTGATACATTAGATAGCTTTAAGAAGGGATTTGGTGGCTTTTTAGCAAGTGAGGGAATACAGGGTTATGGAAGATAACTCATAGTACAAGTTGATCCAGGGACTAGTTAGGAAGGATTTTTCCCCCCTCTGAGGCAAATTGTAGAGGCTTCAGATGGGTTTTTTTTTGCCTTCCTCTGGATCAACTGGCAGTTAGGCATGTTGAAATAAGTTAATAGGTTGAACTTGATGGACGTGTGTCTTTTTTCAACCTAACTTATTATGTAATATCTTGTGACATGCATTTATTAGAAGTGTCTCTGAATTTTAAAGTGATCTGGTAAGCCTATTCCAGAGGTTACTTGGGTAAATAATTTTTTGGTCCATGCTCCAAAAATGTCTAAAGATGGCACCGTGGAATGTGTGCGCTGTGTGGGTAGAATTTTGTTGGACTGGATTAGATTAAATGTGACTGAGAAAATTAAAACTGTATGCTATACACCTTGCAGAATAAGTAAGGTGAGTGAAGCACTCACCTTTTAAAAATTATAAGGTTTGGCAGCTAGTTTGGGTTGTAATTAGGGGTGACTTAAGTTATCCAAACAATGCCTGGACTAATGGAGCAGCTACATCATGAAAAGCAAGGATATATGAGCAAGAAAATGCTAAATGTTTTTGTATTAGGTATTTCAGGAACTTTCTAAGAAAAATGCTGTTTGTATATTGTAGTTTACACTGAATAGACTGTTGTATAAATGAATTAATTGTTGTATAAGTTAATGTATAAGTGAATGAGTGAAGCTGATTGTATTAGTTACAGGAATGCAAAAAAAGCAGAAAACATGAAATTGAGAATAGAAAAAAAAATCATTGCAGCAATATATTTAAACCAAAAATAGATTTAATATGTGAACAGTAAAATAATGAGGCTAGAAGGTGATGGACCCATAGTAACAGAGGTAGGTTAATTGGTTGATAAGAGTGTTGTGGAACTGCAACAACTGGAGACCACTTGAATTTTATTTTTTATAAAGTTTATTTGGCATAAGCTCCGTGGATTCTGAATTCACAATGAGTCAGAACCCCGAACAAAGAAATTTTTTTAAACTTGGGAACATATGACAAGAGCTCACTGCATAAAAGGGTGTTACCATTGCAAGAGCATAGAGATATATTTTCACATCACAGAAAAACAAAGAACTGCTCAAAATACCAATGAAATTGTTCTTCCTCAAGGTCAAGGTAGTACTGGAACAGAATCCATCCGAGTCAGCAACCGGGGGGATCTGCATTCACAGAATTTTATTCTCTGTCAAGTGCATGGTGCTCTGATATTGGCGATTATTCATAGCCTGAAAACTATAAGCCTGTTAGTTAGAAATCAGTGGTAGGAAGGAGGGGGTATTACATAGTTACATACATACAGGTTTGACAAATGACCCAAGTCCATCAAGTTCAACCCCTCCAAATGAAACCAAGCATCCATCCATACACACACCGACCCCTCCATACACTCACATAAACTATATATACTCATACACTAACTATAGATTATAGTATCACAATAGCTTTGGATATTATGCTTGTCTGAGAAATCACCCAAGCCCCATTAACAAAATCGGCCATCACAGCATCATCCAGCAGTGCATTCCAGAACCTTACTGCCCTCACTGTGAAGAACCACCTACACTGCTTCAAATGAATTTTCCTGTAGTCTGAAGGAGTGGCCACTGGTGCGGTGATCCTTTTTGTAGGTAAAAAGGTCCCCTGCTATTTATTTATAATGTCCTCTAATATACTTGTAAAGTGTAATCTTGCAAGTGGCAAAATTGTATTTTCATCCCTTGAGTTTATGCCCTTTCTTATTTGCTTTATTTGCCACAGAATGACACTGCCCAGAATTCGACAACTTGTTATCCACAAAAACCCCTAGATCCTTCTCAGTTAAGGAAACTCCTAACATACTGCCTTTAGGGGCAGATTTACATAGGGTCGAATATCGAGGGTTAATTAACCCTCGATATTCGACTGTCGAAGTTAAATCCTTCGACTTCGAATAGCGAAGTTGGAGGATTTACCGCAATTAGTTTGATGGAATGAAAAATCGTTCAATCGAATGATTAAATCCTTCAAATCGAACGATTCGAAGGATTTTAATCCATCGATTAAACGATTTTTCCACGACCAACAGTTTCTATTTATATTGTCTGTTCAGGTGGACTAATCAAACCCCACCCACCTCAAACTGAGGGAAAACTAACTGCAAAGTAAAGCAGTTTGTGGCAAACTTGCTATAAGCACAATAGCACCCAAGATAGAAAAATGCCACACAAATGCCACAAGCCCCTCCACAGCTGCAGGGATGGAAGCTTCATGAGAGCAGCTCCCTACGCCCCTGTGGCCCCACCTGAGCTGACCCTGGGGGAAATAATGCAACAGCTTGGCAGAAACCATGTTTTAGTCCTCAGTAAACTTGATGAGCTGAAAATGGATTTCAATATTGTAAAAATTAGATGTGCAAAACTGAGAGAGCACACACCAGAGTGTGTGCTCTCTGAGTTTTGCACATCTAAAGAGTGAGAGAAGCAAATCAGACCTTGAAGACAGAACAAGGACCTATCAAAACACCCTTGAGAACCATGCCCGGAAGATTGGCACCCTATAAGCCAAATCCGACAACCTAGAGAATCATCTGTGGTGGAACAATATTCCCATAGTGGGCATTCTTGAGCATGCAGATGGCAGACAGGTTGAACTGTTTGTAGAAAACTGGCTCATTAAAAACATTTGTAAGATAATAATTTTCACAGTGCTTCAATTTGAACGGGCTCATAGAATCCCCAGCAAAGCACCTCCACCAAGCTCCCCACCATAGTCAATCATAGCATGCCTACTAATCATGATGCGGCGCTGCCGGAAGCCAGGACCCTAGATGCTATACAATATGAAAACCATAAAGTATCCATCTTCCCTGAAATTCTTAATGTTAGTAATCGACCACAGTCTTAAATTTGCTCAAGTGAAAAAAAGGCTGCAGAAACTATAATTGCTATACTCCATGTCCTTTCTGGCCCTCCTATGAGTGGTGAAAGATGACAGAGCAAATTTTTTACATCGCCTGAGGAGAGTCTGCAATGGCTGGTGCGAACCCGGCAACACCTCCACCTTCACGATCACCGAGAGGACCAGGTACTCCCAGCTCACTGCAACAGGACAGTTAAAGGAGACATGCCCTGCTTTCCTCATATACAATGTGAGGCAGATCACTAGAGATCAACCCGGAGTTGCAGAAGCAACTGCATCAACATAGCCGACTATACCACCCACGGCCTTGGAACCAGAGAACTAAGCTTACCACCCTTTAATTCCTACCTCCTTTGTTAGGTTTGTTTTCTATGTTTTCTTTTAACAATTTGCACTGGTATACACCTTTTATAATAGTAAATATGAAAAGTTTGTCTTTAAGTCATTGTTGATTCAAGATGAATAGACTCAAGGAATTCCCCCACCTCC